>NC_081562.1:9004412-9010513 GCF_022355385.1 Mustela nigripes | reverse complement strand
CCTGGGATCAAGCCCCGCATCTGGCTCTCTGCTCAGCGGGGAGCCTGCTTCCTCCTCTCTCCCTGCCTGCCTCTCTGCCTACTTGTGATCTCTGCCTGTCAAATAAATAAATAAAATCTTTAAAAAAAAAAAAAAAAAGAAAGAAAGAAAGAAATTCTTACTGAAGGCCTGCTCTGTGCTGGCTTCTGCACCAGGCTGTGGGAGTATAGAGAAGAACAAGACAGCCACTATCACCCACCAAATAAGACTATTTAAAACCAGGAAGAGAGTTTTTAAAAGTTTCACAATGTCACTGAAGGTGCTAGCCAAAATATTCTAAGAGAAACTCCCTCTTTACCATCCAGAGAAAAAAGAGCAGGGCCGCTTAGGTGGCTCAGTCGATTAAGCATCTGACTTGGGCTCAGGTCATGATCGTAGGGTCCTAGGATTGAGCCCCACAACAGGCTTCGTGCTCAACAGGAGTCTGCTTGAGATTCTCTCTCCTTTTCCTCCACCCCATCCCAGTTTTTGCACACTTGCTCTCCCTCTCTCTAAAATATATACATAAAATCTTTTTTAAAAATTAAAAAATAGGGGCGCCTGGGTGGCTCAGTGGGTTAAGCCTCTGCCTTCATCTCAGGTCACAATCTGGGGGTCCTGGGATCGAGCCCTGCATTGGGTTCTCTGCTCAGCGGGGAGCCTGCTTCCTCCTCTCTCCCTGCCTGCTGCTCTGCCTGCTTATGATCTCTCTCTCTGTCAAACAAATAAATAAAATCTTTTTTAAAAAATTAAAAAATAAAATGGAACTTCTAGTAAGGAGCAGAAAAGGGTCACAGGCTTTGCTCAAATACCTAAAGGGCAGATGTTCTCTACAGCAAGACAAAACCCAAGGTGTGGAAGGTTAGGAGGACGTGAGGAGGAGCTGAATGGGGATGACATGAGGATGTTTCAACGTTCATCTCTCTCACTAGACTGGAAGCTTCTTGTAAGCAGAGACCATGTCCTGTTCCCGTGTGCTCAGCATCCAGTGCAGGGCCTAGCACAGAGGTTGGGGTCACATTTGTCAGATAAAGGCATGAACACTAGGGACCCAAACTAGAACTCCACAGTTTCACTTTCAAAGGCTGCCTCCCTTGTCCTTCTGAAGCAATAATGCCCCCTCTCTGACACGAATTCACATCTTGATCTTTTGTGCTGTCATTGACTGCAAAACCACCTGGCCCAGATGACAAGAGTACTGGGGCCAGAGGATCAGTTAAGGTGAGCTTGTGGCAGGAGTGCAGCCCAGTGCCCCTGGGCCAGGAGCCTGGGCCGGAGCCTCTGGGTCATGAAAGCCTCCCATCCCTGCTCCCCCACCACTAGCTGCCGGGACGATGCCCCACAGAATGGGAACTGCCTGGCCAGGGGTGCATGGCAGCTCCTATTCCTGCTCCTGTGTGGCCCAGGCCTGGTGAAATTCTCTGCCCCTCTGTTGGGGCTGCAGGCGGCCATAGCAAATATGGCCTCCCACTGCCTCTCAGTCTACATACGGGGCCTCTGTATCCTGTGGTGCAGCAGCCTGCAGGTGGGCAGGGGGATCCCCCTCATCCTGGCAGGGAAGCTGTGCACAGAGGCGCTGCTGCCCATCCAGCGGGCCTTGTGGCAGCCACTGACCATCGCGTGGGGCCGGGGCCTGCAGCAGCTTGCCACCCCGAGGCATGGAGCCCACCACTGCGTCCTGCAGCAGCCCTTGAAGTGGGAGGCAAGCCTAGTCTTGCTCTCCATGGCCCAGTGGGCATACCACAGCCTGGCCGTCTTCCACCATGAACACAGCAAGGCCGTGGAGCTGCTGCTGCAAGCTGCCCTACAGCAGGTGGCTGTGTCCCTGCTACTCCACTGCCTGGATAGGCTGTGGGCAGCCATGCGATGGGCGGCCAGGACTATGTGGGGCAGAGGTCTGCAACCCCCAGAGTGGGCCAGGCTGTGCTGCGCAGACTCCAAAGACCTGGACACAGTCACCACCAGCCTCCCAGTCACCACCACCCCTTTTAGCTGACACTTCCCTGGACCGAGCTCAGTTGCCCTGAGCAGGGTCACCCCAGCCTCCATCAGCCGGTGCCTTGTGGCTGGGGATAAGGATGCCAACGAGCAAGAAGGAGGTTGGGGCTGTGTGGCCACCGAGGTGCCCATCAGCACCAGGTTCCAGAGAAGCAGCACAAACAAGATGACCTTCAGGGGTTCATCCAAGCAGGCCCTCACTCTGCAAGTCAAGGTCACCTGTATTCTCATCATCCTTCTCTATATCTATGCTGCATCTCTCTTCGTGCAGATCTTAAAATAAATGATCAGGTGCCAGCCAGCCTCTCGTACATCCTCAGCTTTGCTTTGTCCATGAGAGATTGGATGGTACCAGGTCTGTCCACCTAGGTCTCTGCTGTGCTGGGGGCAAGGGTCGGTGAAGCCACATGCATTCCCAGGACTAGGTTCGGGGACCCAGTCTCAGCTCCGTTACCACTGTGTGTCTCTGGGGAGGTTCCTTTATCTTTCTTAGCTTCAGCTTCCTTTTTTGTAAAATGTAGATAATCGGACACCAGGGAGAGGGATTACATACAATTGTGCCATCTGTAAATTGCAGAGTGTTCTTCCTTCTGTACTTAACCCCCAGAGAGTGTATAAGACCTCCTTGGAGAACACGCTCATATTCTATTAAAGGATATAAAAAGAAGACCCAAATAACAGAGGGACATTCTGAATTCATGGATCAACCAGCCTGATGTCTTAAAAGTGTCAACTGTCTCCAAACTAATCTATAAAGTCATTAGGAGTCCAACCAAAATCCCAAGGGACTGTGGCAAGGCATAATGGGAACCTGATTCTAAGATGTATAGAGAAAATCAAGATCCTTGAAAATTTAAGGCATTTTTGGAAAAATGGAACCAAGATGGGGACTTTTTCTGCCAAATATTAAGACCTATGTGTTACAAAAGCACAGCAGTAAAAACAGGAAAACAGGCAGGAAAAACAGGCAGGTGAATGTCTGTAGAACCCTGAAGTTGTCTACAAATGGAAACTTAATACAGGAAGAAAAGGGACATCCCAAAGCAGTGTGAGAGCATGGCCTCATTAGCGGATGGGGTTGGAGAAATTGGTTGACAATGTGAAAAAATGAATACGTGTGGGTCCTGTAGTGAGTTGAAGGTGTTCCCTAAAGACATGTCCACCCAGAACCTGTCAATGTCACCTTATTTGCAAAAAGTCCTTTGCAAAGGATTCTTTGAACCCAGGGTCTTCAGACTAGATCATCCTGTAGTATAAACCCAATGACGAGTATTTTTATAAGAGCAACTAAGGGATGGAGAAACACAGAGAAGGCCATGTGAAGAGGGACACAGATTAGCCAAGGCATGCCAAGGATTGCCAGCAGCCACTGGGAGCTGGGAGAGAAGCATGAAGAGTTTCTTCCTCAGAGCCTCCAGAAGGAGCCAACCCTGCCAGCAACACCCTGATTTCAGAATTCTCCAGAACAGTGAGAGAGAAAAATCTCTGTTGTTTGAAGCCACCAAGCTTTTGGCAATTGTCTACAGCAGCCACAAGAAATGAATACAGATCCTTACTCCGTGTCTCAGCCCTGTACCTAAGGTCCAAAAACATTTGAAATGCTATATCAATGCAAATTGGTACTATCCTATTATTACAAGAATCCCTATGTGCCCAATGAGTTAGTATCCTTTGGGAAGTAATCTTAGAGGCCCTTTATTGAGGACAGAGCAATATCATCGGGCAGAGCAATCTTCTATTTCATTCAATCATCCAATCAACACTTTTAAGAAAGCACTCTTTTTTTTTTTTTTTTTTAAAGATTTTATTTATTTATTTGACAGAGAGAAATCACAAGTAGATGAAGAGGCAGGCAGGCAGAGAGAGAGAGGGAAGCAGGCTTCCTGCTGAGCAGAGAGCCCGATGCGGGACTCGATCCCAGGACCCTGAGATCATGACCTGAGCTGAAGGCAGCGGCTTAACCCACTGAGCCACCCAGGCGCCCCAAGAAAGCACTCTTTTATCAGCGCCATTTTGTAGCGAAAGAAATTGTCTCTGGCACCTGGGTAGCTCAGTGGGTTAAGCCTCTGCTTTCGGCTCAGGTCATGATCTCAGGGTGCTCGGATGGAGCCTGGCATCCCATCAGTCTCTCTGCTCAGTGGGGAGTCTGCTTCCCGCCCTGCCCCCCGCGGCCTCTCTGCCTGCTTGTGATCTCTCTCTCTGTTCAAGAAATAAATAAAATCTTGAAAAAGAAAAGAAAAAAGAAAAAGAAAAGAAATTGTCTCAAAAGAATTTAGTAACTTCCTGAGGTCACACAGCAGAACTCATGCCTTCAACCACCAGCCCTCACATCCCTGCTGAGAATGAGCTCTTTCCAGGGTTTTAACTCCTTTCCTGCCCGCACTAGCACGGAGATGGCAGGAAGACAGGCTCTACTGAATTCCCTACTCTGTCTGCAGGCCAGGAGCAAGCACAGATCCCATGAGTGACATCAGATGCCAGGGTCCCCTTTTAGACTTTTGCCCGCGCTATCCCCATCTGTTTGCTGTTCACAGAGACTGCCTCCTCAGTCCTCAACCCACAAGTCAAGGCAACAGTCCCCTCCTGCCTGGATTGCTGAACCAGCCTCCAGGAGCATCCTTTCGTCCCCCATCCTGGCCCCGATATCTGTTCTCTGCCTGGCAGTGGGGTAAGATCTCTCACACCATGAATCAGACCAACTCATTCCACTGATTAAGACCCTTCAATGGTTTCCCATAGTATGAGATCTGAGGGGAGGGACTACGACCATGATCCGGCACATCCCTGGGTCCCCCAGGGAGCCCCCCATGAAGACCCCTCCCATTCCCCATGTGGTCCCCCCTTCGACAGAGCCTTGGCACCTGCTTATCTCCCCGCCTGGAACACGGGTTGATTTCTACTTATTCTTGTTAAAGCATAAATGTTAAGAGAGGATAAAATCACAACTCTTGTACAGATACAAAATGAACATATGTCAAAGATTTTATTTAGCTCATTAATTAATGAGAGAACTAGACAGATGCCACACTGGTTCAAAGGAAAAGATGCAGAACCACACATTTAAATGGAGCAAAGGAATGTCAAAATGAATTTAAACAAGTAGATATCAGACTGGCTTTTTCTGTTGGGGAGGAATGTGTCCTTCCACCAGAGACAATTTATTTGTATTTGGATAGATTAGGGTTGTTTGCATGGCTACACTTTATCTACAATCCACAAAGCAGTAAAACAGTTTAAGGGCAAAGAGGAATCTTTTAAACTACGCCCAACTAGATAATCCCCAAGGTTCCAGCACGTGGGCAAAAAGAGAGCTCTTCTCCTTCTTCCAAAATCTTCCCCTCTTCAGATTGTACCTTATATGTTACCACTTGGGAAGTCTTCCCCAGTCGCATCATAGTACAAACTGGTCTCACTCCCCTCCTCAGGACTTATGCCCCATTGTGGAATGTATGTATGTATGTATGTATGTATGTATGTAAGCTTTATGCCCAACATGAGAACTCCCAACCTGGAAACCAAGAGTCACCAAGAGTCTCATGTTCTACTGACTGAGCCACCAAGGCATGCACCACCCCCCACCATTGTGGATTTTAAATTGTCAATGTCCGTTGCTTTAAAGAAGGGACATCTATCTCTGGTTTACATAGTGCCAACCACATATGTGGGTTTCATAAATATTTGTGGGTGAAGGTAAGGGTGAGCCTGCTTGTTTGGGGGGATATGTAAATATTGTCAATGGAGCCTCAGGTTTGGACCTTCTGGATCCCTCTAAACAAAATGTGTTTCTCTTCCCTGGGGGAATGTGAAGATGAGAAGCCCGTCTTCCCAGGAGCAAAGGTGCAATTCTGTGCCCTGAACTTCACGTCTCTGGGAAACTTTTCCTCTTCCTGTCCATGCCAACACCAGGCCCAGAACCCCCAGCATTTTCCTAGTTTGACCGACTGACCTAATAGCCACCTGAGCCTTTGTTTCCTTGGTCAAGGGTTCATTCATTCATTCATTCATTCATTGACCGACTGACCTAATAGCCACCTGAGCCTTTGTTTCCTTGGTCAAGGGTTCATTCATTCATTCATTCATTCATT
>NC_081562.1:8992009-9004402 GCF_022355385.1 Mustela nigripes | reverse complement strand
CAGTAAATGTGTAGGATTGCCTGCTCCATGCCAGATTCTGTTATGCTGATGCAAATCAAACAAACCTTTTAAAATCTCTAAGACTCAGAATTTTATTTGAGCCCAAGGTAGGACAGGTACCGGGGAAACAGGCTTTTCACAAGGAAGAAAATGTTTCAGAGAATGAACAGTTATTGCAGGGTTATATACTTTCTTATATCTTGTAAAAGCTCAAAAGATTATAGGTTAGCCTGTCGTTAGGAATCACAGGTTTTATCAGAAAAGAATGCAGGGAGTAGGAGCATTGATCAATATCTCAAAGACAAGATGGTTTTCCCTCAGGCGACTCATTCACCACGCGGCTGTCCAACGCATGTGTGGCGAGCCTGAAATCGGGCTTCTGGTTTGAACAAAGTTTATATACAGTCATGATGGCTTGAAAGGAAATCTAAATGGCTTCCCTCATATCTCAGGCCTTCAGAGAGTTTTTCCTCTCAACAGTTATAGTCATGACATATAATTTATTCTATAATTATAATATCCATTATCTCAGTCAATCCTCAAACAAATCACCAGGCAGCTCCCTAGAATGTGAACTCATGAAGACTGGATCTGCTACTGGTCCGCCAGAGCACCCTTTAAACAGCAAGGCCCTAAACACACCTTATTAACCACCCATTATGTGGCCCAGATCAATGAGGCTCTGACAGATTGAGAGTCCCAAAGCTGGCAGATGTTGGAGGGGTTTCAGGGACAGAGTAAAGAGGAGGTTCATCAGTGTGGGCCGTGCCTTAGAATCACCCCAGGGAGAGTTCAGAAATTCTGCCTCCCAGGCTGAATCTCAGAACTGTTAAAAAGAAAACCACAAATCCAAAATGGCATCCTAAGTCACGTCACCAAACTTGGGTTTAATACCTAAGCTAATGCAGTTTCAACATCCCCCAGAAATGCAGTCTTCACTGGTCAGGGATTTTTCTGATTAGCACCAATGAGGTAATCTATGAAATGGGCCCTCTCCATTCCGCAAAGGAAGAAGAGGTCATCCATCCAATAAGACCTCTGCCCTTCCAACTAAAGGAAGATGATCTTTCCTGGAACGATCCTTCCATTTCTTTTGCTAATAACTTCCTTGACTTGTCCCCCTTCCTATAAAAACCTTCTACTTCGTACAGCTCCTTGGAGCTCCCTTCTGCTTGCTAGATGGTATGCTGCCTGTTTCATGAATTATTTCAAAAAACCAATCAGATCTTCAAATTTACTCGGCTGAATTTTTTTTTTTTTAACACAACAAATTGCAGTTTCTGGGGGTGAAACCCAGACATTAGACATTTTGAAAAGGCGCCAGAGGACTCTAAAATGTAGCCAAAATTGAGAGCTAAACAAGACTAAAGATTTCTGTATGATAGTCGAATTGGTTGGTTTCAACGTTCACCCATCCAACCAACCTCTTCTAGAGTTGTAAAGTGTGCCAGGTTCTGCCCTGGGATTGGAGGTTTGGAAATGAATCTGTTTGGTGTTCATTCAGGTTACCCGAAAGGTGGGAGAGGGCTGGAGATGGAAGATGAGTGTCTTCTAGAAGGAGGCAGCTCTCCTCTGAGGGGAGAAGGTTTCTGTGGCCTGCCTTACAGGATCCTGGGCTGGGTGACTTCTGCTGCAGTAGGTCTCTCAGGACCTAAGGTGACCCTGGTATTCTTCTTGGGCACAGAATCTCCTGAAAAATAATAAATACATGTTAGTCATGACCCACATTATCTGACATTTAAATCCCACAGTCATTCATTCACTGAGCATTTACTGTGCACCTGTTGTTTGCAGGACTCTCTGTTCCAGGCATTTGGGATACATCAGTGAATGAAACAATGTTTCCTGCCCACTGGGAGCTTATATTCTAGCTTCAGTGATAAAAAAACAAAAACAAAAACAAAAAACAGCATGGAAGAGAGGCTGGCACAGAAAACAGACCAAAGGAAATAAAGAAAGAGCACAAGGGGTGCCTAGGTGGCCCAGTGGGTTAAAGCTTCTGTCTTCGGCTCAGGTCATGATCCCAGGGTCCTGGAATCAAGCCCCACATCTGGCTCTCTGCTCGACAGGGACCCTGCTTCCCTTCCTCTCTCTGCCTGCCTCTCTGCCTACTTGTAGTCACTGTCTGCCAAATAAATAAATAAAATCTTTAAAAAATAAAAATTAAAAATGATAAAAATTTTAAAAAGAAAGGAAAAACGTGCCTAAACTTCTTTGCTGCCTGATGAAGGACTTCCTGAAAAAAGCCACCATAGATCTTCAGTCTGGGTGACTCACAGCCAGAAAGGAGACTAACCATCGTACCTGAATAATTGCGTAAACAAACTTGATCCTAAACTGTCACACCTTCTATACACTCTTCCATGGAAGCCCTTTCTCCCTGCTCCCTATCCCCTTATCAAGTGGGTATGGAAACACTTATCTTCCTTTTCTTTTCTTTTTTCTTTTAGGATTTTTATTTATTTATTTGACAAAGAGACACATAGCGAAAGAGGGAACAGAATTAGGGGGAGTGGGAGAGGGAGAAGCAGGCTTCCCACTGAGCAGGGAGCCGATATGGGGCTCGGCGTGGGGCTCGATCCCGGGACTCTGGGATCATGACCTGAGCCAAAGGCAGACGCTTAACCAACTGAGCCAACCAGGCACCCCTTTCTTTTCTTTTAATACAGTGGTTCTTGAAGCAAAAGAGAACAGTGGAAATAGAGCAGGGGTTGGAGATGGCTCCAGTGCCCATCGCCCTCCAGATGGGTAATAAAATGTGGCCATGTGCACAATGAGACACTGGGCACTATGGGGAAAGAACAGATCAGATGCTCCTACCGTAAGTGGATAAGCCTTACCACCATTAGCTTGAGTTGAGAAAGGGAAGAAACAGCAATATTTACGGCCCAATGCCATTGACTATTTAAAAACATAAACAGGGGCACCTGCCTGGCTCAGTCAGAGGAGCATGTGACTCTTGACCTTGGGGTCATGAGTTTGAGCCCCACATCAGGTGGAAAGATCACTTAAATACATTTTTTTTTTTTTTTGAGAGAGAGAGAGAGAGAGAGAGTACATGAGCAAGGGAGATGGGGCAGAGGGAGAAGGAGAGAATCCTAAGAATACACTGGGCTGGATTTCATGACCTTGACATCAGGACGTAAGTCGAAATTAAGAGTTAGATGGTCAATGGACTGAGCCACACAGACACCCTGAGAGATTACTTAAATAAATAAATACATTTATTTATTTTTTAAAGTAAACATATTTTAAAAAATAAAAACACAAAGAGTAAGGCATATGTAATTAATTTACAATGGTGGTTGCACATTCGGAGAGATCTACCAGCAATGGGCAGCAGAATCACGTGGGGAACTTGGTAGAAAAACAAGCATGCAGGCCCCACCCGTCGTCACTCTGGACCTCCATGTTCTTTCTGAGGGCTCCCTGGGACACTGAGGCACACCAGCTGAGGGAAACTCTGCTTTGAAAACGGTCATGAGGAGGGTCCTGGGAATGAGGGGCTAGGGAGAGGGAAAGGAGATAAGAGAGGAAACAAGAGAAAAGGAGACAAGAGAGGGTGTTTGTGGGCATCTGGGTGGCTCAGGGGGTTAAAGCCTTTGCCTTCGGCTTGGGTCATGATCCCAGGGTCCTGGGATCAAGCCCCGCATCAGGCTCTCTGCTCAGCAGGGAGCCTGCTTCCCTTCCTCTCTCTCTGCCTGCCTCTCTGCCTACTTGTGATCTCTGTCTGTCAAATAAATAAATAACATATTTTAAAAAAAGAGAGAGAGGGTGTTTGACCCCCTCTGGAGATCATAATGTGTTCCAAGCTGAGGAGACCGATAAACTCAGCCATTTGCACTTGAGGTGCACAAACAATAATTAATATTATCATGATAGGGGCACCAGGGTGATTCAGTCAGTTAGGCATCTGCCTTTGGCTCAGGTCATGATCCCAATGTCCTCGGTTCAAACCCTATGTCGGGCTCCCTGCTCAGCAGGCAGCCTGCTTCTCTCTCCCCTCTGCTCCCTCCATGTCCCACTCATGCTGGAGTACTCCTTCTCTCTCAAATAAATAAAATGTATATATATTTCAGATTTTTAGATTTAGATTTTATATATATATATATTTTAGATTTAGATACATATATCACTTATATATATTTATATATACATAACATATATATATATATATATATATCGCAATGATAATTCTTTTTCCTTCTATCTGCCTTTCTAGGTTCTCATCTGGATCTCTGTAAGAAATGACAAATTAACAGGAGAAAACAAACAGAAGTCTGTTAACACTGTGTATTTCATACATACATGGGGGAAATCCGGAGATGAGGAGCTCAAAGGGGTGGCTAAAACTTGGGCTTATTTGGCAGCTTCCGCAAACAACACATTTGTAGAGAATGACAGGGCAAACATGACAAAATGACAGACCCATTTTAGACTTCCAAGGATGGCAAACTGTGGGAAAGTAAATAGATGGGGGAAAACTAACAGAATGCATTTGTTTTCAGACTCCTCTGGTGCTGCCACTGGGCTTCTTAGAGTCTAGAGTGGTCTCCAGTAAAGGAAAATGTAAACCCTAGAAAGGGAGGAAGGAAAGAGAGTTTTTCCTACACTTGCTACTTTTTAATTGCCTCCAGCTCAAAATAATTCTTATGTCAAAGAAGCATATTTTGGGGTGTCATATTCTGGTTTCCTTCAATGATATTTCTGTACAGTGAAATAGTTTGCAGTCTGTGAACCAGAATTAGGTAGGTCTATATATAGCGACATGAAAAGACTTTCAAGACACATCGGCAAGTATAAAAAGCAAGTCACGGAACAACACAAATGCTATAATCCTATTTATTTAAAAATCAGATGCGTGTCCACACATGCAAAATGAGTAAATTCATAGACAGTCAACCAGAAGGTGGCTGAAACTGTGGGTACTTTTGAGGAGTGCAGGGGGCCTGAGGGGTAGGTATGAAGGCGGTTTTCCCAGATGGTTCTCTATAGCCTGCTGGATTCTTCACAAGAATGTACTCATTGTTAATTACTTGGGCAATTTTTAAAAATAAAAATCAAAGTGAACTTCTGAGAAGAAACAAAATGGGAATCATCTGGACTTTTTCAAAATATAGATACCACCCTGGGGCCTGCTGGATCAGAAGCTGGGGGAAAGGGAAGCACAGCCAGCCCAGAAAAGAACCCCAGGTAATTCTGACAGGCACAACCCCTTAAGCACCACTCAGCCAGGGAAAGTTTGGGTAAATCACTTGAACTTGAGATCCAAGTAATTGTAAAAGTTTTCTCTGTGCCCCCAAAAGCTCTTCTGGGACATGACAAAGCTCATGTTGGAAGGCTTCGAGCAAATCTCTTTCCATCTCTGGGTCTGAGTCTCTCCTTTTTGAAAATGAGGAGGTTGGACCAAAATCTCTTTAACAGATAGTCCCAGGTCCCTTCCACTCACTGTTTAGGATTCAAGGTGGGCTGTGGTTCTAATCCAACCAACCAAGACCTACTACTGCCTTGTTAAAGACAAAACACCAGGGACGCTTGGGTAGCTCAGTCCATTAAGCTTCTGCTTCTGGCTCAGGTTATGATCTCAGGGTCCTGGATCAAGTCCCGCATAGGGTTCCTTACTTAGTGGGGAGCCTGCTTCTTCCTCTGCCTACCACCCCCCCCCACCACCATGCACACTGCTTGTACTTTCACTCTCTTTTTGGCAAATAAATAAATAAAATCTTTTTAAAATTAAAAAAAAAACAAAAACAAAAACATCAGATAACTGTCCTGCTAATGAATACACAATAAAAGAAGAAAATCAGGGGCGCCTGGGTGGCTTAGTGGGTTAAAGCCTCTGCCTTTGGCTCAGGTCATAATCCCAGCATACTGGGATTGAACTCCACATTGGGCTCTCTGATCAGCAGGGAGCCTGCTTCCTCCTCTTTCTCTCTCTGCCTGCCTGTGATCTCTGTCATGATCTGTAGATCTCTGTGATCTACTTGTGATCTCTGTCAAATAAATGAATTAAATCATAAAAAAAAAAAAAAGAAAAAGTAGGGGCGCCTGGGTGGCTCAGTGGGTTAAAGCCTCTGCCTTCGGCTCAGGTCTGATCCCAGGGTCTGGGATCGAGCCCCACATTGGGCTCTCTGCTCGGCAGGGAGCCTGCTCCCCCACCCCCACCCTGCCTGCCTGTCTGCCTACTTGTGATCTCTGTCGAATAAAGAATTAAAATCTTTAAAATTTAAAATCTTTTAAAATTTAAAATCTAAAAAAAAAAGGTAGAAAATCCCTCCTTTGTCATCCCTAATTGAGTCAGGCAAAGATTTCCAAGAGATGTTAAAAACATTGGATGAAACATAGTTAGAAAACAGTATAGTCGTGCATCACATACAGATTACTAACTAATTCTGAAGGGAAAGTGTGCTTCAACAGTGGGGAGACTCCTTCAAGCAAGCAGCAACACTCAGAGTGGGACAGCCTGGCATGGTGCCCCTCCCCATGGTGTACTCACTAAAGTGTATGACATCATCTGTGAACTAAGGTCCAAATATTCACTGTAAGTGCAATCGTGAGAAAACAGACCCATCAGGCCTCTCTGGCCCCCACTTTCACCCTGTCTCTCCTCCAACTGTCCCTTTCAACCCCTCTTGATTTACTGCGACTCCCACAGCTGGGTTTCCACCTGATCCAGGGGTGATAGTATAATTACAGCATAAAGCAGGAGGGGGCAGGGAGAGTTCATTTTCCATGGCATTAGTCAGGGTTCTCCAGAGAAACACAACCAGCAGAACCAATCATATGTGTGTGTGATACATATGTAGGATATCTTAAGGAATTAGTTCATGTCACTGTAGCAGTTAATAAGTCTGAAATCCTTAGGGCTTGCCAACAGGTGAAACTCAGGCAAGAGTTGATGTTCCAGTCTTGGGTACAAAATCTGCAGGGCAGGCCGGCAGACTGGAACCTCCGAAAGGAGTTAATGTTGGAGTCTGGAGTCCACATTCTCTCCATTATGGGAGGATTCTTTTCCGACTTAAGGTCTTCAACTGATCAGGTGAGGTTCACCCATATTCTTGCAGGTCACAGCCTTTATTAGTAATCTTTTTTTTTTAAGATTTTATTTATTTATTTGGCAGAGAGAGAGAGAGGGACCACAAGTAGGGAGAGTAGCAGGGAAAGGGAGAGGAAAAAGGAAGCTCCCCGCAGAGCAGAGGGAGCCTGATGCAGGACTCCATCCCAGGACTTCTGGATTCATGATCTGAGCGATGCTCAACTGACTGAGCCACCCAGGAGCCCCCATATTTTTCGTTTCTTATACCTCTGCTTGATTCATTTCCTTATTTCTTTTTCTTTGATATTGCTAATATCATCCCTTATCTCCACATCATGCTTATTTCAAATTCTTGATTTGTTTGTCCTAATGCCCCTACTTCAAATGGCATATGTTAGGTGGTTTATTGAGTTTATTTTCAGGGAGTTGTACACCTCAGATACCTAGTTGCTTTAGCCCCTGAGCTCCTTTCCCCTCTGCACAGAGATCTCAATTGTTCACTCTGGTTGTGTGTATTTTTTTTTAAGATTTTATTTATTTATTTGACCTACAGAGATCACAAGTAGGCAGAGAGGCAGGCAGAGAGAGAGGAAGGGAAGCAGGCTCCCTGCTGAGCAGAGAGCCAGATGCGGGGCTCGATCCCAGGACCCTGAGACCATGACCTGAGCCGAAGGCAGAGGCTTAACCCACTGAGCCACCCAGGTGCCCCATGGTTGTGTGTAGTGAGAGAAGAAAAAGGCCAGTTCCTGGTGTGTGTTAGTCCCAAGAAATTTGAGTAGAGGGGAGGAGGGGCCCTGGGAACAGTGGGGGACAGAAAGCTCCAGGGTCCACCAGACAGCTCCAACTACTCCTTCTGGTTGCCATGGCCCCCAGTTAATCATGGTTTCACCTTGAACCAGCTTTAGTAGTCTCCCAGTTGGCTTCCTGATTCCTGCTAATTTGGAAAAGTGGGTGGATAAGTGAATCCTGAGCGCAACTGTCTTCGACTTCTAGCCGGCCCATGGAATTCATTTGGGTGAATGGTGTGAGGTAGGAACCCAACCGCATTTCTTTCCCCGTATGGAAAGCCAATGTTCCCGGCACTGCTTAGTTACTAAATGGCCCATCCTTCCGTTTGCAATGTCACTTCTGTATTTCACATTTCCAAATGTTTTTCTTTCTAATTCTGGGCTCTGCATTCTGTTCCATTGTTCTTTTTGTCTATAATCTGATTTACTACAGCTTTATAATGAATCTTTACATCTGCTACGTCTATCTGGTAGAACTCGCTCTTCGTCCTCAATTTTGGATTGGCCATTCTTGGCCCCTTCTTTTTCCCTAAGAATTTTAGAATCAGCTTCTAAGCGAAATAAGTGAGTCAAAGAAAGACAAATGCCGAATGATTCCATTCATATCTGGAATTTAAGAAAAAAAAAAGAATATAGGGGGGAAAAAAGAGAAGGAAACCAAGAAACAGACTCTTAACTATAGAGAACAAATGTTCCTGGAGGAGAGGTGGGTGGGGGATGGGTGAAATGGGTGATGGCGATTAAAGAGGCGCCGGTGGATGGAAGTATTGAGTCACTGAATTCTACCCCTGAAACTACTATTGCATGGTATGTTAACTAACTGGAATCTAAACTAAAACTTCAAAAATTAGGGGCGGCTGGGTGGCTCATTGGGTTAAGCCTCTGCCTTTGACTCAGGTCATGATCTCAGGGTTCTGGGATCGAGCCCCACATCTGCTGAGCAGAGAGCCTGTTTCCCCCTCTCTCTGCCTGTCTCTCTGCCTGCTTGTGATCTCCCTCCCTGTGTCAAATAAATAAATATTTTTTAAAAACTTAAAAAAATAGATACGTAAATATTTGTTTTGTTTTGTTTTGTTTTAAACAGCATAGAGAATTTTTGTAACGATTTTATTTATTTATTTGCGAGAGAGACAGAGGGTGAGCTCGAGCAGGGGGAAGGGAGGAGCTGCAGAGCCAGAGGGAGAAGCAGACTCACCACTGAGCAGGGAGCAGATGTGGGGCTTGATCCCAGGACCCTGAGGTCACCACCCAAGCTGAAAGCAGATGCTTCACCGACTGAGCCCCCCAGGCACCCATTGCAGTAGCAAACTTTTTAAGATTATGGTTTTTTCCACTCAAATCCATGGGGTTGCCCCTCCTCCCAGGCAACCCCATGCTCTGGAGAAAACAGACTTAACACCTTCCATATCAAAGCAGCCTCAAGGGGGCAGGAGAGAGTGAGCAATGGCGAGTTACAGCTCAGCTGGGACCGGAGCTCAAAATTACCGTGCAGAACCCGGCAAGATCAGGCAGCTCCGGGTCTGCAAAATCTTGACCTACAAAACACAGTCTGACTTCCTCCTTTGGCCCTGCCATTAACAAGGAACACATAAAAACAAACAATCTATTTTAACTGATTTAAAATAATTGAAATTGTTGGATACCAGTAGAGAGGAGGTTTCTATACACCTGCAATGCTAGGTATTAAGTAGAGGTTCTTGGGGAACCCTGGACACCTCTAAGAAAATGCCTCCACACCCTACTGTACATACCTACCTTGAAAACCAACTGGGGGGCGCCTGGGTGGCTCAGTGGGTTGAGCCGCTGCCTTTGGCTCAGGTCATGATCTCAGGGTCCTGGGATCGAGGCTTGCATCGGGCTCTCTGCTCAGCGGGGAGCCTGCTTCCCCTTCTCTCTCTGCCTGACTCTCTGCCTGCTTGTGATCTCTCTCTCTCTGTCAAATAAATAAATAAAATATTTTTTTAAAAAAAGGAAAAGAAAAGAAAAAAGAAAACCAACCGGGATGGGAAGGCCAACAATGTTTACTAAACTCATTCTTTGTATCAAGCACTATTCTAAGTACATTTTGTGCATTCTCTCGTTTTAATCCTGACTATAATCCTCAGGGTTTTTGTTGTTGTTGTTGTTTTAAGAATTCATTAATTTATTTATTTGGTAGAGAGAGAGAGGGAGGGAGAGAGCAAGAGCAGAGTGGAGGGGCCGAGGGAGGAGAAGCAGGATCCCAGGAGGAGGCTGATTGTGGGGGGGCTGCATAGGGGAGGAGGGATTCAATCCCAGGACCCAGAAATCATGACCTGAACCAAAAGCAGACACTTAAGGGCCTGAGTCATCCAGGCACCCCCTCAGGTTTCTTTATAATAAAGTACTATGCTTATTTCTATTTATCATATGAGGAAGCAGGCCCCAAGAGGTGAAGGCATTTTGTCCAAAGTGATTCAGTGACTGTCAGAAGGAACCAGGACTTTTACGCAAGAATGTCTCCGTCTACAGCTCAGGTTCCTGAACAACACCCTTTTTGAGATTTAAATTCATCGGTGTGATCAAATTTTAATGCTAAAGGCTAGAACATTCTCTAAATTCTTTACCCCTTATGCCCCCATGTCTAGCACAAAGTCTTAGGTAAGGTGGGTTTCAAATAAAGATTTATTGAGGGGTCCCTGCTTCTCCCTCACCCCCATCCCCTCCCCACCCTGCTCATGCTCTCTCTTGCACTCTCTCTCTCTTCCTAATAAATAAATAAAAATTTTAAAAAATGTTTAGGGGCGCCTGAATGGCTCAGTGGGTTAAGGCCTCTGCCTTCGGCTCAGGTCATGATCTCAGGGTTCTGGGATGGAGCCCTGCATCGGGCTCTCTGCTCAGCGGGTCCCCCACCCCCGTCTCTCTGCCTGCTGCTCTGCCTACTTGTGATCTCTGTCTGTTGAGTAAATAAATAAAATCTTTTAAAAAACATTTTTTTAAATAAAGATTTATTGAATGAATATGTCAATGAATATTACTGTTCAGCCCATCACACTCACACAGATTTATTTTCCATTTTTAAAAAAATGTATATAATTAATATACAATGAAAATCACCCTATTTTTTTAAAGCTTTTATTTATTTATTTGACAGAAAGATCTCAAGTAGGAAGAGAGGCAGGCAGAGAGAGAGGGTGAAGCAGGCTCCCCGCCGAGCGGAGAGCCTGATGTGGGGCTTGATCCCAAGACCCTGAGATCATGACCTGAGCCGAATGCAGTGGCTTAACCCTCTGAGCCACCCGGGCACCCCCAAAATCGCCCTTTTTATGGACAAACATATATTGTCAATTTTATAACTGTCACCACAAACAAGAGAGAAAAGGATTCCTTCATCCCCCAAATTTTCCCACGCTCCTCCCTAGTAAATCCTCCAACGTGCCCTCCAGCCACACTCTCAATCTCTAGCAACCACTGTATCTGTTTTCCATCCCTATAGCTCTGCTTTCGCAAGGACCGTAAAAGGAATCAAGCTGTCTGTAGTCTTTTGAGCCTGGCCTCTCTTACTTAATATAACACATGCTATGGAGCATATCCATTGTTCGTTCCTTTTCATTCGGGAGTAGTAACCCATTCCACAAAGGGTCCCACAATTTGTTTCTGCATTCTCCAGTTGAGGGACATTTGGGTTATTTCCAAGTTTAGAACTATTACAAATAAGGCTGCTATAAACATTCTTGTGCAGGGTTTTGTTGAAAATAACTTTTAATTTCTCTAGGGCAAATACCGAGAAGGGAGATTGCAGGGTCATATTGTAAATGTATAAGCTACCTTTATCCGAAGCTGCTAACCTGTTTTCCTAAGTGGCTATACTGTTTTGTAATTTCACCAGCAAGGGGCAAGAGCTCCAGTTGTTCTAAATCCTATCAAACACTTGATATCATCAAATTAAAATTTTTAACCATTTTCATAGGTCTGTGGAAGTGTCTCATCCTGATTTGCATTTGCATTTCCCTAGGGACTAGTGGTGTTGAGCAACTTTTCACGGGCTTAGGTGCCATCTGTGTATCATGTTTGGTGAGATATATCTGCTCAAGTCTTTCACCCATTTTCTAAAAACCAGGTTATTTTCTTATTATTGACTGTAGAGTTCTTTATATATTTGGGTCTTTTTTTTTTTAAGATGTATTTATTTATTTTAGAGGGGGTCATTGAGAGCACGCAAGCAATGGGAGAGGCAGAGGGAGAGGAAGAGAGAAACTTCAGCGGACTCCTCCTTGAGCTCAGAGCCCAACTCGGAACTTGACTTCAGAACCCTGAGGTCATGACCTGAGTCAAAACGAAGAGTCTGACACTCAACCGACTGTGCCAGCCAGGGGAACCTGGAAGGCAAATTCTTCTTCTTCTTTTTTTTTTTTTAAACAAAAGGTTTTGTTTTTTTTTTTTAAAGATTTTATTTATTTATTTGAGAGAGAAACAGTGAGAAAGAGCATGAGCTAGGAGAAGGTCAGAGAGCGAAGCAGACTTCCCATGGAGCTGGGAGTCTGATGCGGGACTCGATCCCGGGACTCCGGGATCATGACCTGAGCCGAAGGCAGTCGTCCAACCAACTGA
>NC_081562.1:8989291-8991909 GCF_022355385.1 Mustela nigripes | reverse complement strand
GATTGTATTTATTTATTTGACAGAGATCACAAGTAGGCAGAGAGGCAGGCAGAGAGAGAGGAAGGGAAGCAGGCTCCCTCCCTAGAAGAAAGCCTGATGCAGGGCTTGATCCCAGGACTCTGGGATCATGACCTGAGCCTAAGGCAGAGGCTTTAACCCACTGAGCCACCCAGGCGCCCCTGTAAGGCAAATTCTTTATCAGATGTATGTTTTGTAAAGATTTTTCTCCCACATTGTGGTTTGCCTTCGTTCATTCCTGTTAACAGTGACTTTTGAAGAGTTTTGACGAACTTCAATTAATGGATTGTTTTCTCTTAAGGATCATGGTCTTGGCGTTATATCTGAGAATTCCTTGCCCAACCCAAGGTCACAAAATTTTCTCTTGTGTTTTCTTCTAGAAGTTTTATATAATCATAGCAGCTAGTATGAGGTTGTTGTATTAAATAGGGATAATATATGCAAAGGACTTAGCACAGGGCCGGGCACAGAATGAACCTTCGGTAAACAGCCTACAATGGACATTTGCCAAGGTGATATTTCTAAGACGTGACCTCACACCCACTACACATTTCCTCTGCACAGACCTGTATCCTTTCATCACAGAATGACAACACAGCAGCAAAGCATATCTTTGTCCAACCTGATCCTGGAACCAATGGAGGTACCTGGGCCATGGAGAGAGGCCCTAAGGACTGTAGGTCATCTCAAGGGCCAGACCTGGAAGGTGTTCTCCCACTGCAACTAGCACTCCTCCAGCCTACCTGTTCCCATGAAACCTGGTGGCCTCGCCCAAATTGTAATGTGGTTCTGGAGAGTAGGGTGTATTTATTGTGCACCTACTGTGTGCCTGGCCATTGGCGCCACAGACTAACAGAAGCAAACAATGGACAAATAATGATGTAATTAATTATTGAATTAAGGAAAAGGGTAGTAGGGAGGGGGAGGACACATTCCTTAAATTTTTTTTTGCTTTTCCTCAGCCTCCTCCTCTGTACCAGACGTCTTGGGCCCCTCCAGGGTGGGGGGGGATACGCGGACACAGGCGCCCACGGAGTGATGTCAACCTAAAAGCAAGGTGGAAACTGAAAGGTCCTTGGGGAGGTGGATGCTTCGGAGGTCTCGGAGAGAGGGGTTATTCATTCGTGGTCCATTCATTCATTCGAGAAATCTTCTGGTGGCACTTACTGTTTAGGAAAACAAACACGGACCCTGCCCTACTAGGTTGGCGGACAGACAGCGAGAGAAAACAAATAATGCAGACGGTTTCAGTCAGAGCCTCAGGCACCGCCGGGCTGTGATGGGGACGGCACGGCCCAGGAGAGCGACCGCCCAGGGGTGGGGACGTCCTGTATTTGCGGCACCCGCCCTGGCCCCGCTCAGCAGAGAGGTCACCACGCCAGCGACGAGCGCGCCCTCCACCCGGTCCGCAGCACGCGCGCCCCCGAGAACGAGCGCGCGCGACCCGCCGCCCGCCTGCGCCGCGGCGCCCTCCGCGCACGACTCCCCCTGGCGGGAGCCCTCGACCACACCAGCCGCGCGAGCCGGGGAGGGGGCGGGGGCGCCGCGCACGCGCAGGGCCGGCGGCGCGCGCCGAGCGGGGGGCACCGCGCGGGTGCAGCCACGATGGAAGGGGGTGCGTACGGAGCGGGCAAAGCCGGGGGCGCCTTCGACCCCCACACCCTGGTCCGGCAGCCGCACACCATTCTGCGCGTCGTGTCTTGGGTAAGGACGGCTGGGGTGGCCCTGCCGCGCCGGCGTTGGCGTGTCGTGGGGGCGCGGGCAGCGGCGGCGCGCTCGGACTGACCCCAACCCCGCCGGACCCCGGGCAAAGGTGCCGCAACCGGCGGGGAGCCTTCCGGACAGGGTGCCGGCGGCCGCCACCCCCCCCCCCCCGCTCCTTCCCGGGCCCCGGGCGGGGGTCCCAGCGCTGGCGAGGGGCTCCCGCTCCTGCTGCCGGCACCCTTGCTCCCCGGCGTCCCCGTTCGCGTGCGGCCCCCCATCGCCGTGACCTCCAGGCCGCCGCTATGCAGCTCGCGGCTGTGGTTGCGCGCTGCCGCCGGGCGGATCAGCGGCGGTGGGGATTGAGCCCGGGTCTCAGGTGGCCTTTTTTGGGGGGGTGGATCAGGGCGTAGATCAACTCACGGGTGCACGCCACGTCTGCCGTGGACGTTCAAGGAGGAGAGGGCCGGAAACCAGGTTTGATGGCTTAGCCGGGAAGGTATGGAGCGATGCGCCGGGAGCCGGGGACCTGGCTTCCCCCGGGGAAGTGCTTCTCCTTCGCGGCGTGACCTTGGGCCGGGAACCACCCAAGAAATGTTTATGGGAAACGAGGAGTTACATTCGGAGGTGGGGAGAGGCAACTCTTCTCTCATGCCTCGGTTTCCCGATTTGTAGAGAGGTGGGAGGAGCTACCTTGGGCTCTGATATTTCATGAATCCATGACTGCCCCCCAAGTACACCTGAATGCTTGTTGGGGGAGGGGGTTTGGACCTCAACCTGGTGCGGGTCAGAATCCCCCAGCAGTGGGGGGGTCCCTGCTCAGACCTGGGGCTCTGGGGGAGGAGGATGGGACAGAGACAGTGAGCACGGGGGGGGGGGGGGGGGGGGGGGGGGGGGGG
>NC_081562.1:8947628-8989191 GCF_022355385.1 Mustela nigripes | reverse complement strand
GGGGGGGGGGGGGGGGGGGGTGTCAGATGTAGTGGGCAGCACCCCAGGAGAAGAAGGCCAATGCGAAAGTGGGTGCCTTTGGCCCCCATAGGGTTTGTGGCCATTGCCCAAACACCCTCACTGGAGGGTTGTGCCTCTGTGGGCCTGGGGCCTATTCCTGTGGGCCCACAGGGGGCTAGGACTGGAGACACTGGCCAGGGTCACTATCAGCGACCCCAAAGGACTACACCTAAGGCCAGCCACAGCCTCAGGGTGCTCAAGTGTTCAGGGTTTTCAGGGCAATATTAGGATCTGATGGGTGGGACAGCTTGGGTGTTTATCTCTGGCCTCCCAGAGAGAAAGGAAGCTAACTGTCCTTTGTCTGAAAATGTTAAAACCTCCTCCTGGCACCACAAGAACCCCCTTTCTTCTTAAGATGGGGAGCTTGCTGAGGGCAGGGAAGCCCCACTGGCTACATAGGGCCTGGCAGTGGGCCTGGCACCCCGGGCACATCCAGAAGGGTTTGTGGTACTGGATTCATTCATCTGTGCCAGTCTCCAGTTCCCCAGCGACCCTGACTGGCCCTTGGCAGAGACAGAACTCCGGTGGTGGTGGTGGGGGGGACACACCTGCCCCATCAGGCGAGCCAGCTGTGTGCTCTGCTCCCCTTTGCCAGTCCCACTGGCTTTGTGAGGGGGTGTGGGCAGTTTGCCTGCTTGGGACACTTCTGCCTGTGATGGCTTCATTTAGCAAAGGTTCACCAAGTCTGCTGGGCGCCTAGGGAAGACAGCATGACTCAGACGCAGCCGATAGTGCTCGGGGATCACATAGTCCCACTGGGAAGGGAGCCAGGTACCCCCGGGCAGAGGCCGTGAGAGCCAGCAGAGGGGTACCCCCTGCCATGGGAATCAGAGAGGCTTCTCCACTTCTCCCAATTTGATATCAAATTGGGCCTTGAAGGATAAGCAGGGCTTACCTCTGTTCATCACGTCTGGGTGCCAGAGAGACATTCCAAGAAGGAGGAAGGAAAAGTAACTATGGAGAGGCCACTGGGTGCAGGGGGCCCGTGTGCAGTTACCCGCCACTCATTCCCCTACGGCTTCTGCATCACTTGAGGAAACAGGCTCAGACCCAAGGTTACTGAGCAAGTAAGCAGCAGACAGAGAATCTGAACCCAAATCTTGGAGTCTCCAAAGCACATTGATCGCTTCTCTGGAAGCTGGAAGGGGTCAGAATCCTGGGTTTCAGGACTGGCCAGGATAAAGGTCATCTGGGCCAAGCACCCATCTAATCCCCACCCCCAACGGCCTCCTAGCTGTGCTTACTGTCTTTGTGTGAGCAGAGACAGCTGATAGAGGCTCATTGTCACCTTTAAAACATACAGATATTTTTTCTGATCATAAAAGTAATGCCTGCTGATATCTGGAAGATAGAAACATCACTTGTGATGGTCACACAATATTAATGTACTGGGCATAATACCACCTCGTACTTAAAAATGGTGATGATGGTATATTTTATGTCCTGTCTATTTTACCATGATAAAAACAATCAGGAAAAAAATCACGTGTGATCCCACCGCTCAGAGAGGCCCAGTGCCTGCCTTCCAGTGTTTTTCGGAAAATGTGTGGTGCGCCGACATGTTCTAATGCGTTCGTGAGTGTGCGAGGGATGTAGCTGGAGACCTGACCTTGGCCCTAGTGTTCCATGGTGCCCCAAGAGGTCAGGGAGGCCGTGGACTTCACCTTGAAGCTAAGGAAGCCTGAGCTCCGGGCTAGGGCGACTGGTTCAACCTGGTTTGCTGGCACTTTCCCAGCTTTAGCCCTGAAAGTGCTGTGTCCTGGGAGCCCTGTGAGTCCCACACAAACCTGGACACCTGGTCCCTCCATCCAGGACCACATCTGGGTCCCTCCCTTGCAGCTGGGATACAGCCCTAACCCCATGTGTGCTCGTGGGCTGGGGATTTTGTGCCATTTGTTTCTGAAAGAGGGACCCCCCCTACCCGGATCTACCCTGGAACCTGGGTGGAAGCGGGTCCCTCAGCGCCTTCTCTTTGGCTTCCTCAACTGCCCCCTTCCCCACCCACTGGCCCCCAGGCCCAGGAGGGTGATTAGGCACAGCAGGCCTTGAACGCTTTGGCTAAATGGGGAAGAAGCTGGCAGCTGGCTGGCCCAGCTGACTAGGAGCCAGACTAGAACCTTCCATGTCTGGGGTGAGGCAGGGGATGGCCGAGGTGGGGCAGCTCTGAGGGGCTGCTTCTGCCCCAGTTGTAGGGAGACAAGGCCGGTCCGGCTGGTGGCCAGGAGAAGGCTGCCCCACAGACCAGCTACGACCACCCCTGTGCCTCGGTCTCACCAGCTCATTGAGGAGGCTGAGCTAGGTCATAGGTGACCCAAGACTGCGGCCTGTCAGGGGACACCTTTCTTTGTTCTGGGCTCAGGTGGGGGCCCGGAGCTCTGGCGGGGAGCTAGCTGATTTTATATAAAGGATCCCTCCTCTGTGGCCTTTGCGGTTTTACTTTTAGTGGGTCCTACTGCCGTGCGGGGAAGGAATATTGGTGCTGGTGGAGAATAGGGTGGTTCGTGTTCTCATGTTCATTTGGAGCAAAACAGAACGCTAAAGTGTTTGAGATGTTGGTGTTTCTGGGGTTGATTTCCTGAACAGGATTCTGTGAGTAGGGCGGGTATCACCCCCCCCCCCAAATGACAGAATAAGGCACAATCTGGAGGTCTGTGGGGTTCATATTCAGTGTACCCCCTGTGGTCCCCCATCTACATTGCCATGGCACCAGGGGGGCTCGACGGGTTCTCGTTTTCATCCACACCCTCGATCACCCCAGTGAACACTGACAGTAAAAGCTGAACTTGGTTTGGAAACACAGCAGCTTCGAGATGAGACACCCCCCCCCCCCCGTCCCCCCTCTGGTCCAGATCACGATTCCCTAGCCATCCTGCATCAAAATCCTGGAGGTGTGGAGTGGGGCAAAGGGGTCCGGGGTGGAGATGGAGCCTCTGGCCAGCTCTGGCATTCAGTCATTCATTCCGCAAATGCCAAGTCCCTGCCCGGTACCAGCCTGTGTGTCCCACCAGAGACACTCTCAGTCCAGTGACACGTACTCCTAGGAGGCCCGAGACACCACAAGAAGAAAATCCAGTAGCGGGTAGCTGCCTCTGCGAGTGGGATATGGAGGACTTCCAGGGGGAGGTGACTGCTGAGTTGGTTCTGATAAAGATGCTGGGAGGGAACATTGCAGGTAGAAGGAGCAGCAGGCGCAAATGTCAGAAGCTTGAGGTCCGAGTGGGCTTTAGAAATGATGGGGAGCTCTTGGGGGTCCCCGGTGTGCGAATGAGAGTGCCATCATACTCTGTGAGCGGGCCCTAGGGTGGCAGGCAGGGGGTTGCTCACCAAAGACCTCGGGTCACAGAAAGGGATTTCAAACGGAGAAGAGCTCCCCGTGGCTGCCAGGGGGAGATGGGGCTTAAGGTTCTGGGAGCGAGTGTTCTCACAGGAATTGGGTGGCCTCATCCCGCCTGTGCTCTCCAAGCACCTGGCACAGCCGGGTCACTAACTCAGGGAGCGCTGCCCGGCCAGAAGTAGATCACATGCTCCTTTGTCCTTTATCACTAGCAGTCTTGGAATCTTCCTTATCTTTTAATCTGCTTGTGGCTGACCTTTGGCTAGTCCATCTGTCTTAGGTCTAGGAAGGAGGCAGTGGCAAGGAAGTCTTCAGGAGACGTTGGCTGGTAGGACCCTGCCTTGCATCTTGGGCATTTCCTCATGCACAGGGGCAGTGCAGGAGCTTGGGAGCCTGGGGGAGCCTGGTACTTGGCGTGGGGAGCAGGATTGCCTAAGCAGGACGTTGGAAAATCCTGGCCTCTCCAAACCTCATCTGTGACCTGCCATTGGAATGATTAGCTTTGGGGCAGACTTGAAGCTTTGCAAAGATGGATATTTAAAGGGCCTGCCACACATCCGTTCTTCCTAGGCCTGTAGCGTCCTGGTCAAGTGAGTTTTGTTACCCCACTTCAGGTGAAAAGCTGAGGCCCGAGAGGTTAACTGGAGGGGCTGGGATCACGGCCAGCAGCTTCTGCTTCAGGGAGTCCCCAGCCACATGGGGGGAGCCCCATGACTGGCTCCTGCAGGGCCCTGCCCCTGCTCCTGAGAAGCTGTGAGGAAAGCCCAAGCGGTGGGGGGGGGGGGGGGGGGGAAAAAAAGGGGGGGGGGGGGGGCGGAGAGGAGGAAAAACCAGGAGGAGAGGAAGGGCAGATGGCAGAGCTGGCGAGGGAGCCGCGCTTGGCAGCCAGACCTGGAGAACCGGCTGTCCGGTGGGAGGAGAGGCAGGACAGGCCGCTGGGAAGTGCCTGCAGCCTTGGGGCCTGAGGCCACGTTCTGCACCCCCTCTGACCCTGACTGGTGGTATGTCTTGAGCAAGATGCTATGTCCTCTGGGCCTCAGTTTCCCCACCTGTCAGATGGAAAAAAGAGTCAAATTGGGCTGGTGGTTGCCAACCTTTCTATCCTCAAAGAACTCCCACTCTTGCTCCTGGTGGTCTTCAGGTTGGGGACTTTGGGACCGGTCAGTCTTTGAAGTGATATCAAGAACCACACCCCTATAACGCTTGTGGGGGTCCTGCAGCAGGGGGCCTGGGCCCCGGGTCCCAGTATGTGAGCAGAGTGTCGATTAGATCCTGGCCCAGCAGCTCATACCTCTGTGTGTCTGGAGGACGCCTCCCTTCCAGGAATGGAATTATGTTCAGCTTCCCTTGTGGGGGGCAGGGGGCGGTGTGAAGGGGACCGTGGGGAGGGTGGGTCGCTGTTTGGCTGGGGCAGCCCTAGGCTGCCAGGCCCAGACTACTTAGAACCCCAACAAGCCGGGGCTCCCAGCTCCCAGTCCAGGCGGGAGCGGACATGGCCCCGCTCTGAACATCCCTAATTGTAAATTGCAGGAACCCGGCCTCCCCGCCTCGACCCTGCTCGCCTGGCAGCCTTCTTAAAAGAGCTCTTCTTTCCCTCATACCCCCCTCTGTCGAGCCTGGAGGCGGGACATGGTCCTCCTGGCTCCCGAGGCTGCCTCTAGACCATTCTCCCCCAGCTTTGGCTTCCGTGCCGGGCTGGCTGCCCTCCTCTTAGGCCAGCCCCAGGTTGCCCCCCTATCCCGCGAAGGCGCCCACCACCCGACACTTGCTCTGTCTAGCACAACCGCCGCCTTCCTTCCAGGCGACTGTGGCGCCCACTTCTGTGATCCTGCTCCCGTCCGGCCTCGCCTCCTCCCACAGTGCTCTCCGCACGGCCAGGAGCCCCCCTCGCCTGGCCCACCTTTCCAGCAGCCACCTGCTCTCCCCCGCTCCTGTCTCTCCAGCTCTCTGTTCACCTCTTGACCCCAACATCTCTGAGCTTGGGACCTCTGAGCCATCGACCCTCGGGCTGGGCCCTCGCCCCGTGCTCCCTGTCCCCTTCCAGCTGAGCTCCTCCGGGTGTCACCCACCCGGCCCCCTCCCCAGCCTCCTGGGTCCGGCGCTCACCCTTCCTGGGTCTCTCCGGTTCTGTGGCCCCGGCCGGCCTCACTGCAGCCCCTCACTCCTGTCTGGCCACAGTCTCCAAGGGGTCTCCCTCCGTCTCTCACCTGTACCCCACTCAGGCTTTCTCCCCCTTCTCTCCGCCGTCTGTGACCTTCTTGCCAGACCCAGGGTCGCTGGTCATTAATGACCGCCTCAGCCGAACCTGGCCAGCTGTGAGAGGCTCATCCATCCTCCCCTGGGACCCAGCAGCCGCAGGACACACACACGCTGTCGTCTCCCGTTTAACACACACGCAGCGCGTTGCTGGGGGCCTGCTCCTTGCCGAGGGCTCATGGTGGGAAACAGTGGAGGGAAATGTGATGATGAAACCAGTAAAAAAACACAGAGATGAGCACACAGCCAGAGTGAGGAGACGCTGAGGTCAGGGACAGGGAGGGGACAGTACAGTGGAGATGAGAAGGCTGGGGCCAGCCAGGCGGAGAGGCGGGGAGGAGGGCTTCCCGGCAGGAGGAGTGTCATGGTAAAGCCCGACAGGTGCAGCAGGTCAGCGAGGAGGCTGGGTTGGGGGGAGGCTGTGTCTGTCATGTCACTGTTGTGTCCCTGGTGCTTGATGGTGCGTGGCGTCTTGTAAAGGCTAAACGAGGTGCGGAACTGCGCTGCTCTACCTTCCTCTCTCCACCCTCCGTCCTTATTCAGGGTCTCCCACTTGGCCTTCAAGGCCCAACTCAGATAGCGAGCGCCTCCTCCTTGAAGACTTCCAGGATCTGCACCCCCCCCTCCAGCTGGCTGTCTCCTCCCTGCTTCCTTTGTGCTCTCTGTGAACAGCTGTAAGAACTCTCAAAGCAGAAGGCATTTACCCCTTTGTGTCCTTCTCCTTCTCTAGAAAGTGAGGCAGGGCCTGGGACCAGATTACCTCTCTGAAGACCTGGAATTGCCCCAGAGGGGAAGAAACTGGACCTTGTCAGGCTTGTAGGAACTGGCAGGGCAGAGGCAGGCACTGAGGTGAGGAAGAGCTCACGGACCGGGGAGGGAGGTTATCCCCGTTCTTCTTAACCAGTGGAGAGACCGCAGAGAGCCTTGGTTTCCCCATCTGCAAAATGGGGAGAGCCGTGCCTGCCTCCAGGGGCCACTGGGGCAGAGCGCGATCCTGCCTAGGAAGGGCCCCTGGTGCTTGGTTGGCCTTTGCGGCACTTTCCCAGGGGGGACATCACTCCCCTCCTGACCTCAGAAAATTCCGAGGGGGTAGGACCTAGATGAGGAAGGACCTGGGCTGTAGAAGGTTGTTGGTGGAGGGGGATCCTCCTGCCCCCCCCCCCCCTCCCTTGGTTGCACAGCCACAGGAGGCTGAAGCTCTCAGTGCCTTGGGGACAAGGGTCTGCATGCTCAGGCCCCTGCCCCATAGAGCCCCCTCCCCACCCCCACCTCTGAGAATGTGAGGGACAGCTTGCGGAAGATTATGGCCTAATCCCCTGCAGGTCACATCCAAGGCTTCGGAACAGGGTGCCCGGGCAGGGGAGGAGAGAAGCGACCCTAGGAGCACCCCGACCTGACCCTGCCTCAGCCCTGCGGCTCAACACGAGGCTCTCTGGGAAGCAGAGTGGCCACCTGGTGCCTGTCATGTGCTCCTGCGTTGGCTTCAGCCATTTTCCTCATATGACCCCGTGGGAGGCAGGGCCCCACTCCCATGAAACAGGGGAGGGGGTGCTTGGCAGCCTGACTCATCCCTCAAAAGCACAGCTCCTTTTTTCCTCGCAGTCTTTCCCTGCGGCCCAGGGGCAGGAGCAGGGACTTTGGTATGGACACTGATAGGAAGGCAGGTTCAGCTCAGGGTAAGGGAGAGGACGCAGGAGCCCCCCCTTACTAGAGAGTGAGCTCCCCATGTTCAGAGGTATGCAAGCAGAGGCCCAAACTAGGGGTGCTGAGGAGAGAATGCTCCCTTCTCTTGACTCCCATGCTGCCTGTGCCCCTACCTCTCTCAGATTTGCTGTTTTCTCCCCTCTAAGCTTTTCCTGACCCTCCCTCTGGGTCCCAGGAGGGAGATGTTCACCCACAAATGAACCAATAACTAGGGACATCTGTGTATAATGATGTTATTGAGGAAATGAGGTGGAGTATCAGCCTCTTAGTATAGATCTGGGAGTCAGGTCTGGAGGGTTTCTCTGAGTAGTTTGTCTTGCCCTGAGGTTTGGATGTTGAGAAGGAAGCAGAAGGAGCCTGCCTGGGAGATCTGGGGGTCTCTGGGTATTCCAGGCAGAGGGAACAGCCAAGTGCAAAGGCCCTGAGGCAGGAGCGAGCTTGGGGGAGAGCTAGAGGACAGTGGTGAGAAAGGAGTCTGTGAGGAAGGCAGGAGACCTGGGTTGCAGTGGGGGAGGGATTCGCTGTGGGGGTGGAGGTGAGCAGGACAGAGCAGAGCAGTGACTGTTCTGAAGGGCTCTCTCCAGCTGCTGTAAAGGGGAGGGTGCAGGAGCGGGAGAGGACACAGAGAGACTGGGAAGCTGCTATCTCGCCTGGCAGGAGGTGGTCGTGGCCTGGGCTGGCACGGGGGACATGGGGTAATTTGAGTTACTGGGGGGCAGGAGGAAGCAGTAGGCCCAGTACCCCGTTGGATGGGCTTTGAGGATGAGCCCAGTTTGGGGTTTGAGCTCCTGGGTGGGAGCCAATGTGTGGAGGGAGGAGGGGCACTAGAGGTCACTGGAGGTCACTGGAGCTGGAGAGGTCAGATGTGAACCAGCAGCCCAAGTAAGGGGGACCGCAGAACCTGCCTAGGGAGGCAGTCCTCAGACTTGGGAAGGACTAGGAAGAGTTGGGGTGGGGGAGCAGCCACCGGCAGAGGGGAGGAGGCTGGAGAGGTGGCTGTCCTGGGCCAGGCAACGTTGCAGCCTGGAGGTGGGCAGCAGAGACCGTGGAGCAGAAGGCTACATGGGAAGATGTCCCAGTAGAGGGTGAGACAGTACCATTCACCGCTGGCAGGACCCAGGAGCTCCTCTCTACAGTTTCTCAGGGGGTGGGGGGAACCCAGCAGGTGCCTAAAGATGGTTAAGGCCACCCTCTGGGGAGTTCCCAGCAAACAGCAGCGACCTCTGGCCCTCAGGCTGGCTTGGCCCAGCTCTCCTTGGAGCCGGCTCAGCCTGATGCCCTGCAGGGGCCCAGACACGGCCTGCCTGCTCTGGGTGCGGATGTGGAGTAAAATGGGTCCCGCTGCTCTTGCCCTGTGGGGTGGTGACACAGCTCCGAGGGCAGGTGTCCCTCCTGGAACTCATCCTTGTCCTAGAGTTTGGGATCTGGAATTCACTGTTGGGTCAGCAGCTGAAGGTAGAGATTTGGCTTACATTCTGGAATGGGGCGAAAGTGGGGGCAGACTTGGGCTGGGAGCTGGCACCCTGCTTAGCCGCTGTGGGCCAGCCGGTATGGGCCGCCCGCTAGAGTCTAGGCATGTCGGGCCTCAGCTTCCTTCTCTGTGAAATGGGCTCAATGAGCCTGATTTGTGGAGATGTTTTTAGGTTTATATTTTCTTTCAAGGTTTTAAAAATATTTTAATTTATTTTATTTTATTTCTATTAAAAACAGAGAGAGAAGGAGGGGCAAAGAGAGAAGGAGAGAGAGAATCTTAAGCAGGCTTCACATCCAGCTCAGAGTCTGACTCAGGGCTCAATCCCACGACGGTGAGATCATGACCTGAGCCAAAATCAAGAATTGGCCGCTTAACCAACTGAGCCACCCAGGCGCCCTTCCTTAGAGGTTTTGGTGAGGATTAAGTGATGTGATTTTTGTCAGGACCTCGCAGTTGATACGGAGCCCCTGCAGAAGCTGTGGGGTTAGCTCAGAGTCTCCTGGGGGAGACAGACCCAGAAATGAGTTCCCAACAGGAGCGTGTGCAGGGTCGGGGTGGAGGAGAGTTTTGAAGGGTGAAGGATCAAAGGAGTTTGTTCCTATTTGAAAGATGAAAAAGGTGGGGAACGGGGCGCCTGGGTGGCTCAGTGGTTAAGCGTCTGCCTCCGGCTCAGGTCATGACCCCAGGGTCCTGGGATCCAGCCCTGCATTGGGCTCCCTGCTCAGCGGGAAGCCTGTTTCTCCCTCTTCCACTCCCCCTGCTTGTGTTCCCTCTTTCACTGTCTCTCTGTCTGTCAAATAAATAAATAAAATCTTTTAAAAAAATAGAAAGAAAAAGAAAAAGGTGGGGAAGGGCGTTCAGGGAGTGGGAACAGCAGGTGCAAACTTATCAGACAGCCTGTGACCATGCCAACCCTGGCCCTCTGGGATGGCTGAGCCAAGTGGGGGAGGGGGAGTGGTGAGGCCGGCATGGGGGGGTGGGGTGGCCTGGCCCGACTGGGGTCTCCATTTCTATGCCTCTGAATCCAGTACCCCAAGATCCTGAAATTCTGAGGTACCCCTGATTTGTTTTTCTGAGTTCAACCTACCTCTGTTCCAACTGCCATCTGGAATCCATTTTTTTAAAATCCATTTTTAAAAAGACCCAGGATTGGATTATAAAGACAGCAAAAAAACAGCCTTGGCCCATTTACATTGGTGCCTTCTTTTTATAGCATTTTCTTTAGTTCAAGGCAGAGGGGTGGTTTATTTCCTGAGCCTTCCCTTGACCAGTGGCCTTTGTGGGACACCTCCCTCCCCCGCCACGCCACCTTGTCCTGTTTCTGAGGCACTAGTTCTGCCACCGTGGACCTGAGTCCCATCCCTTCCGCTGATCCGCCTGTCAGGAAGAGTTCAGCCACAGCAGCGTAGAATTTCATTCTGGTTTCATTTCCGGGCCGCTGGTGGCGGCTCTGTGTACTCTCGCTGCAGATCCGGCCTTAGCAAGTCCCCTGGAGGCCGCCTGACCTGACGCAGAGCCTGGCATGGGGCTCCGAGAGACTAGGGTTTTAGTCTGCAGCTGCCCCCACCAGCCGCGGTCCCAGGCAGGTCCCCGGACGCTGGGCTCGTCCAATTAGGAGGATGCATGTTAGTCACCTAGCAGTTCCTGAGGGGGCCCCCCCCTTCCTCCCAGCGGGACGGGAGCGCTGGGGGCAGAAACCTGAGGCCCATCCCAGCTCGTAGGGGGGCTCCCTCCCACTGGGGTAGAGGAATGGCCGCTAAATGGAGAAGTTAACCCAGGGCTTGCAGGGTCCTTGAGGGAGTTCGGTGGCCCCAGGGGAGCAGTTGTGTATCCTTGGCAACACCTTTCCGTGTGTAGACTCTCCGCCCGGTCTGGGTGAGGCTCTCCGTGCCCTAACCCAGCTCTGTGGCCTACAGGGGATGTGGTGTGCACATCTGTGTCCCCACTGGTCATCAAGCCACAACCCTACCCCCAACCCCCTGTCCTTTGTTCTTCTCCCATCCCCCACGGCACACCTGTCAGCAGATGCTGGAGGCTTTACCTTCCACATACATTGGGCACCCACCCCGTCCCACCAACCCCCTGCCGGTGCCAGCCCAGGGTGCTTAGCCCCCGGAGGGTCTCCCAGCTTTCACTCTAGCCCTGCACTCTTCAGTGCAGGCAGCAACCAGGTCCAGAGAGGAAATAGTATGGGGGAGGGGAGCGGGGCATGGGAAGGTGGGGAGGCACTGGCTGGTGAACCGTGGAGGGAGCTGAGGCCCCAGGGCCCTGACCATCAGCCCTGGAAGGTTGGATCGTGTCTGGAAGGCGGTGGGGAACAGCTTTAGGGCCCTTCATGCTGCAGGGTGGGGATGGTGACCCACAGGTCTGGTCACCCTGCTGTGACTTCTCACCATGTCCCACTGTGATCCTTCTGGCCTTGTCACCCCCCACCCCGGAAGTGCACCTGCTCTCCCTCCCTCCCCGTCCCATGCACCTGTGCAGCCCCACTCCTCGGTCACTTCTTCCACCTGCAGCCTCTGCCTTTCCTGCTCTGCCTGAAACAGGCTTCCCCGCTTCCCCTCGCCTCGGCCGGCCGAGCTGGCTGCTTCTCTGCTTCTCGTCCGTGCTCCGCTCCCCGCCTGCAATGCCTCGGTCTCTGTCCAGCTGTTCAGCATCAGGCTGGCGTTTGGGGACGCCGCCCCCACGACACGCCCCCATGACACGTGCACGAGCTCATTCCTTCCTTCGCAATGCGCCATTGCTTTACGGATGAGGGGACTGAGGCGCAGAGAAGGCAAATCACTTGCCTGAGGTGACTTGGAGCTGCAAGAAGGGCCTGAGCATGGAGAGCCCTGCCTGCCGGAGCCGTGGGCTGGATGGAGAGGAGGACCAGAGCTGGCACAGAGCCTCCTCTCTCTGCGCTGCCCTTGGGCCCCGCCGGTTCCCTGGAGGATGTTGCGATCTTGTTCCTTACCCTGTTGGGGACACGCTGTCTCCAGCACGTGCCTCCTGGCCTCCCCAGGGTCTCCCTGCTTCTCTCCCCAAAGAGGGCCCTGTCTTAATGGTTCCTCCTCTACTGTCCCCAAAGCCCCAGCTTCCGCCCGCCTGCTTCCCCACCCTGGCCCCCTGGCCTGCTTTTGGCGGGGGGTCCACCCTTGTCCCCACCCCTGGTGGAGCCTTTCAGGAAGTGCTGCCCAAGAGGACCTTCCTGGTGCTCTTCCTTCTTTCCTGGGGCCTCTGGAGAAGGGAGTTAGTCCTTGCCAAGCCCCTCTTGTGCACTGCCCTGCTTGGGGTGCTTGCTTGTAGTTCCCCATTAGCCCTGAAGGGAGGGTTAGTTTTTGCAGAGGACGGATCTGAGGCTCAGAGAGGTTGTCATTACCTGAGGCCACATAGCATAAGCCACAGGCCTGGGGTTTGACTCCAGCAGCTCTGTGGGACTCCTCAGAGTCTGGAGCATCCTTGAATCAAGAGGCTTTTCCATTCTGCTGGATTGGGGACAGTGGGTGACATCCGGAGCTGGGCCTCAGATTCCTGACCTGGCAGGTTCCTGGTAGGAACCGTGGACTTATCTTGGCGCACAAGTCCGAGGGGCTGTGTGAATGGCAATCCCGAAATGGTGCTGTGCACAGCTCTGGCAACCAGCCGTGGGAGCCTGCCTTCGTCTCCCGGTGTCCAGCGTCTGCCTTGCTTGTTGCCCAGACTGTCGGTAGACCAGGAGTCCCTTAGACAATTCCTATGAAGTCCAGACTTCCTGCATCTCCCCTCCTGGGCCCCTGAGTGCCAGACGTGGCACTCAGTTACACCGTGGGCCCCTCAGGTGTCTGGAAAGACTACCCATCCCTCAGGGCCCACCTTCTAAGGCTGAGAGTCAGCCTGGTCCGGGGGGAAAGAGCGCAGGACTGAGAATCGAGAGACTTGGGTTCAAGTTCAACCCATTCTGCCGACAACAGTCCCACCTGCTGTTTGAACTCAGTTTTCCTCCGCCGCTAATTGGGAGAAGCACCAATTGCCCTCTGTGCCTGGTGGGTTGATCCTAAGGACGCAGAATGTGTGGCATGCCTGCACAGGGCTGGACCTTGGCTGTGTGTACATGCTCGAGTCTGGACTGTCAAATGTGTGGCTCACAAGCTACCACAGGGTGGTCGTGGTTGAACAGAACACAGCCCCACAGTCTCCTCTTCCTTCCTTTTTTTTTAATTGCAGAAAAAACCCACATGGAACATAATAAACCATTTTAAAACGCGTAGTTCAGTGGCATTTATGTTGTGCAAAGATCACCTCTGTCTAGTTTCAGAACCTTTCGTCCCTATAAAAAAACACCCCATGCTCATTCAGTAATCACTGCCTGTTCTCCCCGCCCTGGTCGCCTTGGTCTGCTTCTTGTCTCTGTTTTGCCTGTTGAGGATACAGGACATAAACGAAATTATGTAACATTGACCTTCAGTGTTTGACTTCCATCACCTCTTTTTTTTCTCTTGTTTTAAGGTTCATCCAGTTATGGCCATGTCAGAACTGTTGTGTTGTTTGTTTTAATGACTGAAAACTATTCCGTTATATGGAGATGCCACGGCTGTTTCTCCATTCATCCATCGACAGACATTTGGTTTCGAATTTTTCCTAACACACAGTGCCGGGCACCAGTGGTCTCCACACTCTTGGTCATGCCCTCCTTTAGGAAAAACTTCTGAATCATTCCTCCCATTAAATGTAGATTTCTTCATTTTATATACATTATTACTCCACAGATGCAGTACATTACAAAACCCACGTAAAGTATGGACATCTTAGGGACGCCTAGGTGGCTCAGTTGTTAAACATCTGCCTTCGGCTCGGGTCATGATCCCAAGTTCCTAGGATCGAGTCCCACATCGGGCTCCCTGCTCAGCCGGGAGTGGGGGCGGGGTGTCTGCGTCTCCCTCTCCCTCTCCCTATGCCCCTGCTCATGTTTGCTCTCTCTCGCTCACTCTCTCTCACATAAATAAATTAAATCTAAAAAAAAAAAGCATAGACATCTTAGGAAGATGAGATTAAAAAAATAATAATACTTATTTTTTCCCACACCTGGCACGGAGTTACTGCCCATCCTATTAGCTGAGGATGAAAATGTTCCTGAAATTAGTTTCTTCTTTTAGAAAAATTGGAAAACACAAAGAAGTGGAAAACGGGCAGTAAAAATCCTTCTGGCCTCTGCCTCAGGCTCACTGAAGGCCACACACCTGAGGCTCTGAGGTGAGAGGCAGGAGGAAGATGCATGAACTTCTCTTTTTTTTAAGATTTTATTTATTTATTTGACAGAGAGACAGAATAAGAGGGAACACAAGCAGAGGGAGTGGGAGAGGGAGAAGCAGGCTTCCCACCAAGCAGGGACCCCCATGCGGGGCTGGATCCCAGGACCCTGTGATCATGACCTAAGCCAAAGGCATTTCCTAGTTTCATTTCCTGGTTTTATTTCCTTGGTTCCTTAGTTTCATTTCCTAGTCATTTCCCAGTTTCTGATGTCAGGAATCCGCTTAGCCAGGGACCAGTGCCTCGGGATCCCTCACTGGTTACCACGTGGGGTCAGCCAGGGCCGTGGTCGTGTCTGAAGGCCGAGGGTGATTCCATTTTCAAGCTCACTCACACGATGCCAGCCAGGGACTCGATTCCTTGTGAGCTGAGGGGCTCCGGGCCCTGTTGACTGTTGGCTGGAGGCCTTCCTCGGTTCCATGCCACGTAGGCCTCTCCCCAGGGCGGTTCAAAACATGGCAGCTGCTTCATTAGAGCGAGCAAGTAGGGAGTGGCAGAAGAGGGCAAGCAAGGTGGAAGCCAAAGTCTTTGTAATCTCCTCACAGAGATCTTATCTCTCCCTTTTTGCAATATTCTGTTGGTTCGAAGTGAATCACAAGGCCCAGCCCACACTCAAGGGAAGGAGGTTGCACAAGGCTGTGAATACCCGGAGTTGGGGCTGGAGGGGAGGCGGCGTGGGGCGGAGGGCGGCCATCTTAGCTGGCTGTCTACCCCGCTGCGTAGACCCGTCACAGAGGGCTGCTGGGCTCAAGGAGGTACCATGTGCACTGCACTTGGGGGAGTACAGATTGCCCTGTAATTGGTGGGATTGTGACTGCTGTTGCTTTTTTTTAAATTAATATATTTATTTGAGAGAGAACGAGTGATGGGAGGGGCAGAGGGAAAGAACCCCTGCAGACTCCCTGCTGAGTGCAGAGCTGGCCACGGGGGCTTGATCCCAGAACCCCGAGATCATGACCCGAGCCAAAACCAAAAATCGGAGGGTTAGGGGCACCTGGGAAGCTCAGTCGGTTAAGCGTCTGCCTTCGACTCAGGTCATGATTTGAGATTAGGCTGGGCATGTGCCAACATCTAGGGGAGTTGGCCTAGGGTCGGGGCTTGACAGGCCCACCTCCCAGGACATAAGACCACTTGTTCTAGGAGGCCAGGTCCAGCTCTAGAGGAATCTTGGTGTCAGGGCCCAGGAAGACCTCCCAGGACCTGGTTGGTGGGATGGTACCGCCAGATCTGTGGTCAGAGGCTCCTTAGAGTCTGAGGCTGAGGAAGGAAGTGATTGTCCCCCCCTGCGCCATGTGACCCGAAGCAAGTTGCCCTCCCGTCTCTGGGCCTCTCCTCTGAAATGCCTGCTTCACAGCAGCCTTGTGGCTGTTTGGGGTGAAGAGGGCTCACGGGGGTGCGGGCAGGCAGCAGGCTGAGGGCAGTAGCCTCCCCTCCTCCAGGCCTGGTGCTGGGTCAGGCGGGCCTGGGTCTCACACCCGGCCCGGCCCGGCCCCTCCCCCGCCCCACAGGTGTTCTCCATCGTGGTGTTCGGCTCCATCGTGAACGAGGGCTACCTCAACAACAACTCGGGGGGCGAGAAGTTCTGCATCTACAACCGCAACCCCAGCGCCTGCAGCTATGGCGTGGCTGTGGGCGTGCTTGCCTTCCTCACCTGCCTGCTCTACCTGGCCCTGGACGTGTACTTCCCGCAGATCAGCAGCGTGAAGGACCGCAAGAAAGCTGTCCTGTCCGACATCGGGGTCTCAGGTGAGTCCCCCGGCCCCGTGGGCACCCCCCAGCACAACAGAGCCTGTGGAGGGTGCCCCCCGCCCCGCGGGTCCATCACTCCTCAGCTATGAGGCATCTGAGGGGATGGACTTGGGGATGGACTTGGGGTCACCTGGCTGGCAACAGGGAGTGGTGGGACTGGGGCTGGGCCTGAGATGCTGCAGCAGCAGGGAGGGGACCCGGCTTCCCGCCCTTCAGAGGCCCCTTCTGTGCCCTCTCCCTTGGTAGAGCCTCGTGAGAAATCAGGCAAGCCTGACAGCCTGGTATGCAGTCCGGGCCTAGGGAGGGTCGGGGTCCGACATGACCTGATGCCCCTGCCCTCCAGAAACAGCCTTTGGCAGAGGTGCCCCGACCTCTGTCCCCAAGAGTTCTGAGAGTCTGATCGCTGGGTGCTGTGGTTGAAGGGCAGTGAGACTTTGGCTGTGGTTTCAGGTCTCTGGCTGCGACCTCCCGCCATTACCCAGCCTGGGACTCTCAGGATGAGTCTGGCTGGCTGTAAGGAGTGAGGCCAGTCCCTTCCACCTGGAAGCTAGAATGAAATTAGTAGTTCTCAAACTGTATTCCACAGAGCCCCAGGGTTCCCCAGCAGTGCCTGTGAGCCCAGCCCTTTGGCACACACACGCTTCATCGGAGCAGCTCTGGTTCTCCCTGGGTAGTCTCTGAGCACCCGCAGGAGATCTCACTACCACGAGGCTCCCTCTACTGAACTCCCCAGGCCTCTCCTCAAGAGGGCCCGCCCGAACCTCGGGCTTTATAAGGCTACGGGTACGGGTACGGAAGAAGTCAGTGCTCAGACCCGGCCAGCCAAGCTGCCCCCCTTGCCCAGCCTCCTCCTCTCTCTACCCTGTTAGGCCACTGTGGGGCAGTGGTTGGGCTGGGGGTTCAGATCGCTGCCCCTCCCCCACTGCTGCAGGGGCGGGCGGTGGTCCCCAGGCGGGGATTCAGCTGGGAAATCTGTGTGTGGCTGAGGTGACAGAAATGCCCACCCAGGCTGACTGACTTTTCTCTCTGTCTCTCCCTCCTTCCCTCCCCTCACCGCCCCTGGCTCTCCCCGGCTCTGCTCGTGGCTGTGCTGTCCCCACGGGGCCGGCTCCCTTCTGTGGTCTCTGTCCCTCTCCATGTCTGACTGACCTCCCTGCTCTGGCCTCGCCTTCCCTGTGCGCCCTTCTCTGCCCACCCCTGCCCCCGCCTCTCCCTCTGGGGGTGGGGGAGCGTGGGAGATGTGCTCCTGAACCCCTCCCTGGCCCTCCCCACTCACCCTCCTGCCTGGCCCCGGTGAACACCCCAGCCTTCTGGGCCTTCCTCTGGTTCGTGGGCTTCTGCTTCCTGGCCAACCAGTGGCAGGTGTCCAAGCCGAAGGACAACCCAATGAATGAAGGGACAGATGCGGCCCGAGCCGCCATCACCTTCTCCTTCTTCTCCATCTTCACGTGGGTGAGTACGCCGCTCGCCCAGCACGCACCCTCCTACCCCAGCCAAGGCTCCCAGGCTGCTGGCCTCAAAGCTTAGCCAGGGACTCCTGCTTCCTAAGGCCCAAACGGCCCCCTGCATCTGTCCTTGACGCCCGCATGGGGCTGCTTCCTGAGGAAGGAGACTGTTGCCCATGCCAGCGAGGACAGTCCCTCAGTGACGGGAGACCCTCGCTTTGGTGCAGAGCAGCCTCCAGGGATCAGGAAGGCCCTCCCAGCTGCTCTGGGAGTTGGGTCGTGGGCGTTTACCATAACCTTTTACAAACACAAGCAGAAACCTAGATGGAAAGACAAGGTTTGCAGTTCTAAGGGAAGGAGCTCAGGCCTCGGCGTCAGGAGACCTGGGCCACATCTTGGCGCTGCCTGGAATTTTCCAGGACTCTGTCTTCCCATATGTAAAATCAGGCGATTGGATTTGGGGTGGGAAGTTGTCATAAACTCAGATGCCCACGGGGCAGGCAGCACATGGGAAGTTCTGAGTGAGCGGGTGGCAGGTACGTGCTCTCCAGAGGGGCACCCTCGGCCCGTGTTCCAAAGCAGGAGTGGGGATCCACACAGGCCAGGTCTTCCCACTTTCCAGAGAAGACAGAAATCTGAATTTCTGTGTGAAATCTGATCTTTATATGTTAAAAATTAATTCAAGTTAAAAAAAAAAAAAGCCTACTATGTAGGTCAAAGAAAGCATGTCTCTGGGCCCCCCTGGCCAGACAGCACCCCTTGGCAAGCTCTAGACCTAGGCTGGGCCCTCTTTCCCACTGGTTCCAGGTCACCCTGATGTATTTCTTCTCCGGTCGTCTCCCTCCTGCAGATGTCTGGGTCACGTGGGCCCCAGGTCCCCGTCGGAAGGGTTCCCCTACCCTGCGTACAGCTCTTTCCCCTCCATGCCTCCCAGGAGTCCTGGGGCTAGATACAGGCCACCTAGCCCCTCCTGCAAAGCGAGCTGCAGCCAGCCCTCCCTGTCCTGGAGTGACTTCCTGCTCCTTATGAGAGGCCTTGAATATCCATTTTCTCTAGGGACACCCTGACCCCCATGCAATATTAGGAGCTAGAGTCTGGAGGAGAACACCTGTGGTTCGGGCCCCAGCTCCCCAGCTGTGGTCACACCAGCCCTCCATGTGTCACACCACACCCTCCATGGGCACACCATGCCCAGGGCTGGGCAGGAAGAATCAGATGACCCCAGGGCATCTCAGACCAGAGAAGGTGCCCCGTGTATGGGGACAAGCCAGCCCACCCAGCCCTACAGGGAGGTGTTTGGAATAGTGAGCCCTGCCATGGGGATGGGGTTCACAGAGGAGGAATGGGTGATAGGCCGGCAGGACTTCTAGGGGCAGATCCAAGAGCCTGACTGACAGGAGCCCGCTGGCCCACTGCCGCCAGCCTCCCTGCTGGCACTTCTGCCTTTCCCAGCTCATCCCCGTTGGCCTCACCCCTGCTCTCTCCTGCTCCTGGCAGAGCCTGACCGCAGCCCTGGCCGTGCGGAGATTCAAGGACCTTACCTTCCAGGAGGAATACAGCACACTGTTTCCCGCCTCAGCCCAGCCGTAGGCCTGCCCGGCTTCCAGAGGCTAAGGGGTGCCCCAGGTCATGGCCAGTGGCAAGGCCATGGGGGCGGCCTGCTGCCAGGTGTGGCCAGGATACCAGGGCCCCCAGGGCAGGGGAATGCTGGCTGGCAAGGCCAGTTCCGACCCTCCACTTAATTGTTTGTTGCCTCCTTTATGTTTCATTTGTCCGTTCATTCAGTAAACATTTATTGAGCTGTTTTGTGCCTGGTGATGAATCAGACGGGGTCCTTAGCATTAGGAGCCCATGGGCTGGGGAGGGGAGAACAAATTGCAGTTTCCCCCAAATAGACTGCCGGGGGCTCTCGGAGAATAGGAGGTGGCTCATACGCGGGCTGCCAGGGTGCCGACTGTGAACACTGTGAGAGCCTGTCCCTCGCGGTAGCATGAAGGCTGATCTTACTCCCCGGGGAGGCTGGCTGCTCAGGAGCGGGCTGTGGGGGGCCTGCCCGAGGATGTCAGAGGACACCTCGCCTGGCTCTGCTTTCATATGCTGTGTGACCCTGGGCAAACCCCTGCACCTCTCTGAGCCTCCGTCCACTACCCAGTGGGCCTACCTCTCAGGGCTGTTGTGCGGATGAAACAAAGGCTGACGCAGGGCCTGGCACAGAGATGCTCAATAAATGTAGGCTCTTTTGTTCTTTCATGCATGCATTCATTCATTCATTCTCTCCCAGGAGTCAGGGACACCTCCCTAATCTCTACTTTGGGGGCAGTTCTCATGGGGTGCGTCCTTGTTCTTCCAAAAGACTCTGGCCTCCAGTTCTTTATAGCCTCCAGCTTCCCTGGGCAGGAACCACTTTCCTCTCCACCCTCTACAGGAGCTGAGGGGGTATTAAAGCAAACAGGCCCCGAGAGCAAAGCACAGAGAGAAGGAGCTTCCTAACACTAGAGGCATACAAGTGCAGATGGCCGCAAACAGTGCACCCGCTCTGGGGAAGGGGCCGGGCACACCACCAGGTCCCTGGGCTCTGTGCACAACTCCCAGCGTCCCCTTCGCACCCCAGTCCAGCAGGGTCCCCTGCCTTGTGACACAAATCGAAAGAAAGTCAGTGCCTGGTCACTGGGCTTCTGGAACGCTCCAGAATAAAATGCCAAGCACACTTCAGCCCCTGCCTCTCACCAGATGGGCCTCTGGGGTTCCTCGTTGGTTTATGGCCTTGTCAGGGGGCTGATGAAAGAGTAGGAGCTGGAGAGGGCCCTTGCCTGGAAAGAGGAGCACCTCTGTGTCCAGGTCTGGCTTCTGGCATGAATTGCCATGAGGTCTCCTGTAACGAAGCCTCGAGGTCCCCTGTAACCCAGCCCCAAAGCGGGTTTTTTAGGGCATTAGCCTCTTTGTATCACAGACTACCTGCTGGAAAGATCTTTGGAGGAGGCTTTCAATGTAAACCTGAAAACTTTTTCTTTTTTTTTTTAATTTATTCCCTAGCTTGCTGTGGTCAATGTCATTGTCCTTAATAACAATGCAGTAGTTTTTATTGAAAAAGAATTTCCCGCCTACATACATATGCTATAGACAAGTCGTTCCCAACGAGGTCTTGTGGGAAAAGGGCTTTGTTGGTCAGATAAGGTTGGCACATGCTGCTTGCCAGTTTTCCCCTTGGGGGATCCCAGCATACATTAGTCAAGGCTCTGACAAGTTCCGTGGCCCTGACACTATTTCACTCTGTTCCCAAACTTGTTTGATCAAATATTTGAGTTACAATTAGGTTCAGCAACAAGTGAAATTGTAAATTGCAGCCCAAGTCTGTGAAGACACTGCAGGACTGGCCTAGTGGCTCCAGGGGACTTTCGTAACCCAGGCCTCTTCCATCCTTCCAGTTTGGCTCATGGACCTCATGGTCCCGTGTGGCAGCTAGAGCTCCAGCTACCACATCTGCATTCCAGGCATCAGGTCAAAGGGTGGGACAAAGGACTTGGGGTGACGTGCTGGCCAGAACTTCGTCACATGCTTACACTTTGCTGCAAGAGAGACAGCATGGCTTTTAGGAGATACCAACAGTTCTCTCTCCCACCGAGAACCTGATTTCCCCATTCCACATAACACACCTGAGGACACGGTTTGAGAAGGATGCTGTGGCCTTTGGGCCACTTTAACACTACCCCCACGGAGGATGTTTGGTGGACCGTTGTGACCTCTGGGACATGGGGGGGGTGACTTCTGAAGGTTTCTGTAGCTAGATGGACAGCGTGGCTCTGGCTCTCTTGAGGGCTGGCTGCCAGCACAGACTCCCCCACCCGCCCAGGCAAGCTTAGTTTCGTCCCTGGTGCTTTGAGGGTACTTAACCCCTATTGCGTGTGTCGCGTGAACTAACTGCCACTAACCCGCTGTTCTTGTCTGTCTGTCCCCTAACCATCCCTTCCCTCCTGTCCTCGTCCTCGCCGGCGCCCGTCACCAGGCGGGCCAGGCCGTGCTGGCCTTCCAGCGGTACCAGATTGGCGCCGACTCGGCCCTCTTCTCCCAGGACTACATGGACCCCAGCCAGGACTCCAGCATGCCTTATGCCCCCTACGTGGAGCCCAGCGCCGGGCCGGACCCCGCCGGCATGGGCGGGACCTACCAGCAACCGGCCAACGCCTTTGACACGGAGCCCCAGGGCTACCAGTCCCAGGGCTACTGAGCTGCCGTGACCACCTGCCCCTTGCCTGTCCCCGCCCCAGTCCCAGCTGCCTCTCCCCTCCTTCACCCCTGCCCACACCCAGACCCTGGCTCCCTCCCAGACTGCCCTGCCCAGCGCCTTGGCAGCCTCTGCGTTGTTCTGCTGTGGTCCAGGGCAGCTCGGTGGGATGGGGCGGTAAGGTGTTGGGGGTCTGTCTCCACGTGTGTGCAAGGCTGTGTGGCAGGGGCTGGGGGGCGTTTGCACTCGTGCGTTGTGTCACTGAGCGTTCATCACGTGCCTACTGTGTGTCACGTATGGGCTTGACACAGGTAGGGAGAGACCAATGGTCCAGGGAAGGGGAACGACAAAGTGCGGAGGAGCCCCGCTGCTCCCGGAGGTGGGAATTGGCGTGAAAGCCCGGGATGATGCCAGGAAGGTTTGGCTCCGGCGTGTGTGGGGACGTGTGGAGGACACTGGGGGCTGTCACCCAGCCCTACTACGAGTGTGGGGTGGTCTCCGTTTTATGGTTGAGAACACTGAGGCCTGCAGAAGTCAAGGTCCCTTGCCCAGGGTCACTCAGGCAGCCAGTGATAGAGTTGGGCCCAAGCCCAGGCCACCTGACCGGAGAGGAGAGCCCCTGCTGTGTCCTGTCTTCCCTGCCTTCCCCGTCCCTGGGGCGCCACCACTCTGTTCCTGTCACTCTGGGAGGCCTTGGGGACCTCAGCCCGTGAGAGAACCCTGATTCTGCTGCAAGCCAAGGGCCTGCTCTGCCTGGCTGCTCCCCACAGTGGGCCAGCCCAGCCTCCAGGCCCTGCTCCCCACATCCCCACGGCCCCTCCCCCAGCCTCCAGTCGGGGTGGGAGGGCCAACGGGGCTCGCCTCACTCGCTTGTTTCCCCATGTGCTGTGCCATGCTGTGTGCGCCCCACAGGGAGCTCTAGCACCCTCTCTGTGGCCTCCCAAAGGACTGACCATTGTCCCTGCCCAGGGCTGGGTGGATGAGGAGGCCCAGAATGGGGAGTGACCGGCCCAAGGACACAGTGACTGAGTGGCAGAGCTGGGCTTGCTGCCTGGGTTTCTTGGCCCCAGCCACCCAGCAGGTGCCCCGATTCCCTACCCTGCCCTTGTGACCTCCCAGGAAACAGAAGTGATCTGGGACACTGTGTCATCTGTCCCTCAGCCGGGGTCAGCCAGGGGCTTGGAGCCTGGAACACCCAAGGACATGGAGAGTCCTTCCACTGGCCTTCCAGAAAGCTCAATGAGAGGACCATCTCCCTGTGGGAGCAGGGGAGAGGGGGCAGGGGCTGTGGAACCCGCAAGGCCAGCCTTCAAGCTGCTGCCATGGATCAAACTGCTCCCAAGATGAACGCTGAGAGCCCCTGGTGCGTGGTAGGCTGGGGGAGGCAGTGGGCTCTCGGAGACGGTAGCAGGTGTCTCCAAAGGCACAAGGAGGATTGGGAGGAGGAAGGGATTCTTCACTGAACCTTAAAGGATGGGGAGGCCTTAAAGGAGAGAGAGAGGTGTGGGGGGGGCATGGGGCCCCGCGTCCACTGGCCAGTGCCCCAGGGAGCAGGACTGGGGTATCATGGCCTGGCACCATGCTGGCTGTTCCTACCACTGGCACCCCATTTCCCCACAAGAATCCTCAGAGGCAGGTCATACCCACCTGCCTATTGACTCAGCAGCTGTCTCGTGCCAGGGTTTCAGAAAACATGCAAGCTGGCCGTCCGGAGATGTGTCCCAAGCCAACCACTGTACCCAGGGTCTACCGGGGGCAGAGAGCTATCCGAGTGCTTGCCAAGGGATGCCAGGGCGGGGGCGGGAGGGGCTCTAGGAGGGGCCAGGAGGATGGGCAGCAGTTAGCACAGTGATGGGGGAAGGAGGAGGAATCTCCTAGGTTGAGAAGTAGCATCGTTGTCCCCACTCAACAGAAAGGGAAACTGAGGCTCGGAGTGTAAACGAGTTAGCAGTGGAGCAGGTATCTGAACTCGAGCCTGTTCCAAGTCCTCGGCGGGGGGGGGGGGGGGGGAGGCAGCAGTGACAGGAGAGATCCCCAGACAGCCAAGCAACAGCCGGTCTTCATAGACTCCAGTTTCCCACATCTGAGGGAGGCGCTCTGTCTCTGGTAACCTGCCAGTGGTGTAAGTGGGGATGGGATGGAGTGGTGGCATTTACCAGGCCGAGCAGCGGAGCCTGTACCAGACCAAGTTTGAGAAGCAGGTAAGGGGCGCGGGTGGTTGTGGGTGCGCTTCTGGCAAAGTGAGGTTCTGTACGCATGCAGGAGGTTGAGAGAGGCCCTTCCCCGCGTCCGCTCCCTACCAAACAGCTCCCCTGCTGATGGACACCAGGAGACCCCAGGGTGCTGCTCACCCATTCTCCCTGGGCACCAACGAGCTGCTCGTAATACGGAGCTGGAGGGCCGGGTACCACTTGAGCTTCATTGATCCCCTGGGTGTTTCTTCTAGACTGTCCCTGCCACCCCAGACTGGGGAATTTTACAGAACCCCTGCCACGAGGGAGGGGCGCAGAATCTTCTCACTTTGCATTCTTCACTCGACCTGGGGTACAGCCCAGACAAGATCCCATCATCAAGCTGGGTGTTGGCAGGGGCCCAACAGTGGTTCAGGTGAGAAATGGGGAGAGGGCGGGATTCGGCTGGAACCCAGGGCTCCTGACTCCCCTTCTGGGGACCCCCTGCTTCTTCCACTGACTGAGGACAACACCCAGGAGGTCCCAAACTTAGAACCCCTGTTCGTGGGCCAACAGTATCCTCTGTCCCCCTCCCTGCTGCCTCCCTCAGCCTCTCCCTTGCTTCCAACCCTTTCTCTGGAGAAGACTGCCCCCTGCAGCCTAACCTTGCCGGGTTTGGGCTCCCTCCTTCCACCAAGCACAAGAGAGGGCCCAGGAAAACTGGGTTCCACACAAGTTTAGAGTTGCAAGGACCCTTAGAGAAGGTAGAGTAGGCCAAGAAGACAGTCATTTGTCCAAAGTTATGCACAGAGAAGTTGAGGACCTCGGTCTCCTGCCTCTGAGTTAACACTCACCCAGAGCCGTCTGCCTGGGTGTGGCGTCTGGTACCTGGGGGTGTGACAGTCAAGGGTCTAATTCCCCGGGATTTGGCATCCGTTCCCCTACTCCAACCTCGCCTGTGATTTTTGATCTTCAGAGACTCTCGGGGGCATCAGGCTCCCCCCATGTAACCAAGAGCCCCCACTTGTTACCCCTTGAGGGCCCCCAACCTTGGCCCAAGACCCCTTTGATCCTCTAAGGAGCAGGAAGAGGGAGCACCCCTCCCAAGAGTTTGTGGGAGGATGGGCTGGTCCAGCCATCTCCCAGCGCTGCCCCTTGATGTGACATTCCCCATCCCCTGGTGCCCACAGCCCTTGTCTGGGTGTCCCAGCCCTCCTGCAGCGTAACTGCCTGTGTATAGTATAAATATATATATTTTCTATATATAAGATGTATAATATAAGGCTCCACAAATATATCTCTGTGTGTGTGCGTGTGTGCAGTGAATGGCGGTCCCCATCCTGGGCCCCCACTCTGGACTCCCCCACCACCTGGTTAAGTCTCAAGAGTGAATCCAGTGGCCCCGTGACACCCTCCATTATGACATCTGTCCATTTGTGGTGAACCAAGTGAAGGTGGTGACTTATGGTGACATAGTAATAAAGTGAAGACAAGCCCACCAGCTGACCGCCGCGTGTCCTAACGTCTTTGTTCTTCCTGGGTGTGGCCTGGGGTCGCATTCCCTCTCCCCACTTAATTGGCACCTGCTTTTTTTGTTCTTACTGTTCAATACAAGTGAGGTCATGACCGTTGAAGCCAGTGCTCCCCAGCTTTACATGTATGCGTGCAGGCACACAGGCCTACATGTGCACACACACCCCTGTCACCATTCCCTACCCTGGTCCCTTTCCCAGTCCCCGAAGGTACCTAAGCTTCCATACAGACCTACACGTAGGTTTGCAGGACACTAATTAAAGGTTATGGTCCTGAGCTGGGCCGTGTATCTAGACACAGTGCTGGGCTGTAGGAGTCAACACTGAGCAAGGTAGTCAGCCCCCGTCCCCAGAGACTAGTCCTCCAGCAGGAGGCATGGATGCAAAACCAACATGCAAACAAAATAAGTTGTGACAAGTGCTGAAAGACCATCAGAAGATGCCGTCTAGACCTGGGCTCAGATCCAGACCCCTCTGAGCAGATGACCCTTTGCCGCGATGAGCAGATGTTCAGTGGCAAGGGAGTGAGCAATCTGAAGAGAGGAACTGAAACGCAGAGGTCCCTGCCCAGGAAGAGCTGGGAGAGGCAGAAGGCAGGTAAGGCAGACACACAGGAGGAGGAGGAGGAGGGACAGGCCACAGGGTACTCAGGGGTCCCACCGCACAGGGTCTCCAGGCTTCCATCGGAGGTCTGGTTTCTGCTGGGCGACGTAGAACCCACTGACCGGCGGATGACCATCCCCGTACGTGTTCAAAAAAGACCACTCCTGGGGTCAGATGGCAACCAAGAGGTGGCTGCCCGTTGTTCAGACAGGAAGGTCACCAGGGACATAGGGAGAATGGAAGAAATCCAGATATATTTGAGGAAAGAGCAGATCGGTAAGGGATGGCTTGGGTAAGAAGGGCTGAGGTGGGTGTGAGGACCACCCCCCAGCAGAAAAGCAGGAGCTCAGGTGGAGGAGGAGGAGCAGGGGAGTTCCGGTCTCTGTGTCGGCCTGTCCATCACAGTGCTGGCCACGCCCACACCATGACCGACAAGTCTCGCCTTAGTCCAGCTGCGGGGCCTCTGAGTGGACAGAGGTGAGCACCTGATCCACGGGCCGCCCCTCCATAGGCTGAGAGGTCCCAGAGCGAGGTGCCAAGGCAGCACTAAAAGGCACCGCCCTCCCTCCATAACTAAGCCAATCAGATTGCCTCCCTCCACGATGGGGCAGAAGGATTGGTCAATCGGGAGGAAGCTGGAGGAGACCCCTAAGGAGGCGCAGTTAAGAGAGAAAGTGCCGAGCAGGAGTGCCGTACTACCTGGGGTCTACCTCCCTCCTCTTGCTTTAAGGAGGCCTGGGGGCTGCAGCTGCTTCCAATCACAAGAGCTTCACTACCTCCAGAAGGCTGTCTCACCTGTAACCCCCTCCCTGCCAGGCTTCCAGAAGACTAATGAACTGTGAACCAACCGGGCAGCAGAGCACATGCGCGGAGTCACTGCTAACAAGACCGGTCACCTCGTTATTATGACTTAATAGTCACGCGGCCCTGCGTTTGCCTTTTCTGTTTTTGTTATCATTATTCACCTATTTCCTTCACTCTGGAGTAACCAAAGTACTTGCCACATACCTTACCTACCAAAGGACTTCAAAAATTAAAATCTGAATCCAAAGGACTCGGATCTACCGTTGGGAGTGGGAGCCAGGGGGAGGACTGCTCAGAAGAATGACCCTTAGCTGGAGAAGATGGGTCCCAGATTAGGAAAAGGAGGACATCACAGCGGTCATCTCTGCCCTCAACAATGACCAGCCTTCCATGCTGTGATGTGGTTTTCAAAACGTGATAACATGATGGCTTTTCCTTGGACTTGACAGAAATCAGTAAAAGCCTCAACAGGCTTTAACAGGGTAAGAATAATTTGGGGAAATAGGAAAATCTTTTCAAAGAAATACTAGCTTTCAGAATCAGAGCCCCTACATAATTTTCGGGCCTCTTAATTCAAAAAGCAGTAAAAAGGAGTGCCTGGGTGGTTTAGTTGGTTAAGCACTCAACTCTTTCTTTTTCTTTTTTTTTTTTTTTATGGCACCATTTTATTTTATTTTATATTTTTTAAGCTTTTATTTATTTTTTTAAAGATTTTATTTATTTATTTGACAGACAGAGATCACAAGTAGGCAGAGAGGCAGGCTCCCCGCTGAGCAGAGCGCCCGATGGGGGACTCGATCCCAGGACCCTGGGATCATGACCTGAGCTGAAGGTAACGGCTTAACCCACTGAGCCACCCAAGCGCCCAAGCTTTTATTTATTTTGACACCACAGGCAGGAGCAGAGCGAGGAGCAGAGGCAGAGGGAGAAGCAGGCTTCCCTCTGAGCAAGGAACCCCCTGCAGGGCTCAATCCCAGAACTCTGAGGTCACTACCAGAGTTGAAGGCAGATGCTCAAACGACTGAGCCACCCAGGCACCCCATAAGCACCCAACTCTTAATCTCAATTCAGACGTTGATCTCAGGGTCCTGAGTTCAAGCCCTGAGTTAGACTCCATGCTGGGTGTGGAGCCTACTTATACAGACACACAGAGATACACACAGCAGTAAAGAAAAAAAAAGTAATTAAAGGTACTAAAATAATTTTTTTCCTTTCAAAATATTTGATTAGTTATAAAATGAAATAAGGGGGAGGGGTGCACCTGGGTAGTTCAGTGGGTTTGAGCCTCTGCCTTCAGCTCGGGTCATGATCCCAGAGTCCTGGGATCAAGCCCCTCATCGGGCTCTCTGCTCGGCGGGAAGTCTGCTTCCTTCTCTCTCTGCCTGCCTCTCTGCCTAATTGTGATCTCTGTCAAATAAATAGAATCTTTTAAAGAAGAAGAAGAAGAAATAGGGATTATACAAGTGACATAAACTTAAAACTGCAAAAAAATATATTAGTACATTCAGAGCTGATGATTCTTGTAGAACAATTTGTCAAAAGATTTAAGTCTTCAAAAAATCTATTTCACGTATGCCTGAATTTAATTTTTTAATTTAATTTTATATGTAAGTTTATACAGTGGCATTTTAATATTTCCTCAAACATTTTCTGTACCTTGTGTAGTTGTACAAGAAATTGAAAGTTTGGGACGCCTGGGTAGCTCAGTCAGTCCTGTTAGATGTCTGCCTTCAGCTCAGGTCGTGATCCCCAGGTCCTGGGATCCAGCCCCATATCGGGTTCCTTGCTCAGTGGGGAGTCTACTGGTCCCTCTCCCTCTGCCCTCCCCTCTGCTCATGTTCTCTCTCTCATTCTTTCCCTCAAATACATAAATAAAATCTTGAAAGAAAGAAAGAAAGAAAGAAAGAAACTGAAAGTGATACTCACCTGGCATGAGAGATGCTAAGCGATCGCCAAAGTGGCTCTCGCAGTGTGAGACTCATACATTGCACTTAGGAAACGTGGGAAACTCGACTGGGCAATTTCTAATGGGCGGAGTGGTTGGCCTGCATTCGTGTTCTCCTCTGGAAAAAAAAAAAACTGAAAGCAACCTCATAATTTGTCTATAATTTTAACAACCTATTTATGCACCTGGTTGCACTATGTTTGATTACAAGAAATATTAATTTTAAAATCTCCTTTCTCAAAAATAAAAATAAAAAATAAAATAAAATTGTCTTTCTCATGAATAACGAAGCTTCACATGAAAATAGAAGGATTTGCTATAAAGTGTGACCTTTAAATTTGAGTTCTTGTCGTAAGCCTCTGAATATTTGCTTTGCAGTGTTGCGGTGGTTTCCAAAACCAGGGATACTAGACTCTGAAGAACTGACAACTCCCGGATACCCTTTATTGCCATGTCCATCCGTAGGCTTTGGTTTTGTGATAGTTTACCGACAGTTCACTGCCCAAGTGCGCACAGGTCCCACCCCAGACTTAGGCTGCAGAGCTTCTGTTTCTGTAGATCTTCTGGACGGGCTCTTCCGTGGAGGGAGGGGGTCCCTTCTCTCACCCTGGTTTGGGTGGACTGCATGCATATTCTGCTGCTGCCAGTCTGGGCCCAGACCCCAGACTGCCCCGCCATGTGGGTGCACGCTGGGTGGCCAGGCCAGCTGGCACAGCACCCCTGCTGCCCACAGCCCGCCAGACTTGCTGGCCAGGGCCGGCTCCCCACCACCTGGTGTATCTTCACATGCATGCGTCCCTGTCCCGTTGGACTTCCTTTACAAAACACAGGTTCGAGGAGCAAATCAATACGAATTTCAAGATGGGGAGAGCAGAGTGTTAAACCAAGAACCGGGTTCATTCTGAGCTGGGAGGCCTCTGTAACTGCGCGGGTCTTACACTTATGAGCTCAGCCTTGCCCAGAATACTGATTCCAGTTCCCTCTCTACTGCTCCTTCATTCTATCCTGTTGTTGTTTTTATTTTTATTTTTTTTTAAGATTTTATGTATTTATTTGACAGAGATCACAAGTAGGCAGAGAGGCGGGGGCGAGACTGAGGGGAGCAGGCCCCCCGCCAAGCAGAGAGCCCAATGCAGGACTTGATCCCAGGACCCTGAGACCATGACCTGAGCTGAAGGCAGAGGCTCTAACCCACTGAGCCACCCAGGCACCCCTTGTTGTTGTTTTTAAGATTTAATTAATTTATTTATTTGAGAGAGAGAGAGAGAGAGTGTGTGAGCAGGGGGCAGAGGGAGAAGCAGGCTTCCCACTGAGCAGGGAGCCCAATGAGGTGCTTGATCCCCTGAGATCAAGACCTGAGCCGAAGGCAGACCTTTCATCAACTGAACCACCCAGCCGCCCCTCCTTCATTCTATTCTGAATCGTTTTTTTCTCCTTTTAGTCTCCTCATCAATTAGATAGCAACACTTAACTGTGGGCATGTCACAGTGGCTGTAATTATGATAACTTTAATCACCCTGTTCTAGTTCCTAGCACAGAGCTACGAAAATCCTTGGAATTTCTGAATGATAGAAGTGCTTGTTCATAACAAGCCCCTTACCGTCACACCTGCATGTATGGTAATGAGGTAACTTTTGGAAAACCTCTAAGAATGAGAGGGGTTGCCAAGGAAACCAGCCTTGGGAGGGGGGGGAGCTAGACATTTCAGCCCCACCCCCTGACCTTCGGGTAGAGGAGAGGGGCTGAGATTGAGCTCAGTCACCAATGGCCAACGATTGAATCAAGCATGCCTCCATATAAAACCCTAACCAAAGGGATTCCGAGAGCTTCTAGACTGGTAAACACATCAAGGTTCTGAGAGGGTGGTGTCCCCAGAAAAAGCAGGGAAGCTCTTCATGCCCCACCGCTCCAGGTCCTTGCTCTGTTCAGCTCCTTTATCTGGCTCTTCCTGAGTTTTATCCTTTCATAGCAAATAGGTAATAGAAAGCAGAGCATTTCCCAGAGTTTTGCGAGCCCTTCTAGCAAATTATGGACTTATTCAGGAGGGAATCATGGCAACCCCTGATTTCTATAGCCAGCAGATCTGAAGTAGAGGGGGCTGGGACTTGCCATTAACATCTAAAGTGAGGGAAGTCTTGGGACTGAGCCCTTAACTTGTGAGATCTGACACTAATTCTAGCAAGATCAGGTCAGAACTGAACTAACTACAAGACGTCCAGCTGGTGTCAGAGAGTGGGTCAATGTGAGAAAAACTCTACATGTTGGTGTCAGAAGTGTTGGCGCTAGCGGTAGTAGAGAAGAAGTGTGTGTGTGTGTGTGTGGTGTCCAGAGCAATGCTAAGCACTTAGTAAATCTATTTCACGTCTTTCAATGCCTGTGAAAGAGACATGAAGCTGAGCCCATTTTAGAGATGAGCTGGGCCAGAGAAGTGGCAGAGCCAAGGTCACACTGGGCAGAGCCTGAAGAGCCATAGTTCATCTGCCTTCAAAATCCGTGCTCTTGGGGCACCTGGGCAGCTCATTCAGTTAAGCATCTGACTCTTGATTTCAACTCAGATCATGATCTCAGGGTCGTGTGATGGAGCCCTGCATCAGGCTCTGTGCTCAGTGTGGGGAGGGGGTCTGCTTGAGATTCTCTCTCTCTCTCTCTCTCACCCTCTGCCTACCCCCCACCCCTCTCTCTCTCTCTCAAATAAATAAATAAATTGTCTTTTAAAAATCCATGTTCTTAGGGGCACCTGGGTGGCTCAGTGGGTTAAGCTGCTGCCTTCGACTCGGGTCATGATCTCAGGGTCCTGGCATCGGGCTCTCTGCTCGGCAGGGAGCCTGCTTCCCTCTCTCTCTCTCTGCCTGCCTCTCTGCCTACTTGTGATCTCTCTCTGTCAAATAAATAAATAAAATCTTAAAAAAAAAAAATCCATGTTCTTAGTCACTGCCTTTTGTTAAATGATTTTTATACCCGTGTATGGTTGTGTCAGTAATTCCCATATCCTTAAAGCCAGTTTCACACAAAAATCACCCCCGCTCAGAATGTCTCTGGATCAGCAAAGGCTTCAACTTCGGTCACCCACCTCCCTCCCTGCTTACCCGTCTCCGCTGTCTTCCCAAGCCTGTCCCAATTCTGTGTCCTAGAAAGTGCTACTTCGAACATTTGAGAGATTGCTGACAAAACCGAAAAGCTTTTCCTCAAGCTTTTTCAAAAATTTGCAGGCTTTTCAAAACTCCCATCAGCTGGGTGGTGGCATCGGTGGAGCCCTTGCTGCTAGCATGGCAGACTCCCAGGCTCACCCTTGGCCCTCTTCTCCAGCCACACTTGCTTCCTTGGTAAGCCCATCTGGTCCCACGGCTTGAAGTAGCCACTGTATACTGATCGCTCCCAAGCAAACACCCCCCCAGCTTGCGCCACTTGCTTATCCGACCGCCTGCCTTTACCCTGAGATATCTGGTCGACGTCTCCCGTTCACCGCCCTCAAAGCCAGACTCCTGGTGTTGCCCCCCATCTCAGGAAACGGCAACTTTAGCTTCCTTGTGCTTAGGGCAAAAATCCTTGGAGCCATTCTGGTTCCCCTTTCTCTCCTATTTCATGTGTGATCTGCTGCAGATGCTATCAACTCTTCCTCATTCTGACCACTTCTCTCCACTTCCACCATAACCATTCTGGTCCAAGCCACCCTCACCATTCTCCTAGGGCCCTGGACCACTGCAGGAGCTGCCCAGATAGTGCCCCTGTTTCCACTCTGGTCCCCTCCAGTCTGTTCTCAACACCAGCAGCCTTCATGATCATTATGGTAAGTGTTTTTCCCAGTCTATGGACTTCAGAATGGGCCAGACACTGTTCTGAGGGCTTCCTCTATATTAACTATATTTATTCCTCGTAATAACCATACAAAGTGATTACTGTTATTATCCCCATTTTACAGATTATGAAACTGAGGCACAGAGAAATTAAATAACTCATCCGAGGTCACCACGCAGCTAGGAAGTGACCAAGGAATTCTTATTCACTAAGCCTCTAAAATACAAGCCAGTTACAGAGGCGCCTGGGTGGCTCAGTGGGTTGGAGCCTCTGCCTTTGGCTCAGGTCATGATCCCAGGGTCCTGGGATCGAGCCCCACGTTCGGCTCTGTGCTCAACAGGGAACCTGCTTCCCTCTCTCTCTGCCTGCCTCTCTGCCTACTTGTGATCTCTGTCAAATAAATAAAATCGTTAAAAATAAATAAATAAATAAATAAATAAATAAAATACAAGCCGTTTAGGATCCTCTACTGCTCAAAACTCTCAAAAGCCATTCTGGCTTTCTTAGCGTAAAAGCTGAAGTCTTTCCAAGGGCCTACAAGGCCACAAGGCCCCACAGGACCCACCTCTGCTACCCCTCCTATCCCATCATCTGCCACTCCTCCCCTTGCTCTACCACACTGTTCCTCCTTGCTCTACCATACTGGCCTCCTCAGTCTTCCTCAGACCCTGTTCTTGCCTCGGGGCCTTTGCACATGCTCTTTCCTCTGCCTAGAATGTGCTCGCCCCTCCAAGTCTCTGTCTATATTACACCTTGTCAATGAGACCATCCCTGGTCATGTCTTTGAAAAACTGTGGACCTCTTGATCTCAGGGTCATGAATTCCAGCCCCACGCTGGTTATAAAGCTTACTTAAAAATAAAATAAAAATATTTTTTAAAAATTGCAGACCCCACCCACCCACTTTATTTTCCTCCGTAACACTTTTTACTGCTTGACATATGTTTGTTTCTTCATCGTCTAGCTCTCCTCATGGAATTTCAGTCTCACGAGAGCAGAGATTTTGTCCTTGCTCCGTCCTAAATACAGTGCCTGGCATAGAGTAGGTGCTTAATTGCGAATTGTTGCCTTAATGAATGCATCTTCCCACCAAACCTCCTCCTTTCCCTGTGCTCACTATTCCAAAGACAGGCACTTTCAGGCCTGGTTCCCCTCCCTGGTCGTAATAGCCAAGCTTTGTCCCTCTCTTAAAAAAATCAAAGCATCTGCCAGATCCCGTTGACTCAACTTCCTAAATATTTTTCAAACCATCCCCTTCCCACCATCCCTCTGCCACCTCCTTGGTTCTGCCCTTCCGGAACAGATGCCTGGAATGCCTACAAGAAGACACTGAGTTTTGCAGACATTGAATTTTTCCGTGTCTTCTCTAGCCCCAACCCTTTCAGTGGATTTCCTGTCCTCCCCAACCCCGGGCCCAAACGAGCTCCCCTTCTAGTGCTCCCATCTCAGTAAATCCTTCACCATCAACACAGCTGCCCAAGCCGGGAACCTGGGGTTCTCCTTCCCACCCCGCTTTCCACCTCCAACCCATTGCCAGTCCTTCTCTTTTTAGTTAATTAGATGTTTTTGAAAACTGCCCATTTCCTTTTATCCTTGAGGCCACCACCCTCTGGTCCTGGCTGCCACCCATCTTATCTGCCTTATCTCAGCAGCCCCCTAGGGCTCCCCACCTGCCATCTGGCCTGGGCTCATCTTCCTAAAATACACGTGTGATCACGGGACTCTCCCACTTCAATGAATCCCTCCCCTTTCCTGCGCACAGACAACACCCTCCCTGATTTGGCCCAGCCTCCTGCCCCTCTTGATTTCTACCAGGGCTTCCTCCCACTCTTGCTTTGATCTATTCCTTTGGCCTGGGATGCCCTTTCTCCCTTCTCCACCTGCCCGATTTCTCTCCCCCACTGACCCCAGCTCCAAGGTCACCTTTCCTGGGAAGTTCCCCTTGACTGCCCCTCCATCCCCACCAAGTCCTCAGCACTGGGTAGCCACCATCGTCCTTTGGCAGCTCACCCACCAGCCCTCCTGAGCAAGGTCACCTTGGCTGAGGCACTAACAGGCCAAAGAGAAGTTTGGGGGCCAAACGGTGAGGCCTGAGTAAGCACCTTCTGTGTGGCTGGAACCATTCCCAGAATCCCAAGGTCAAACCGTAGAAGCATATGGCATGAGGAGGGAGTAACGGTCTGGAGAAGGAGAAAGGCAGAGAACCAGCGCGTCTGGAACGGATTCTGTGTTCCCATGCTACAGGCTTTGAAAATGTGACTTCATTCAATCGTTGTCGCATCTCTGGACAGCAGGGATTTCAAGAACAAAGAAACTGGTGCATAAGGGTCACAAAACTAATAAAGGCAGCATTTCAAAGCAGTGTGGGGGAAAGAAGAGATTAATCAATGAAAGGCTTTCATGGGAAATTGGCAACATGGATGGAAATAACCAGGTTGGATCCCTTCCACTGCATTTAACCCCAAATGGACTAAACATGACCGCAGTTAAGTGATTATTTACTTCCGTTCGGGGTCAGGTAGCTCTTTCTCAACACATCACGGAAGACAGAGACCATAAAGGAAAACATGGAGAGATTTCATTAGACAAAATTTAAATGTTTAGAACGTCAAAAAATAAAATTGAAATGGAAATAAAAAACTGGGAAAAGTGTTTCCAACACGTTAATAGAAATAGGCTCATGATCTAAACAGACAATTCACATAATAAGAAATAAATTGCACAAAAACATTTTCCATTTTCTGAGTAATCATAGTGATGAAATTCTAGAACGTAGGTGAGGTTCGGTGGGCTGAGGTCCGGAGCCGATGACCAAGAAAGAATTCTTGAGACATCTTTGGGGCAAAATGGTGGTTTATTAAAGCACGGGGACAGGACCCGTGGGCAGGAAGAGCTGCTGCCCCGGGTTGTGAGGGTCGGCATGTTATATACCCCACGGTTGGCGGGAGGTGGTGAAGGGATGGGAGGTTTCAACAGAGTTCTCACATGCTAGGGAGGGCCTACAAGGTGCCGGGGCCGGGGTGGGGGGGGTGGGGGGGAGGAAGGCCTTGCCCTTATGGCTTGATCAATGTCGTCTTTAGGTCAGGCATTAACATCAAGATAATTGGGAGATTCTTGGTGCGGTGTTATGATCCGGCGATCATTTACATTCCCTTCTACCTCAGCCTCCTCCGGTTTACGGTGGGGAGGGAGACATTAGGGCTTCAGGAACCGAGAGTTCTTTGCCTCTGGAAATTTGTGCTATTGATCAGGTAACCTCCCTGTTTAGGTCTCTAGGACATCTGTAGAGCAAGGGAGATTCCTGTTCTGCAGGATTGCGATCCCTGCAAGTGAACTATTTATCGTTTTATGGCGGTCAGGGGTGCCTGAGGAACGCTACACATATGGAGGGGAGCGGGTGAAGAGGGGGTGCAAGACGCCAGCTTTTGCTCTGTCCTCAGCCAGCCTCCTGCTCCCTCATCAATAGAAACACAAATTAAATCGAATTACGGTGCCATTTTTAATCTACCAAATTATCAAATACTCACTTTAATAAGATTATTCTATCACGGGTGCCACGGGAGAATGGGTCTTAAAAATGCTGATGCTAGTGGGGTGAGAAACAAAGGCAGTAGGAAACAGAAAATTAAGCATCTCTACAACCTGCCGCCAGTTGGCAAATACTTGAGATGGGCAGATTCCAACATTCTTCCAGGACCCCATTCTCACCCCCACCACCACTTCCCCCCACCGCCCCACTCCCTGCCCCATCTTCTTTAGCATATGAAAGTCCTCTTGGTCCTCCCCTAATCTTTACTTCTCCCACCCCCTGAGGTATAGAATCAGGTCCTGTCCACAATCCTGGGGCAGCCTGGGGCAGCCAGGAGTAGCAGGCAGCCCCCAGTCCTGCCCCTTGCTTTCAAAAAACTATGCTTCTGCACCAAAGACGTCTCAAGAATTCTTTCCTCGCTGTTGGCCCCGGACCCCACCAAGCTCACCAACACAACAATATCCAAAAACCTGCATCATTAGAACATGCCATTTTCAAGGTTATGGGGGCGCCTGGGTGGCTCAGTTGGTTAAATGTCCAACTCCTGATTTGGGCTCAGGTTGTGATCGATCTTAGGGTCATGGGATCAAGCCCTGTGGGGTGGGAAATCTGTCCTTGGCAGGGAGTCGGCTTGGGATTCTTCCCCTCTGCCCCTCCTCCCCCAAATAAATCAATAAATAGTAAAAAATAAATCAAGGTTATAAACAGGGGTGCCTGGCTGACTCAGTCGGTAGAGCATGTGACTCCTGATCTCAGGGTTGTGAGTTCGAGCCCCACGTTGGGTGTAGAGATGACTTAAATAAACTTCTTAACGATATAAACAGATTTTGTGAGGCAGACCTTTCCTTTGTTCTAGATTGTTCTGGAACAATCTGCAGCCACGGGGCAGAATCAGCAGTACCTGGGGCTCCGACCACAGAGTCATGGAGCCATGCAGCTCCTGAAGATTCATTGCCAGTTCAAAGTTACACGGGCTTGTTACCAAATGCATTAATTAGAAGCAATGTATCTATAATGATAACCCATTTTTTTTGCACTTCATAACAGACTTTATTTTTTAGAGTGGGTTTAGGTTTACGCAAAAATGGACCAGGAACAAGAGTTCTCATATACTTCCTGTCTCCCGGACCCCCAGCGTTTGCCCGATTACTAACCTCTTGCCTGAATTGCTTACCATTGATGAAGCACTAAAGACATGTTATTGTTGACTAAAGGCCATAGTTAACGATGTAGGAAAGATGTTGGTGTTCGGAGCTGACAGACCAGAGAGAATTTTTGAGACATCTTTGGTGCAAAAAGGTGGTTTTATTAAAGCATGGGGTGGGGGAGCTCCTGGGTGGCTCAATTGGTTAAGCCACTGCCTTCATGTCTCAGGTCATGATCCCAGAGTCCTGGGACTGAGTCCCATATCGGGCTTCCCCTGCTCTGTGGAGAGCCTGCTTCTCCCTCTCCTTCTGCCTGCCACTCCCGATTGTGCTCACTCTCTCTCTCTCTGTCACATAAATAAATAAAATCTTTAAAAAATAATAAAAATTTAAAAAATAAAAATAAAATAAAAAATAAAGCATGGGGACAGGACCCGTGGTCAGAAAGAGCTGCACTGGGGTGGTGAGGAGTGGCCCATTATATACTAGCAAGTGGGGAGGAGGATTAGGGATAGCCTAAGTCTCCAAGGAATCCTGGAAGCAAGGTTTCCAGGACCTTGACGGGCTACCTGTTTTTAGAAAAAGGTCATTTATTACTGTCTAATAAAACCTCAGTCATGAGACCTTTCAAATGTTTATCGGTGGGTCAAATTCTTGGGGGAAGATTGCCAACATGTATTTTTTTTTTTAAGATTTTATTTATTTATTTGACAGACAGAGATCACAAGTAGGCAGAGAGGCAGGCAGAGAGAGAGGAGGAAGCAGGTTCCCTGCCGAGCAGAGAGCCTGATGTGGGGCTCAATCCCAGGACCCTGGCATCATGACCTGTGCTGAAGGCAGAGGCTTTAACCCACTGAGCCACCCAGGCGCCCCTGCCAAAATGTATCTTGAGAGTTTAGAGATAAAGGAAGTTTCCAAAGGAATTTTTATATGTTAAAGCAGAGGATCCCGGGGGCCAGGCTAAGATTGCCTTTGCCCTTTGCAAAGTATTAACATCCAGGTAGCTGAGTTCCCAGAGAAAGGTCACTCTGTCTGCTTCAAGGTCATATCAGTGGGCTGTAGATAGTGAGGAAATTTAATTTTTCTTTTGCCTTTGTTTCCCACATCAATTAACATCAGTTAATTAGTTAGCATCAATTAACATCAATTAACACTCTTTATGTTGCACGTTGTATGGGTTTTGACAAAGGCACAGCGTGGGGTGCCCACCTTTCCAGTATCATACAGAGAATGCCCTCTGCCATACACACCCCATGTGTTTCACCTACTCATCCCCCCTGTGTCTTCTTGAACCCCCCCAAACCACTGATTTGTTTCACTGTCTCTAGTTTTTTCTTTTCCAGAATGTTGTATAGTGGGAATCATACAGTATGTAGCCTTTTCTATTGACTTCTTTACTTAGCAGTAAGGCATGTACATTTCCTCCATGTCAGTTTCATGGCTTGATAGCTCATTTCTCTGTATTCGATTGTCTGTGTATTCGATTGTCTGCATGTAGCAGTCGTCTATTCACATACCTGCCGGAGGAAGGACATCGTGGCTGCTTCCGTTTGAGCAATTCTAAATAAAGCTTCCATAAATATCTGTGTGCAGGTTTTTGGGTGGATGTCCTTTTCAACTCATTTGGATAAATACGAAGGAGAGCAACTGCTGGACCATACGGCAAGACTATGTTTAGCTGTGTGAGAAGCCACCAAACTTCCAAAGTGTCTGTACTGTTTTGCATTCCCAGCAGCGGTGAGGGAAAATTCCTGTTGCTCGACATCCTTGTGGGTATTTGGTGTCGTCGGTGTTTTGGATTTTTAGCTCTTCTAATAAGTGCGTAGTAGTGTCTCGTTTTCAACTTGCTGTTCCCTAATGACCCAGGATGTGGAGGGTATTTTCATACGCTTATTTGCCATTTCCACTCCAGGTTTAACTGTAAGCTTAGGTGATGCTTTCCATAGGAAGGCTACTTCCCCCCAGTGTATCAGAGAGCCTTGCAGTGTAAGGGGTGATTCCAAAACTCAGTAGGTTCAAAAAATGACCACACACCCGTCAGTGGGGTTCAGCTGATTGCCATCTGGTGGGACTGGGGCTGCTCGGCTTCTTGCTGTGGGCTTCCAGCTTTGTTGGGTAGCTCTGCTCCACATGTCTCACACCTTTGGGTCACCGAAGCACAGATTAAAAAATATTTTTTGGTATATGTTTCACTATAATTAGTTTCCTTTGTAAACATTGGTATATTATTTTATGCATTTTTTAAGAAGATTATTTATTTGTGGGGTGCCTGGGTGGCTCAGTGGGTTAAGCCTCTGCCTTCAGCTCAGGTCATGATCCCAGGGTCCTGGGATGGAGCCCCGCATCAGGCTCTCTGCGCAGCAGGTAGCCTGCTTCCCCCTCTCTCTCTGCCTGCCTCTCTGCCTACTTGTGATCTCTGTCTGTCTAATAAATAAATAAAATCTTTAAAAAACAATAGAGAAGGGCGCCTGGGTGGCTCAGTGGGTTAAGCCGCTGCCTTCGGCTCAGGTCATGATCTCAGGGTCCAGGGATCGAGTCCCGCATCGGGCTCTCTGCTCAGCAGGGAGCCTGCTTCCTCCTCTCTCTCTCTGCCTGCCTCTCTGCCTACGTGTGATCTCTCTCTGTCAAATAAATAAATAAAATCTTTAAAAAAAACAATAGAGAAGATTAAGAAATTCTGGTCTATGGCACATGACGCAAACTTGAGTATACTCCTGAGGAACGGGAAAGAACAGGCAGAGGCATCACACAAGGGGAACTGGTTAATTAAACTTGGTTGTGTCTTTACAACAGGACACCATGAGGGAAATAAAAACTTTATTGTAGAAGAACAATGAAATAAAACATTCAAATTATAATATTCAGTGGAAAAGCAGGTTATAAAATAATATGTACAGTGAGATCTAATTTTTGTAAAAGCATGAAATATGTGTGTGTGTGTGTGTGTGTGTGTATGTGTACAAAAGTCTTAGAGAGGATATTTACCTAATTGGGTTTTTTTTTAAAGATTTTATTTATTTATTGACAGACAGGGATCACAAGTAGGCAGAGAGGCAGGCAGAGAGAGAAAGAGAGAGAGAGAGAGAGAGAGAGAGAGGAGGAAGCAGGCTTCCTGCAGAGCAGAGAGCCCGATGCAGGGCTCGATCCCAGAACCCTGGGATCATGACCTGAGCTGAAGGCAGAGGCTTTAACCCACTGAGCCACCCAGGCACCCCCCTAATTGTTTTTTTTTAAGATTTTATTTATTTATTTGTCAGAGAGAGACAGAGAGCACAAGCAGGGGCTGCTGCAGAGGCAGAGGGAGAAGCTGACTCACTGCTAAGCAAGGAGCCCAATGCAGGACTCCATCCCAGGACCCTGGGATCATGACTTGAGCCAAAAGCAGATGCTTAACTGACTGAACCACCCAGACTTCCCACCAAATTTTTAATAGTAGTTATATCTAAGTGGTCTTGGAATACAGTGATTTAATATTTTTTCTCTGCTCTTGTTTTTTCATTTTCTGCATTAAATATGTATTATTTTAATTTATTTTTATTTTTTCAAAGATTTTATTTATTTATTTGACAGAGATCACAAGGAGGCAGAGAGGCAGACAAGAGAGAGAGAAGGAAACAGGCTCCCTGCTGAGCAGAGAACCCGATTCGCCTCGATCCCAGAACCCTGGGATCATGACCTGAGCCGAAGGCAGAGGCTTTAACCCACTGAGCCACCAAGGCACCCCTTATTTTTATTTTTTAAGGATTTTATTTATTTATTTGAGAGAGAGCGCAAGTGCACAAGTAAGGGCAGGGGCAGAGGGAAAACCAGGCTCCCCACTGAGCCGAGAGTCCTCCAATGTGGGGCTGGATCTCAGGACTGATTCCAAGACCCAATGCAGGGCTTTATCCCAGCACCCTGGGGTTGTGAACCGATCCAAACACAGAGGCTTAACCGACTGAACCACCCTGGCGCCCCTAAATGTGCATTATTTTTATAAGATATAAAACCACATTAAAAGCTTTTTAAAATTTTCTCAATTTTCTTGAAGTATAATTTACACTCAATAAAACTCACCACTTTTTTTTTTTAAGATTTTATTTATTTGACACAGAGAGAGATCAAAAGTCGGCAGAGAGGTAGGCAGAGAGAGAGGGGGAAGGAGGCTTCCCTCTGAGCAGGGAGCCCGATGAAGGGCTCAATCCCAGGACCCTGAGATTATGACCTGAGCTGAAGGCAGAGGCTCAACCCACTGAGCCACCCAGGCATCCCCGTGCAAATGCTTCTTCCTTTTTTTTTTTTTTTAAAGATTTTATTTATTTATTTGTCAGAGAGAGAGAGAGAGAGAGTGAGCACAGGCAGACAGAGTGGCAGAGGGAGAAGCAGGCTCCCTGCGGAGCAAGGAGCCTGATGTGGGACCCAGGACGCTGGGATCAATGAGCCACCCGGGCATTCCCGTGCAAATGTGCAAATGCTTCTTCTTCTTCTTTCTTCTTTCTTCTTTCTTCTTTCTTCTTTCTTCTTTCTTCTTTCTTCTTTCTTCTTTCTT
>NC_081562.1:8947133-8947618 GCF_022355385.1 Mustela nigripes | reverse complement strand
CTTTCTTCTTTCTTCTTTCTTCTTCTTCTTCTTCTTCTTCTTCTTCTTCTTCTTCTTCTTCTTCTTCTTTTCTTCTTCTTCTTCTTCTTTTCTTCTTCTTCTTTTCTTCTTCTTCTTCTTCTTTTCTTCTTCTTCTTCTCTTCTTCTTCTTCTTCTCTTCTTCTTCTTCTTCTTCTCTTCTTCTTCTTCTTCTTCTTCTTCTTCTTCTTCTTCTTCTTCTCTTCTTCTTCTTCTTCTTCTCCTCTTCTTCTTCTCCTCTTCTTCTTCTTCTTCTCCTCTTCTTCTTCTTCTCCTCTTCTTCTTCTTCTTCTTCTTCTTCTTCTTCTTCTTCTTCTTCTCTTCTTCTTCTTCTTCTTCTCTTCTTCTTCTTCTTTTTTTCTTCTTCTTCTCTTCTTCTTCTTCTTTTCTTCTTCTTCTTCTTTTCTTTCTTCTTCTTCCTCTTCCTCTTCCTCTTCTTCTTCTTCTTCTTCCTCTTCTTCCTCTTC
>NC_081562.1:8911479-8947033 GCF_022355385.1 Mustela nigripes | reverse complement strand
TCTTCTTCTTCCTCTTCTTCTTCTTCTTCTTCTTCCTCTTCTTCCTCCTCTTCTTCCTCTTCTTCTTCCTCTTCTTCCTCTTCTTCCTCTTCTTCTTCCTCTTCTTCTTCCTCTTCTTCCTCTTCTTCCTCCTCCTCCTCCTCTTCTTCCTCCTCTTCCTCTTCTTCCTCTTCTTCCTCTTCTTCTTCTTCTTCTTCTTCTTCTTAAGATTTTATTTATTTATCTGACAGAGATCACAAGTAGGCAGAGAGGCAGGCAGAGAGAGAGGAGGAAATAGGCTCCCAGCTGAGCAGAGAGCCCGATGTGGGGCTCGATCCCAGGACCCCGGGATCATAACCTGAGCTGAAGGCAGAGGCTTTAACCCACTAAGCCACCCAGGCGCCCCATGTGCAAATGCTTCTTAAGGGCAGGGACTCCACCGTATTCTCCTCTGGGACTTCTATACCTGGGTGTATGCCAAATCCTTTACTTAAAGCAATTCTATCCTCCTATCCAACCTGCAAAGGTGTGTTAAGTGTCTGCTGTTGGCTTGGGTCATGTTCCTGGGGCGCTGGGATCAAGTCCCCCAGTCGAGCTCCCTGCTCAGGCAGTCTGCTTCTCCCTCTTCCTCTGCCCCTCCCCACCACTCGTGCACTCTCTCTGCTCTCTTTCTCTCAAATAAATAATCTTTTAAAAAAAAAAATCCTGCGAAGGTGATGGGAAAATGACTTACATATAACCAATGAGGCAGAGGAAGCTCAGAGAGGTTAAGCAACTCATCTAAGGCCACACTGTAAGTGGCTGAGCTGGAACTTGAACCAGGTCCCTCTGTGTCCAGAGTTTGTGCACTCAATCACACCGTGTAGACAACCCTCTGTAATGGGCATACCCATGGTAGGTACGAGATGAGAAGTTTCTGTTGAATGAATGGCTGACAGGAGTGACAAATAGCTAGCTAGCTGTGCTCCAGCAGAAACTGACTCTGATCTTTCTTTGTCCACAGCCCTCTGGGTACTTAGGAAAGACACCCTTTGCCTTCTTTGTCAGCTCTTAACCATCTTCCAGCAAACTCCTCCTTCTCTGGGCTCCTGAAGCCTAGGGTGGGCAGTGGGGAACTGGGGTCTGGAGTGCCTGGAAATAAAGGATCCTCGAGGAACTACCAAGTGGGGAAACAGCCTGCTTGGCAGATGGCCCTGGGCTGGCCTCCGAAGAACCTGCTTCCCTTGGATGGCTCGGAAGCCAGGGGCCTTCACAGATGGAACCTCGGGACAGGTATGGGTGGCCGGAGCTAGGCCTGGGGATGGCTGGCCGGAGCCATATCCTGCAAGGACATCCTCCAGAGGGCTGAGCTGTGGGAGATAAGCTAGAATGGATTTTCCTAAGATAGCATATCAGGCGGGAGCACAGCGACCAAGGTTGGGAGCCAGAACCAAGACTGGGAAGGATCCCATCCTTGTTCGTGCTGCTGGGGTGGAGGATGGAGAACATTCCAGGAATCCACCTCGCATGTCTTTGCATAACTAGCTGCCACAAAAGGTGTTCCCACTGTGTTGGGTCAGCCGGATTGCAGTAGGAGTGTGGGGGGCAGTACGCAGAAACAATAGAAATGTGTCGCTTCCCAGTCCCGGAGACCAAAAACCCAGGTTTAAGGCGTCAGCAGGGTTGGTTTCTTCCCAGGGTGTGAGGGAGGACCTGTCCCGGGCTGTCTCCCAGCCTGGCAGGCTGCTGGCCGTCTCTGGCAGTCCTTGGCCTGTAGGCACATCACCCCTCCCTCTGTCGGGTTCACAGGACATTCTCTCCCTGCAGCTCTGGGCCCAAACTTCCCCTTTCCATGAGGACGCTGTCATAGTAGATTACCGACCCGCCTTACTCCCGGGCAATCTCATCTCAGCTAATTACCTCTGCAGTGACCCTATTTCCAAATAAGGTCATGTTCCAAGGCACTGGGGGTTAGGACCTCCAATATGAATTCGGGGCACACAAATTCAGTGTGTAATAGCACTGCTATGGAGTAGGGGGTCACAAAGATGTTCTCTGAAGCAAAGGAGCTCAATTCCTTCCTATCTGTGCGACTGTGGGCAAGTGACCTTACCTCTCAGGCCTCAGTTTTCACGCCTGTAAAATGGGACCTGTGCACACCCTTGAAAGAAGGTCCCAGCTGCTGCTCTTCCAGATCGGCTCTGGTGTTTCTGCCAAGATCGCAGGAGCAGGCTGCCCCTGACAGGGCCTGCGTGAAGGGGAGCTATGCAGGCCAGTTCCCACAGGGTGCAGGACTCCCTCAACCAGTGACTTTGGCTGGACCACTTTCCGGCTGCCCAGCCGACACTTTGCTAGGACCGTATTATCTGCTGTCTGAGAATCTGCGTACCTAACCCTCCCCCAGGAGTCAGACCTGCCTTCCTTACTCTTCCTCCTTTTCCCCTCAAATCCTGCTTCTCGGAGGACTAACCCGGAGTAACAGTAACACATCCCAGGAGCGTGGTCATGAAGATCGTGCCCACAAAGGAATATGCATAAAGCGCGGAGAGTAGTGCCTGGCACTTGGTAGCTGCTCAGGGGAAGTTCGCTCATTCACAAGCATTTATTCAGTGCCTGCGGTATGCACTAAACACTGGGGTTACGGAGATGAGTAAGACCTAGCCTCTGCAGGGCGCCTGGGTGGCTCAGTGGGTTAGCCTCTGCCTTCGGCTCAGGTCAGGATCTCAGGGTCCTGGGATTGAGCCCCGCATCGGGCTCTCTGCTCAGGAAGGAGCCTGCTTCTTCCCCTCTCTCTCTCTGCCTGCCTCTCTGCCTGGTTGTGATCTCTATCTGTCAAATAAATAAATAAAATCTAAAAAAAAAAAAAAAAAAAAAAAGACCTAGCCTCTGCTTTCAAAGAGGTCACGGCCTCTTGGAAGAGGTAAAGCAAAAACAGCCAAGAAATGGACGGTGTGATGGGAGGGGGGGCGGTGAGCATTCTGGAAGTGATCTCAGTGGAGCAATTCAGGAGAAGCAAAAAGCTGCAAACACGAGGACGCTCTTGTCTCTTTCCACCACCCACAACCTGTCCTGCATCCGGGAGGCGCAGGAGTCCTCAGATCCCGATGTGACCGCACCCTCCTCCAGCTGCCCCGCACCTGGAGACCACCCGGACTCCTACTGAGGTTCACACACTGCCCGGGGCCAGCCCCTACCCTCTGCTCCAGCTCTGGCTCGACCTCACCAACACTCTGGCCAGATGGGCCAACGCACCAGGCGTTATCTGGGTCACTTTCTTTCTCTCCCAACTCTTTGCTCCTGACAGGACCTTTGCCAGGAACACCCTTCCTTTCGGTGTCATGGAACCACCTCCTCCACATCTTTTAGGCACCAGTGGTCACTTCTCCCAGGAAGCCCTCCCTGATTTCCTAAGGCTGAGGTAAGCAGCCCTCATCTGGGTCCCCTAGCCCATCCCGGCATTTGTCACCACTCTGCTAGATCCTGGTTTCTCATGTGTTCCTCCCACAGGACTGTTAGCTGAGGACAGGGACCGTGTTTGCATCTGAAAATTTTTATTGTGAGAGATAGCAAACCCATACAGAAAAGGGAGAGAGCAGCACCAAGAAACCTTGTATGCCCATCAGCCCAGGTGACATAGATCTGTCCCCCTGGTCCCAGCTCTCCTGTTTCCTTTCTTCTCTTTGCTAAAATAAAGCAAATCATTCTCCTCCCCCTTATAGGCTTCATTGTGCTTCTCTAAGAAATTCAATAGTTTTTAAACCCACAAATGACTGTTTGTTGCAGTCATTTGTAACAGCCCCCAGTGGAAACAAGCTTATTATGAACATTTGGAAATGAGCGTGTATGCAGCCAAAGGACTAGGACACCTCCATTAAGATGATCCATAGGAAGACCACACAGCCACATGGCAAAATGCTTGCGCCAGGAAAAATCCAGAAAGGCAAAGAGCCCAATGCCAGGTTGTCTCTGAGCTCTCCTTCGGCAGCCAGGGTTCACCAGCCTGGGTTCCCAGCCAGAAGGGAGAGGTGAAAAGGAAGGTGGGCGTGCAGATGGTGGGATACCCTTCCAAACCTTCTTCAGCATCCTTAGGGTCATCTTTCCAAGCTGCTATCTGTGAACCAGGGTCCTGGCAGCCACAGAGAAGCCACACAAGGGACCAATGGAAACTGCTGACTTGGCAGGGAGCTGGCTGGAGGGCAGAAAGAGAAAGCCTACAACCTAACCCGGGGCTTCTTAGGTCCCTAGCCCTCTCCGCTCCCATGCTGCACAACTGTGTTTTCCTCTACAGTCTGGGCTTTAGAAGGGTCCCAGACAGGGGCACAGAGTGATCTGACATTCTGGGCCAGGTGTACAGTTCACAGTGTGTTGGGACCCGGGTCCCTGCCAGACAGCCCTTCCATGCGGGCTCCAGTGAGGGGGCCTGGAGCTCTGCCTGGCTGTCTAAGTGGTTATCAAGGTCAGTAGCTGTGGGATCTTTGTTCCTCTGGCTTGTCTGAGATTGACCGCAAACCCCAGTATGAACCAGAAAGCTGTCCTCGGGAAAACAGGACCCAGGTCACAACCCGGTGCCTGGGCATGCTGTCCCAGAGGAGAAGGGGAACTGTCCACAGCAGATTTCCCTGTCTCACTGATGTGGAGAACAAAGGCAAAAGGGCTATAGGAAAAATTAAATTTCCTTTGCAGCCCGCTGACAAGTACTTGGGACAGGCAGAGTGACCTTCCTCCAGGAGCTAAGCTGCCTCCATGTGAATCCTTTGCTGGAGGCAAAAGGCTACTTTAGCTCGGCATTAGCCCAACCTCTAGAATCCTGTAAAAATCCCTTTGGAAACTTCCTTTCTCTCTACCCACCCCCCAAAATAGACGTTATCAACCATTCTCCAAGCATGTGCCCCCCTGATAAACATGTGAAGGGTCTCATAAGTAAGGTTTTACTAGACAGCAGTAAATGACCTTTTTAAAACAACAGCTAGCCCCTATAGGTCTTGGAAACCTTGCTTCCAAGTTCCTTAGAGACTTATACTATCCCTAACTATCTCCCCATTTGGAAGTATATTATCAACCATTCTTAGGACCCCAATGTGGCTCTTTCTGCCCAGGGGTCCTGTCCCTGTGCTTTAAGAACACTTTTGCACCAAAGACATCTCAAGAATTCTTCCTCGGCCATTAGCTCTGGACCCCTCCAATACACCAACATTCCAAAACTGCATCACCCGGGAAACCAGACCAGAGGAACTTTGGGAGGAGGATCCACCACGGTACATTACGGAGGCGGTCAGGTGTGGAAAGAGGAGTTGGGGTGGGGAGCGGAAGCCCCAAGTCCTAGTCCCAGCTCCCCTTGAAGTCACTTGGGTACCTGGGGACAGATGGCCTGTTCCCAGCTGCCTTGTCAACCAACGTGATCTCTTCAGCTCTGCCTCTTCAACCAGGATGCTACACACATCTGCTGAGAAGTTTCTCTGGAGCCTGTGAGGAGACCAAGAGCTGAACTGCCACGGTTCCTGACCTCAGGATGGTCTCCGCAAACAAGCAGCGTGATTTTATTTATTTTTTTATTTTTTAAAGATTTTATTTATTTATTTGACAGACGGAGATCACAAGTAGGCAGAGAGAGAGAGGAAGAAGCAGGCTCCTGCGGAGCAGAGACCCCGATGTGGGGCTTGATCCTAAGACCCTGAGATTATGACCTGAGCTGAAGGCAGAGGCTTTAACCCACTGAGCCACCCAGGCGTCCCAACAAGCAGCATGATTTTAAATGATCAGTACTGACTGAGAGAGTAATTCTTGGGCTGTGGATTTAAAAACACACACACACACACACACAGGTTCTGGGGGCAACGGGGTGGTTCAGTTATTAAGCATCTGCCTTTGGCTCAGGTCATGATCCCAAGGTCCTGGGATCAAGTCCCACATTGGGTTCTCTGCTCAGCGGGGAGCCTGCTTCTCCCTCTCCTGCTCCCCTTGCTTGCGTTCCTCTCTCGCTCTCTCAGTCAAATAAATAAAAAACAAAACAAACAAACAAAAAACAGTTTCCAGGAAGGACTCTGATTTGATAGGAGCCATGGTACTCACGTGGGAAAGGAGCTGCAAAGATGGGGAGGCAGGGAACCACGGGGGTGTCTGGGGGTCTTCAAGCAGTTAGACCAGGCTGGGCGGTGAAGAGTGTCGGAGGGTCTGCCGACCTCACAGGGTTGCCAGAAAGGCCTTGGAGTCTACCACCAGGGAGTTCTTATCTACGACAGCTGAAGACTTGTGACCACAAATGCAACTCTTCGTTCGTTCTCCGAGGATACCAGCTGGGGGTCCTGTGATTCACTCCATTCTGACAGTGAGCGCCAGAGGGGGCACCAGAACCCCCAGGTTAAGGGCTGAGTCCCATGAGACTGCTCCCTGCTTCAGAAGCCTGTCATAGGTGGAGGGGCCCCAGGCCACCCCTGCTTCTGTCCGATTTGACTCTAAATCAGGCACAAAACTCAGGGAAAGAGGTACTTTGCTGATTTATTAAAAAAGGCTGTTACCAGGGGCGCCTGGGTGGCTCAGTGGGTTAAGCCTCTGCCTTCGGCTCAGGTCATGATCTCAGGGTCTTGGGATCGAGCCCCGCATCAGGATCTCTGCTCAGCGGGGAGCCTGCTTCGTGTGTGTGTGTGTGTGTGTGTGTGTGTGTGTGTGTGTGTGTCTGCCTGCCTCTCTGCCTAATATGTGATTTCTGTCAAATAAATAATAAAATCTTTAAAAAGAGAAAAAAAAAGGCTGTTACCAAAGACACCAATGGACTGCTAGATGAATAGGTACACAGTGGGGGATCTGGAAGAATCCACAGAGCGCAAGAGCTTCTGGGCATATGGAATATGGCAGGTGCCACCATCCCAGCATGTGGATGCCTTCAGCACCCCAGAAGCTCTCCAAACCCGCTTGGTCAGGGTTTTGTGGAGGTCCTGTGACATTGGGATGGCAGCTTAAATCATTGGCCATTAGCGATCAACCCAATCCCAAACCCCACCCCTAAGAAGTGGGGGCGGGACTGGCTAATCCCCTGACTGGATCCTCTGGCAATGGGGCCCCCACCTGAAATTATTCAGGACCTTCCAGCCACTGGTCATCTCATAAACTCCAGAACGGCTGAATGGGCTTCCAGTGAATAACAGAAGATGCCCCTATCACGTCCATAAACCGGAAAAGTTCCAAAGCCCTTCCAGAAGCTAGGAGGATGACCAAATATTGTAACAAAAGATGCTGGTGAGACCCCTGTCACTGAAGGATTTGGAAGCCAAGAACCAGAGATGAAGACCAGATGTGTATTTCTCATTCAATCACAACATCAGAAAATCGTGGGGCCTGGATTCAAATCCCAAAACCTACCTGTTGGGTGACTTGCTGAACTGGAGTTTCCTATTTTATGAAATTAGGGATGATTGTAGGACCACGTTGGAGGGAGAAAAAACTATGATGAAAAAGCATCTGGCGGGGTGCCTGGGTGGCTCAGTGGGTTAAGCCTCTGCCTTCAGCTCGGGTCATGATCCCAGGGTGCTGGGATCGAGCCCCGCATTGGGCTCTCTGCCTGCCTCTTTGCCTATTAAAAAAAAAAAAAAAGAAAAGAAAAAAAGAAAAAGCATCTGGCAAGTGTCTGCTACACAGGAGGCACTCAGGATGCGTTTATTATCTTTAAATAAAAAATTTTAACTTGAATATGATGAACATTAGCACTTACCACAGGATAGGTCTTTCGAAGGCGCCTCACTTAATCTGTTCTACAGAGGACCCTGAGGCTCAAGTGGCTTGTTCAAGGTCACAGAGGTGAAAGTATATTGGGTTGGGATTAGAATGGAGTGGGTTGGGCTCCAAATCCTGAATCCTTCCAGACTCTTCTTCAAAAAACTGCCTGGTCCCTCCCACTCCCTTTTGTGGCACGGACCGTTTACAGCCTCCTAGTATCCACATCTCAGTCCTTCTTTAGTGATGGAAACTGTAGCTGGGCCCCTGTAGCTCGGTCCAAAGTCTGGTCTCTTTACCTCCCTTCAGCTAGATTATAGCCAATGACATGTAAGGAGAAACATCAGGTGGAACTTCTGGAAGTCTCCTTATAAGGGGAAGATTGCTTGCAAGTAAATCTTTAATTTAAAAAAGAAGAAGAAGAAGAAGAGGAAGAGAAGTGCATCTTCCTCCCTTCCTCTCTCCTTCCTGCTGGCAGAACTCAGACGAAATAGCTGGAGTTCAAGCAGTCATCCTGGGCCACGAGAAGCTGTGCTCGTAAGACAAGATGATGTCACCAACCCAGACCTGAATGGCCTCTGCTTCCCTCTTCCAAATTATCAGCTCCTCTGTGGCAAGCCTTTCCTTCAGCATTTAAACAGGCTCAAGTTCCTCCCAACCTAAAAGAAAACACACTCGATCTCATGTTCCCTTCCCTTCCTCCTGCTCTTTACAGCCCACCAGCTAGAGAGAACTGCAGATTCTCAAGGTCTCCATGTCCCCATACCCCAATGGCTCCTCAACTCACTGTATCTGAGTTTCTGTGCTACCTTCCTACCTGAACTTCCCAGGACAAGGGCCTCTGGATGGCTAAACCCAATGGACTTTCTTCAGTAATCTTCTAACTAGATCACTCAAAAGTATGTGACATCGTTGTCCATTGCTCTCCTCACCCTGGGTTCTCTGTGTCAAGGCTCCCCCCCCTCTCCACCCCTCCTGCTCTTTCGATGTGGTCTTCTCTAGTCCACTCCATCTCAGGACTGATCTGACTTCTTTTCTTGCGTGTTTTAAAAAAACACCCTAAAATTTTCCAGCTGTTTTATTTATTTATTTTTTTCCCCAGAAGTCTGGGAGAATCTTTGGCAAATCTCTTTCCATCACAACCCCAACGAGTCCATGAACCAAGTCATGACAATTTCATCTAAATAAAATCCATCCCCTTGGCACTGGCAGCAAACCTACTATCATCTCTTGTCCTGAACTAACACAACAGTCCCTTAACTGGTCTTCACTCCAATGCTGCTACACATCTGTTCTGTACCTGGTAGTCAAAGGCATCTTTCTACCAAACACGTCCCTGGCTTGCTCATTAGTCAACAAGATTCCTTTGTCCACCACGTGAATAGCCCAACTCCAGCCTGGTCAGAACCCACCCCAGAGCCCTTCATCTCACATCCCCTCCACCTCTGCTCTAGCCACAGATCCCTTCTGGGACACGCATGCTTCTTGAAGCCACATTCACACGCTCCCTTTTCTCGTGCCTTGTGCACTAGATGTCCCCTCGGCCTGGCCTGCCCTCCACTCCCATGCCCCATCCATAAACTTCTCTTCCTACCACTTAGCCCACTTCGAAATGATTTACATATGTAAACGAAGTCCTCCCCAATTCAAACAGATTTCTGAGGGTGTCTTGCTGGCTGCTTCACCCCATAGGGCCAGGCATGGCCACCCAACGAATATTTATCAAGTGAACGAATAATTCACCGAACCCCACGCCCAAAGTGTTCATAAAGAACGCAAATCGGTGACATAGGGAGCCCCATCTGAAAAGCGTCCTGGAGAAAATACGCAAATAAAATAGGCTAGAGCCAATCATTTACAGAAGCCTTCCCTTTTCTTCCCAAGAGAGAAAAAGTGGAAGAGGGCGCCTGCGCACACTCTCCTCCATGGCTCCATCCCACTTTGGCCATGGGGTGGCGCTGTGGGCGTGCTCCCCGGCATCCTCCCGGCCAGCTTCAGGCCGCTCTAGCCGCCCTTCTCGCCTGCTCTGCTGGGAGGCGGGCGCAGCCCCGGGGGTCCCTCCAAGATGGCGGCGCAGAGGAGGAGCCTGCTGCAGAGCGTGAGGAACCGACCCGCTCTCCGGGCTGGGGGTTGGGAGCCCAAGGGGGGCCTGTCGGGTGCAGGCGCGGCTCCCTCTCCGCCGTTGGGCCGCCTCCTTCTCCCTGGCGAGGTGTGGCCGCCGGCCTCTCCTCTCCCGGTCCGGCCCCCCTCACTCCCGAGGACGGGGGCGCGTGCAGTCGCGCGTGCGCGCTGCCGCCCGGTCGTCGGGGGCTGGGATTCGCGGTTCAGCGACCCCGAGCGTCAAGGGCGCGTCGAGGGTGGGGTGCGTCCTGGAGCCGGAAGGGAACGTGGCGCGCTGCGGCGGAGATGGCCGGGGCGGTGAGCCCACCGCCGGCCCCGAGCGGCCGCGGGAGAAAAACAGTCATAGTCGCAGCAGCCGCTGGTGTACAGCTTATCATCTCCCCGGTTTCCTGCCAGTTGCTTTACGTTGTAAGCTTAGTTTATGTTAACAGCCCCGGGAGGTAGGTACTACAGTTACTCCCGTTGGACAGGTAAAGAGACTGCGGTACAGAGAAGCAGGCGGTCACTTGTCCAAGGCCACTCGGCAGGAGGCCACACGGCACAGTCAGGGTTAAAATCGGGCCGTCTGATTGCAGAAACCTGTTAACCTCTAGGCGCTGCGGAAGGCATGACCGGAGTGGGAGCCCGGGTTCTGGTCCTAACTCTTAACGCACTATGCCTCAGTTTCCTTAACTCTAAGGGGAGAGCAGGCCGTGGGAGATTTGTCCCGAGACTCACCCGTACCCTGTAGTCTGGACCCCCCCCCCCCCGCCATGGGTTTGTCGCTGGTGTCTTGCCCCTGTATCGTCCTGTCTCACATGCACGTAGATACACACACATCTTGGTGCCCTGAGCCTATTCTGACCTACCAGCATAGTGTGTGGGGCCCCTGGGGCCTCACCAGATGGGGCAGTCTGTTGTGCTTGCCTGTGCACTTGTCTGCCTCCCCTACTTAGGATCTATGACGGATCTCACCAGCGCTTACCACCACTAGGTGCCAGGCACTCAATAAATACTGGTGAAAAAAAGCATTTGTAGCCATGTCCAGGCTTGGCGTGGGACTTAGAGCTACAGCAGACACTCCCTCCTGCACTTGGGCCTGAAAGCATCAGAATCAGAGGGAGGGATGACCTTCAGGGCTGTGTACTAATGACCAGCTTTGTGTAGACTGTCTTTTGAATTTGCCCTTCCACCATAGCAATTCCCAGGTCTGCCCAGTGGGGACTGCTCTCTTCCCCCTCCACATCTTTGGCTGCCCTTTTATTTGACAAGTGCTCTGCAGGTCAGCCTTGTCATTGAGTTAGGTAGGCCCGGCCCTTTGCTTTGTGAGCTCCCAAAGGGCAGGGCCCCTGTATAAATTTACCCATTGCAAAAATTCCAGAAATACAGGCTGGACTGTAGAGTGCTGGAAGTGGTAACTGCTGTGGGCCAGCTCGGCTTCCTGATGGGAGGGGCGTCCAGCTTCCTTCTTTCCTGGGTATAATGGCGCTGAGGAGACTCAGGTTGGACAGAAGCTTTGCTAGCTCCAGAATGTGTTCCTGGGTGGAAGGGGAATCCTTTCAAGACAGGACGATTAGCTTTGAGCAGATAACATCATGATGAGAGGCAAGGGGATGACAGAGATGTCCACACAAGTCCCGTCCCACCCTAAGGATGACCAAGACATCTCTGCTCACAGGGTGTCTGAGTGTCCAGGCTGCATATGTTGCTTGCTGACTGGCTCTCCACTGTCCTGAGTCTGGTAGGAGCAGCTCAAATACCAGCATTGAGCAGATGGCCTTGAGGGTTCCTAGTCTGTGGTTGTAGGACCTGGGGATACAAAGATAAGAAGTGTGCACACCCTCGGGGGAGGGAGCCTCTACTACTAACACAGTGTGGAAGGCACTGTGTGGTCAGTGTTGAGAGGCCGTGGCCGGCCTGGTTTGACTGGGTCAGTGGAGGCTCGCAGGAAGGGCTGGGGATTTGCTGGCAACATGGTGCCGGGTGGGCATGCTGGGGCCAGGTGGCAGAGCACTGAGGAGTTTCACCTTTGTGGTCCCCAGCCAGCATGGTACCTTGAAAGGTCTTTTGAAGAAAAGAAGAGCTTTTGAAAATCGCTTAATGTGTTCAAAGGAACTTGGGCCCTTCGCAATCTCACAAAAAGTTCCAGCCCCACAGGGACTTGGGCAAGTCACTTAACATCCCTGAACCTTGGTTCCCAACGGAAAAGACACCCAGGAGTGTTGTTAGGATTAAATGAACTAACACATGACTGTCCTAGCCCAGCATGGTCACAGTCCAGCCATGAAGTGCCACCTTCAGTTCTGAGCATTTAGCTGTCACTGAGCACTTACTGTGTGGCCAATACTGTGTTAGTGCAAGGGAAACTTTCCTCACGAAGCCTCTGTTCTTTTTTTTTTTTAAAGATTTATTTATTTGACAGAGATCACAAGCAGACAGAGAGGCAGGCAGAGAGAGAGAGGAGGAAGCAGGCTCCCCGCTGAACAGAGAGCCCGATGTGGGGCTCGATCCCAGGACCCTGGGACCATGACCCGAGCCGAAGGCAGAGGCTTTAGCCCACTGAGCCACCCAGGCGCCCCGAAGCCTCTGTTCTGATAAGGGAGACAGTCCCAGTGAGTAAATACAGATTGTAAACAATATACCTATAGCCTCAGTTGGTGCTGGGAGGAGGAGTCTCCTCCTAGAATGGTGGAGGGGCCGTTTTAAGAGTGGTAGGGAAAGATCACTCAGCATCTGATGGGATGAAGTAGGGGAGGGAGTATCCCTGGTTGAGGGACCTGGGATGCCAAGGCTCATGTGTTTGGGGAGCACCAAGGAGGCCAGCGTGGCTGGAGCTGAGTGCATTGGGGGAGTGGGGGTCACCAAGGGACCTTTGTGGACCCTGGTGTGGACTTTGAATTCTATCCTAAGTGTGCTGTGAAACTCGGTGGTTTTTAGGGATTATTTTAGGTTTTTAGTGGGGGCTGTATTTTGGAGGACGAGCTGGTCGGATTTGCTGGTGGATCAGATGGTGGGTGTGTGACCGAGGAAGAAGAGTCAAGAAGGATTGCAATGTTTTTAGTTGCAACAACTGTGCCCTTGACTGAGATGGGGAGTCTCTGGAAGTCCAGCACACTTGGGGCCGAAAGAATCAGGAGTTTGGTGTGGCCTCTGCTCTTCTGTCCTTAATTATGAAAAGAAAATCAACTTGAAATTCGGTTTTTTTAACTTAGAAACCTTGAGCCACTACAGCTATAAGATCACAGGTGCAGGCTCTGAATTTTTTTCTAATATACATCATCAGTTCCCCCATTAAAATAAAAACATCCACGAGGCCATCACCTACAACCGTCTCATCCGCCGTCAGAATGTGGCCGAGTGGCTCCAGCCCGCAGTAAGTGCCCCACAATTATTAGCCCCTTTATGAATGTATTAGGACTATATTTGTGATGAAAACATAGAGAGCCTTTGATGAAAACCCTGCTGGGAGAGGTGGGGGCCAGGAGTTGAGCTGGTCCCAGAGGAGTGGGAAGGAAAAGGGGGTCATTCAGAAAGACAGAGATGGCAGGAGACACTGGGTATTTTAAGCTTTTTGGAGAGAAAGAACAGCTGCCCCCCCAGCCCCCACCCTGAGCCATCTTCCTGGGGGCATTATTCTCTTATTCTGAGCTTCCTTTTTGCCTCCAAGGAATTCGGGTGCTTTCACCACAAAAACACTCAGCCTTTTCATACTATAATTTGATATTCAAGCTGTGGCCTGAACTTGGAACCATGCTTTGTCCACTTTTGCTGCCCAGGAGTTGGAGATGAATGTCTGTGGGGACTTGCATAGACTGTTAGTCTGTGACGCGATCACACACGTGTGTGAGGCCGCTGAAGGGTGTGTGTGTACCGAGTACCCGGAACACCCTTCGCCACTGACCGTGCACCTGGAGCACGATCAGTGCTTTTCCTACCAAAACAGGAATTTTGGGACTCCCTCATACAAGTCAAAATTAGGCTTTTTTTTTTTTTTTTTTAAGATTTTATTTATTTGTTTGAGCGAGTGAGTGAGAAAGCGAGCAGAAGCAGAGAGAGGCAGATGGAGAGGGAGAAGCCGACTTCCCGCTGAGTGTGAGCCCTGTGCCACCGTGCCGCGCCAGTGTAGGACTTGATCCCAGGACCCTGGGATCATGACCCCAGTCAAAGAAGACAGACACTCAGCCAACTCGGCCACCTAGGTGCCCCTAGTTTCGGCTTTTTGAAATGGCCTTCTTTCCTTACTATATTTTGTGTTCAGTTTCTTCTGAGAAATTAATTAGGAACCCATCAAAGAAAGTGGTGCAGGCTCACTGTGGGGGGTGTCTACGCAGCTCGGTAATGAGGCTGCGTGAGCGCGAGGAGCCCCCTTCTCGGCTGCTGGCAGACCTGGCATTTGTGGGTGTGGGAGAAAGTATGCATCATTGTGCGCGCGGGGGTGGGGAAGGGAGTGGTTTGGGTGACTAGGAAATACGTGACCTTTCTGAATATTGTTCAGAGATGTGGACCGTGTCGGGGTGGAATCAGCAACAGAGCGTTGGTGTGGCTAATCCCTGAAGGAGGGGTGGGAGCTGGGGCAGCAGGATGGCCGCCCACCTGGTCACAGCAGCATCAGAGCCATTTCGGGGGCACTGCTGACATCGGGGAAGACCGGGGACTGTCTCACTCCCTTGTGGGCAGAACTGGGAATTCTCTGGCCACTTGTCACTGAACATCCGAGGGGCTGTGGGGACTGTTCCAGGCAGGGCCTCCCCCGAAGGAGCACTCCTAAATATATGAGAAATTCTCCATGTATCTTCGCATCCAAGACATTAATTATAAGGACCCGCCATTATTTTATATACTGCTAAGAAAGAAAACATCCTACTAATTAACTTGTAACACATCAACTTCGGATATTTAAAGATGAGAATATATGTCTTGAAATCAGCAAAATAAGCAGCTAACAGCACTAGGCTGTGAAACAACACAACACAACAGCACAACAGGGACGCCTGACTGGCTGAGTCAGAAGAGCGTGTGACTCTTGATCTCAGCGTTGTGAGTTCAAGCCCCACGTGGGGTGTAGTAAATTTTTTTTTAAGATTATTTATTTATTTAACAGAAACCACAAGTAGGCAGAGAGGCAGGCAGAGAGAGAGGAAGGGAAGCAGGTTCCCCACTGAGCAGAGAGCCCAGATGTGGGGCTCAATCCCAAGACCCTGGGATCATGACCTAAGACAAAGGCAGAGGCTTGAACCCACTGAGCCACCCAGGCACCCCAAGGGTGTAGTAAACTTTAAAAAAAACAAAAACCCAAGAAACCAGTACCAAGTTAGAGCGTGAAAGTTGCCAAGACACCAGATGGTTAATGACCGCTATGCCTCCGTGAACCCTGAGGATGAATTTCTCCGGAAAGGGGCCCTGTAGCATTGGGCAGTTATTTTCCTGGAGCCCCGGACACGTACCCTGAGAGGGTTTGGTGTATGCTGGCCTAAAACTTATTGTTACATATCCCCCAGGTGTTTTGTTTCTGTTTTGTTTTGTTTTTTAAGATTTTATTTATTTGTTTACTTGACAAACAGCGAGAGAGGGAACACAAGCAGGGGGAGAGGGAGAGGGAGAAGCAGGCTTCCCACCAAGCAGGGAGCCTGACATGACATGGGCTCCATCCCAGGACCCAGGGATCATGACCCAAGCTGAAGGCAGGCCCCCAGGCACCCCCCTTCCTTTTTTTTTTTTTTTTAAACATATCACCCCGTTTATTTTCTTTTTTAATCCTTTTCTTTTTTTTTTTTTTTTTTTTTAAAGATTTTATTTATTTATTTGAGAGAGAGACAGTGAGAGAGAACATGAGCGAGGAGAAGGTCAGAGGGAGAAGCAGACTCCCCATGGAGCTGGGAGCCCGATGTGGGACTCGATCCCGGGACTCCAGGATCATGACCTGAGCCGAAGGCAGTCGTCCAACCAACTGAGCCACCCAGGCGCCCTTCAACTCCTTTTCAAACTCTGATGATAATCAAGAGAGAAAGACTTGGTTTGTTCCTCTATGTCCTTAACACCTTTCTGATTCTTGCTAGTCTCCTCCCTGTTGTTTTTGTTTGTTTGTTTTTGTTTTTTTAAGATTTTATTTATTTGACAGAGACACAGTGAACAGCGAGGGAGGGAATACTAGCAGGGGAAGTGGGAGAGGGAGAAGCAGGCTTCTTGCTGAGCAAGGAACCTGATGTGGGGGCTTGATGCCCCCCCAGCCACCCAGGTGCCCCTGTTGTTGTTTTTTTAAGGATTTTATTTTTAAGTAATCTCTACCCTCAGTTTTCGCATGAACTCACAACCCTGAGGTCAAGAGTTACGTGCTTCACCAGCTGAGACAGCCAGGTGTCCTACCCCTGCCTTCTTTTTCTTTTCTTTTTTTTTTTTAAAGCAGAACAGAGCTCCAGCTCAGAGTCTATGACCAGTAATAGGTTCAGCTAGAATTTAATAATCTTGTTTTGTTTTCATTTTTTATTATCTTCAAGATAAAGCAGGTGATACTGGTTTTCTACTTACAATACTGAAAACATTTATATTCAAAATGAAGTCATTTGAGTAGAATAAAATATGACAGTGGAAAGAAAAAAATAGGGGGGCTCCTGGGAGGCTCAGTGGGTTAAAGCCTCTGCCTTCAGCTCGGGTCATGATCTCAGGGTCCTGGGATCGAGCCCCACATCGGGCTCTCTGCTCAGCAGGGAGCCTGCTTCCCCCTCTCTCTCTGCCTGCCTCTTTGCCTACTTGTGATCTCTGTCTGTCAAATAAATAAATAAAATGTTTAAAAAAAAAAAAGGAAGTGGCTAGTTCCTTGAAGATAGTGAATGGCTGGTTGAGGTCTGGGAAACATGGGCCTCTGGCACTAGTTGGATCTGAGCAGGGCTCTTGGAGGTGGAACAGGGCTCGGAAAGACCAGAAAAGGGGAGGGAGGCCTTGCCTCACCGTGGATACTTTTTAGTATGCTTTTGGGTAAATTTTTCTTATTTCTCCTTTATCTTAATGCCAAGTCAAGTCCAATTGGCTAAGAACTTTATGTTTAAAGAGTGTCAGTATGAAATAAGTAGGTCTTTGCCCAGCAAGTTTAATGTATATAAATAGTTGTTTTAAAATGTGTGTCTGTTTCTATGGCTATACCTCTGGGGTCAGTAGCCTCTTTATTTGAGATCCCCAAAATACATTGGCCTTTCAAGTAGGGCAAACCTTTGGTAGAAGTGTTGCTTCCTTCCTGTGTCGGTGTGGACTCCTTCTGCCAGAAGTAGGTTAGCTTCCCACGCTTTTTTGTTCTGGTCATAGTTTTTTAGAAATCATTTGGAACACCGTATAGAAGGCCTTTCTGTACAAAATAGACAGCTGAGTGAGATTGTTAATCTTCAAAGGGTGAGATTCAAAATTATGTCAATAGGCTGGAAGGCTGAGATGAAAGCATTAAGATATAATCCAACTAATGTAAATTTAGGTTTAAAAAAAATCCTCTACAGGAGTGTGGTTAGGGGAGACTGACTGGCGAGAACCTCAGGAAAAAGACGCTGTGATTTTAGTTGACAGCAAGTGGGAATTTTCCGTTGGAGGCTGGATGCCAGTCTTTTCTTTAAGTGTATAAAGGCTCTTGGGTTTTGTGTCTTGATTTTTCTGTCCTACCCCCCTACTGATTTCTTTGGTTTGAGTTAATTTTAACATTAATTCTTTAGGTTTACTATCCTGTCAACTGCAAATAGAGATAATTGTACTTCTTCAGTCCTTAAGCTCAGCAAATATAAAATAGAGATAATTGTACTGCTCTACTTCTTTTTTTTTTTTTAAGATTTTACTTACTTATTTGATAAGACAGAGATCACAGTAGGCAGAGTGAGGGGAAGGGAAGCAGGCTCCCTACTGATGTACTGCTCTACTTCTTAAGCTTGACTTCTTTTCTCTTATCTAATTGTGTGGGCTGACACCTCTAGTTCAGTGTTAGGATAGTAGAGAAGGTGGGCATCCTTGCCGTGTTTCCGATTTTTTTTTTTTTTTAAGATTTTATTTATTTATTTGACAGAGAGGGACACAGCAAGGGAACACAAGCAGGGAGGGTGGGAGAGGGAGAAGCAGGCCTCCTGCCAAGCTGGGAGCCTCACGTGGGGCTCGATCTCAGGACTCTGGGATCATGACCTGAGCCAAAGGCAGACGCTTAACAACTGAGCCACCCAGGTGCCCCTGTGTTTCTGATTTTAATGAGAATCCCTCTTGTGTTTCCCTATTAAGTAAAATGCTGGCATTAGTACCAACTGAAGCATAAATATAATGGCATGTTAAACTGTCCATTGACTACTGTTGTCTTGAGTGTTATTATTGGGAATGGACCAAGACTGTCCTTAAGTAAACAATAGCACTGGAGTCCATACTCATCGACCTGAAAACCAGTTACTAGTTAATCAAATAATACACAGTTGCTGGGGCGCCTGGGTGGCTCAGCAGGTTAAAGCCTCTGCCTTCGGCTCAGGTCGTGGTCATAGGATCGAGCCCTGCGTCAGGCTCTCTGCTCAGTGGGAAGCCTGCTTCCTCCTCTCTCTGCCTGCTTGTGGTCTCTGTCTGTCAAATAAATAAATAAATAAAATCTTTAAAAAAAAATACACAGTTGCCCCTTGAACAACATGACTTTGAACTATGCATATTTACTTACATGAAGATTTTTTCCATGAATACAGTACTGTATTGTGTTCTTTTCCACGATTTTCTCTATAAGATTTATATATTTATTCGAGAGAGAGGCAGCACCTGAGTGCATGTATGAGAGGATGGGCAGAGGGAGAGCAGAGAAAGAATTTTAAGTGGACTCCACATTAAGCAAGGAGCCCAACGCAGGGCTCGATCCCAGGCCCCGAGATCATGACCTGAACTGAAACCCAAGAGTCAGCTGCGTAACAGACTGTGCCGCCCAGGGGCCCCATTCCTTATGATTTTCTTAATATTTTATTTTTTCTAGCTTACTTTATTGTAAAAATTCGGTATATAATACATATGACATACAAAACATGTTAATTAAACATTTATGTTATTGATAAGGCTTCCTTCCAGTCACCAGTAGTCTATGTCAATAGGTGAGTTTTTGGGGGAGTCGAAAGTTACATGTGGACTTTTGACTGCAGGAGGTTGGTGCCCCAATCTGAGTGGCATTCAGGAATCAGCTAGATTTCCAAAATATTGCTAGCTCAATATTATGAAAATCATATGTCAAAGAGAGCACTTAATATCACAGAGGTGGGGCGCCTGGGTGGCTCAGTGGGTTAAGCCTCTGCCTTCAGCTCAGGTCATGATCTCAGGGTTCTGAGATCGAGCCCCACATCGGGCTCTATGCTCAGCAGGGAGCCTGCTTCCTCCCTCCCTCTCTCTGCCTGCCTCTCTGCCTACTTGTGATCTCTCTCTGTCCAATAAATAAATCTTTAAAAAAATTTAACATCACAGAGGTGTCCAGGCTCTAGTCGTGAATACCTTCCGAGAGCAAAGTGCTTGTAAGTAGATGTACCGTTGTCATACGGTTTTTCAGATTCGGGAGAATCTGATTCGGGAGAATCAGATTCGTTTCTCCCACACGAGCTGAGTGTGGCTGCAGCGGTCTGGGCAGCGTCGTCCAGCCAGCTCCTGGTAGCAATGTCATGGGCGCCCATTGGGAATTGCTTTCAGATGAGTTGTCACTGTGCCCTGAAACGCCGACATGCCCAGGTCCTCTGTCATCCGTTCCAGTTTGTTTCCTTCCTTCCTTGCGGAAGACTCTCATTGGTGGTTTTTGTAGTGTATCTCACAATATCAAGTGGGCCCGTAAGTGGCTTGGGTAGTACTTATTTTTTGCTGGAAAGTATGAATTTGTTGGAAAGATTCGAGTCCCTGAAGCCTGTCTCTGTCCCCTGTGGGAGGTAGAGAATGGTAGAGGAAGCACCACGGTTGCAACACCGATGACAGGTTTTGCATCCTGGGTGACACATTTATATTGTTCATCTCGTATTCAAGGACAAGTTCAATCCATCTTTCTTTTTTTTTTTTTTAAAGATTTTTATTTATTTATTTGACAGAGAGAAATCACAAGTAGATGGAGAGGCAGGCAGAGAGAGAGAGAGAGAAGCAGGCTCCCGCTGAGCAGAGAGCCCGATGCGGGACTCGATCCCAGGACTCCGAGATCATGACCTGAACCGAAGGCAGCGGCTTAACCCACTGAGCCACCCAGGCGCCCAAGTTCAATCCATCTTAAGCTCCTCTTTCATCACAGACAGTATGCTGTCTGTACTTTAGAAAGTATAAACATGTGGCGCCTGGGTGGCTCAGTGGGTTAAGCCGCTGCCTTCGGCCCAGGTCATGATCTCAGAGTCCTGGGATCGAGCCCCGCATCGGGCTCTCTGCTCAGCGGGGAGCCTGCTTCCTCCTCTCTCTCTCTGCCTGCCTCTCTGCCTACTTGTGATCTCTCTCTCTCTCTGTCAAATAGATAAATAAAATCTTTAAAAATAATAATAATAAAAAAAGAAAGTATAAACATCTTCCATGCTTTATTTTAAAAGATTTATTTATATATTCGACACAGAGAGAGAGAGGGAGAAGCAGGCTCTCCACTGAGCAGGGAGTCTGATGCTGGGCTCCATCCCAGGACCCTTAACCGCTTAACCAACTGAGCCACCCACGCACCCCTTCGGCTGCCCTCTGAAACAGCTATGGGCCTTCAGGGTGCTGAATATTGGTCTCTTCACCCATCTTTTCAGGAGGAGGACATAGGACACACCTGACTGGGGAGGTGCTATTGTGCTTAATGTCATTTGAGTTGTAGGCAAGAGACAGACCCTAGAAAAAAAAGCTTCTTTTGGAAACTTATTTGCCAGGTTGTCTTTGTGAGGTCTCTGACAGTGGAGATGGATTAAGCAGATCTAAGACCTAAGGAATAATCAGCACAGAGCTGTTTATTGTAAAGTACTTAACTCCTTAGCAGTGAACTCTCTTCAGTGGCGTGGAAGGCCTTACCCTGTTCCCACCTAGGCACACATGTATGAACACAGTAGCAAGCCACTTTCCCCTCTGGTCACTGCAGAGGCCACACTGGCCTTCTTTGACTTCGTAAATCTCACACACTTACTTTTCCACCTCAGGGTCTTTGCACATGCTGTTTCCTCTGCCCAGAAGGCTCCTTTCCCACTTTTCTGAGATGGTCACTGCTCCATCATCATTTGGGTCTGGTTCAGAAGTCGCCTTTTCTGACCACTTCATCTAAAAGAGCCATCTCTCTGTCCCTTACTGTAATTATTTTCTCCATGGCACATATCCCTGTCTCAAATAGCTGTATTTATTGTATCACATATTTAAAGTTTCTCGTTGACTAGAAAGGAGGCTTCAGACAAGGACCCTCAGTCATTTTCCGCACTGTGGTTCCGGCACCTAGAATAATGCTAGCCTTCTGTAAATGCCTAGTAAATGTTTATGGAATATGTTTGTATTAATGGAATGTACTCCTCCAGCATAATGTCATATGTGGATTCCGAAGACTTAATTAAGTTGTCATTTCTATTAAGAGAGACGTTTATATTGCTTTCAGATGAGACAGGTGACGATTCCAGCTAGACAGTTTGTGTCACCATGAAGCAGTTTTTCTCTCATCGTATGTGTCTTGACCTACATGCCTGGTGTCCTCAGAAGCTGAGCAGAATTTCAGCTCTTGTTGCTGTTTCTTTTCCACAGCTAGGTTTCGGTCACATTTGCAGTTTTCGCAGGCTACTACTAATAGACCTTAGTGGCTTTTCAGACCTTGTGGTGACATCATGTGAATAAGTCCTGTAAAGATGTAAGTAAGATTAAAGACACATCACATCGATGAATTGAAAGATTCACGTGGTGAACATGTCGGATCTCAAACCGATCTGTGAACAGTTCCAGTCAAAATCCCAGCGAGATTTTCTTGTAGATATAGACAAACTGAGATTTTATTTATTTGACAGAGACACAGCAAGAAAGGGAACACAAGCAATGAGAGAGGGAGGAGCAGGCTCCCTGCCAAGCAGGGAGCACATTGTGGGGCTCAATCTAGGGATCCCAGGATCATGACCTGAGCCGGAGGCAGATGCTTAACGACTGAGCCACCCAGGCGCCCCAGACAAAGTGATTTTAAAATTTATAGAGAAGGCAAAGGAAATAGGATCACTGAAGTCATTTTGAAAACGAATGAAGTTAGAGGCCACCCACTACCCGATTGTATAATATAGATTATAAGTAAAATGTAGATTTGATAATAAGAGATTTTGAATATAAGTTTATAAAATCGCGGTAATCAAGAGCATGTAACTGGTGGAGGGATGGACACACAGATTCATGGCACAGAGTGGAGAACAGAGACAGACCCACACAAGGACAGCCAGTTAATTTTTTTTGAAAGAGGCACAGAGATAATTTAATGGAGAAAGGGCAGTCTTTTCAACAAATGGCGTTGGAACAGTTGGATATCCACATGTGAAACAAAAAAAACTTAGACCTAAACTTCCTGTCGTAGACAGAGATTAACCCCAAATGGATCACAGGTCTAAATGTAAAACTGTGAAACTATCAGAAGAAAACCCTAGGTCTCTGTGGCCGGGGCCAGGCAGACAGTTATTAGAACATGAAAGCATGCACCGTGAGAGAAAAAGCTGATAAAATGGGTTTCATCAAAACTAGAAACTCTTGGCCTGCAAAAGACACCAATAAGCAAATAAAATGATAAGCTACAGGTGTGCCTAGGTGACTCAGTCGGTTAACCTCTGACTGTTGGTTTCAGCTCAGGTCATGATCTCAAGGACTGTAGGATCCAGCCTGGAGTCAGCCTCCCCACTCAGTGGGGAGTCAGCTTGAAGGACCCCTCCCTCTGCCCCTCCCCTGCTCGTTCTCCCTCTCTCTCTCTCAAAGTAAATAAATCTTAAAAGAAAGAAAGAAACGAACAAACAACAAGCTACAGTCTGGGAAAAAATATTTGCAAATCACATGTCCAACAAAGGACTTTATCCAAAAGACATAAAGAGCTCTCAGATCTCAACAGGTGAAAAAACAAAACAACCCAACTGAAAAATGGACAGAAGAAAAAAAATGGGCATAAGATTTAAAACAGACACTTCACCAGAGATGGTAGGATGACAGTGTAGCACATGGAGAGATGCTTAACACCATTATAAGTCACCAGGGAAATGCAAATCACAGCACAATGAGCTAGCACTACAGGCTTTCTAGAATGTCTCCATTTAACAAAAGGGACCCTGCAATGATAAGGAGGCAGAGCCCATGGAACTTGCCTTGTGCATTTATGGGCAGGAGCGCAAATGGTACACCACTTTGGGAAACAGTTGGCAAATTCTTAGAAAATCAGACAGCCATGTTATCCCTACTCTAGAGATGTGAAAGGTCACATTCACACAGAAACCTGCCTGTGACTCTTCATACCAGCTGTCCATACCTGCCCCAAGCTGGGAACAGCCCAGAGGCCCTTGAGTGGATGAGCAGATGGGCTTCTATCCAACTGGTGGAAAATTCTCCAATGAAGGGACAAACTTGTTGCCCGCAGCAACTTGTGTGGGGATGGGGTGGGGGGAGGAGGTCTCAGGCATGGTGCTGAGTGAGAGGATCCCATCTCAAAAGGTTATGCACCTTGAGACCTGGAGCAGAGTGGTGGGTTTGCCAGGGGCTGGGGAGTGGGAGGGGAAGTTAGTGTCCAGCGGGGACAGAGTTTCAGTTTTTCATGATGGAAAGAACCATGGGGATGGGTGGCAGGGCTGGCTACGCAGCAGTGAATAGTTAGTACCCCTGAACTATTAAAGACAATAAAGAACGTGAATTTTGCTATGTGTGTTTTATCACAATAAAAAGAAAAAAAGTCATGTACTGCCTAATTGCACCAAAGACATTCTTGAAAAGACCATGTAGTGGCGCAGCACAGGGCTAGAGGAGGGTGTGGCTACAAAGGGGCAACACGAGGGTCTGCTTTGGGGCCATGGGGCTGTTCCAGATCTTGGGGCGGCAGTCACACGAAACGCCTGTTCCCATTCATAGACTCGCGTGCCAAAAAAAAGTCCATTTTACTATATGTTAATTTAAATACAAAAATAAGCTCCCACATCCTGCAGAAGTTGCTCTAGGGTGCAAAGCACAGAACTAACCCGCTAGAATAAATGCAACATGAAAGCGATTAAAAAAGCCATAGAGTCCCTGGCTGTCAGTATGTAAATGAGCAGAACATGAAATTTGCCACAAAAACTAACCACAGGCCTTTTATATATCCGATTGCAAAGGCCTGTCAAAGTGGTTTTCGCAGCCTTCTTTGAAGGCCCTGACTACTTCCTTGGAGGCAGTCGTGCATAGTACCCATGCCTGTTTAATACACAGCATCCCATCCAGACTTTGGGATTGTCCCAGTTGTTTCCATTTGCTGTAGTTCAGCCCAGTGGCCCTGGGAATGCTCCTGGAGCCCAGCCAGCTTCAGGGAGGCGCTCAGTGAGAAACAGTGGATCGCACCTGAGTGTTGTGTCAGAGTTGTCTCTGCGGCTAAAATAATGCAGATGCTCAGAGTGAACTCAAGATTTAGGCCGATCAGAATTTGTGTTTGGGCTGGGGCTGGACAGCTGTGTATGTGCGCGCGTGTGTGTGTGTAAGGTTCTAAGCTCCGTGTGTGTGTGTGTGTGTGTGTAAGGTTCTAAGCTCCATGGTGATGACACTGGGCAGTCTAGTTGGAGATCCGTGGGGTAGAATGGAAGTCAGACAGGGGCAGGCAGGAGGGAGGGAGCCAGGCGTACTAGGAGTGCATGGGAAGGCTGTCAGTCAAGCCCGGCTGGTGGTGGGGTGGTCTTCCTGAAGGAGGACTTCCTAGAGGCCCTGCCTGACTGCTGAGCCAGAGTCCCAAAGAGCATGGAGTAATGCCAGACAAGGAGTCTGTTCATGCAGACGGAAGGAGTGCGGTGCCGGGAGCCTTGTGCTGATGGAGAAGGCTGTGGCACCCGGCAGGTGGGAGAGTCACCAGCGGAGGACAGAAGCCCCAGGGGCACGGAGCAGGAACGAGGCGGTTTCTCTGGTGTCGGGCTGCCTGAGTCAGTCACCTGAAGGAGCTGCTGCATATGCCAGTGCCCTGGGATCGGCCCTTCTGGGAGCTGGGCCTAGAGGCCTCCAGTTAGAGCTAGTGCCCAAGTGATTGGCATCAGAGCCACAGCAGGGAGAGGTAGGGAGCCACCAAAGAGCTTTCTACCAAGTTTGCTCTCCAGAGTATGTCTCACTCATGTTTTGTAACATAGTTCATGCTTGGAAACCACTGCTGGGCCTTAATTTGGGAGCTCTAGGCTTTTCTAGACTTCCTGGGGAAAAGCATTGCGGACTTCCCATAAAAACACACAGACCCTTCTGTAGGCTTTAGTTCGTATAAGCATCGTTTTCCAGAAGGAAGTGGAACCTTCTCTACAGGGCGGGGCTACTACGGTTTTGTTGGGGAAGAAGGAGGTGTGGGGCCCAACCTGGGGAGAAGGTGACACTTCTCCGTTTCCTGGTGTCCTTCTCAGGAGCAGCAGCCAAGCTGGACAGATGACCTTCCACTCTGCCACCTCTCTGGGGTTGGTACTGCCTCCAACCGCTGCTACTCTGCTGATGGTAAGGGCACTGAGAGCCACCCACCAGAGGACAGCTGGCTCAAGTTCAGGTGAGTGTGCCAGCAATGTCCCCCTGGGCATTGGAAGCAGATTTATGGGGCAAGAAAAAGCAGCACTTTTGCACCTCTCTCGAATAGGGCTCACTGCTGAGGTGGGGTCCGTGGGAGGCAGCACCTGCTGCTGTCCTTTGCACATCTGGACCTCACCCCCACCACCCTGCTACAGTGGGGGTGGGGAGCGTCCCAGAAGGCCATGCCCGAGTGGCATGAGGGTCAATGTGGGGAGACTCAGGTGGGCAGCTAAAGCCACCGCTGCCGTGTCTTTGGCCTCATCCCAAGTCCTGGCCCTCCTCCCCTCCACTTGGGAACTGGCGTCACTCTCCTACAAGCGCCCGGTCCCAAGCTGCTCCCACTCTCTCTGGCAGGAGTGAGAACAACTGCTACCTGTACGGGGTCTTCAATGGCTACGATGGCAACCGAGTGACCAGCTTCGTGGCCCAGCGGCTATCTGCCGAGCTCCTGCTGGGCCAGCTCAGTGCCGAGCACACCGAGGCGGACGTGCGGCGCGTGCTGCTGCAGGTAGTGATGCTGGGGCTGGCCGACCGCGTTCCCAGGGAGCTCAGCCTGACAGCTGCCAAGTGCTGGGTTCGCCAGGGTTGGTCTGAAGATGCTGCCAGCTCCTTCTGCGGAGGGACCTGCTCTGGGTGGCTCCCAAGAGGCAGGGCGTGAGGAGTGCCATGGGCAGGGTGTCTAGATTTTTTTTTTTTTTTTTTTTTTAGATTTTATTTATTTGGCAGAGAGAGATCACAAATAGGCAGAGAAGCAGACAGAGAGGGGAGGAAGCAGGCTCCCTGCTGAGCAGAGAGCATGATGGAGGGCTTGATGCCAGGACCCCAGGATCATGACCTGAGCTGAAGGCAGAGGCTTTAACCCACTGAGCCACCCAGGCGCCCCAAGGGGGCCCAGAATTTAAAGTGGTAGGGGCTTCGGGCAGCGAGGAAGTTTACAGGCCGTTTACTGCCCTGTAACTTAAGGAGCAAGGATCTTATTTTTATTTAAAGATTTTTGTTTTATTTATTTTTAAAGATTCCCTTTATTTATTGAGAGAAAGAGAGAGCACAGAGGGAGAGGGAGAAATAGACTCCATGCTGAGCAGAATCCGATGTGGGGCTCGATCCCAGGACCCTGAGACCATAACCTGAGCCTAAGGCAGAGGCTTAACCCACTGAGCCACCCAGACACCCCAGATGATTTTTTTTTTTTTAAGTAATCTCTGCACTCAGTGTGGGGCGTGGACCTCGAACTTAAAACCATGATCAAGAGTCACATGCTCTTCTGACTGAGCCAGCCAGGCGTCCCAAGAAGCAAAGATTTTTTTTTTAAAGATTTTATTTATTTATTTGACAGAGAGAGACATAGCAAGAGAGGGAACATAAGCAGGGGGAGTGGGAAAGGGAGAAGCAGGCTTCCCGCTGAGCAGGGAGCCCTATGCAGGGCTTGATCTCAGGACCCTGGAATTATGTCCTGAGCTGAAGGCAGACGCTTAGCGACTGAGCCACCCAGGTGCCCCCAAGGAGCAAAGATTTTAAGAGCCGGTTGTGGCATTCCACAATGCCAGAGGCCTGTGGGCGTGCTGGAAGTTCCATGGAGGCCCTGTTGGAGAGCCCGGTGCTGTGTTCTGATGGGCAGTAAGATGAGCTCCTGGGTCTGGGGACCTGAGTCCGGGGTGTCCAGACGCCTTGCTGGGGGTGGCTTGCACTTAGACGACTGCCCCACAGAGGTGTTCCCCGCGGTGTGGCGGGTGGTAAGCCAGTGCCGCACCACGCTGGTGACAGTGTAGTTGGTCCTGCCCAGTGAACCAGGATGTGACTCTGAGTTCAACCTCCCAGCCGCTGAGAGGTTTGTCCCCTCACAGGCCCAAAGAATGGCAGTTGCCAGCCTTTGGTTTGGGAGCATAATTTGCCATTCAAAACAATGCATTTTCAAGTTCTGTGGGAGCCCAGTCCCCCTGCTGTAAGCTCAGGCCTCTTGGGCCATTGTGTCTTAAGCTCCCCCAAGACCAGGAGAGATAGGGGACCTGAGGACCTTCAGGCCAGGGAAGAAGGAGTAGGGAAGCAGTGACCCAGAAAGGCTGGAGTGTTGGAGCAGAGGGTTGATTGCTGGTGGCTGGCGCGGGGAAGAAGCTGGGGAGTTATCCTTGGAGTTGTGGGCAGAGGGTTGTGTTCGGGAGCCGCAAAGATGGGTGGTGACTGAGCTTCAGGCAAGGGAGCCCTCCTGGAGGTTAGAGACGGCCTCTGGTGCGCTAGTGTTCGCCTGCACTCAGAGGCGGGTGACCTTCATCACCCTGGTGTCCTCCAAATTGGAACGGCCCATGTGCATGGGACTTGTGTATGAAAGTCATCCCACTGCCAATGACCTGACCAAACCACTGGCCTGTGAGCCACTGCCCCTGAGTCGGTAACAATACAGACAAGGACAAGACGCTTGTCGTGGGCAGCCATGCACTGCATGGACATTTGTCCTGAGCAGGCTGAGCTGACCCCGCCTTGCCACAGTCCGAGGGGGCGCACAGACCCCCCCTTGGCGATCCCAGCTTGCCGTGGGAGTCGGGGGGGGCGCTCAGGCAGTGGCGGGCTGTGCCACTGCTAACCCCTGGGTCCCTGGGCAGGGTGCTGAGGAGCCAGAAGCTGCGTCCTCTGGCCATTGGGAAAGCCTTCCCCTGCAGGATTTAGCTCCTTCCAGAAAGGATCCTCTCCACGGTGGCGAACTGGCACTTGTAGCTGTGTCGCGCCACTGCTGGGAGCCGTCCCTGATCTGTGATCTCACGGGGAGGGTGAGTAGGGCAGCCCCACTCCGTGAGGGCCTCAGTTGCTAATAAAGCCCACCAAGGAGCCAGAATCTGAGGTTCTGGGGGAGGGGTGCAGCCGTCTGGGCCGGAAGCCCACAGGCAGCCAGGAGGGGCCACGGTGGTCCATTGTCCCCAGGACACCCAGTCCACGGTGGCCGGTGCTGCTGCCTGAAAGGAGCCAAGGGGAACAAGGGAGTGGGCTTCGTGAGTTGACCTTCAAGCGAGCTGGCTGTCGGCTGTGGCTCTGTGGGTGCCCGGATGAGGAATGGAGGAGAGGTGTGCTGTGTGTTGCCTCCAAAGTGTAAGGAGATGCCAGGTGTGGTGGGAGGCTGAGTAGTTCACAGCTGGTGTTTAACCTCAAGTGGGGTTTCCCGGCCTTTACAGGACCATCTAAGGCCCTTGAATTTTATGTGGGGCAATAGCCCAGCCTCGGTCGCAGATGAATCCTGCCCGAAGGCGGTTGAATGCCTTCTATATCCTGCCTGTTAGGCCTCGTCATTTAAAGGGTGCCCCTTGCTGATGTGGGGTGGGGTTCCCAGGAAGTGTCCACAAGAGCAGTAAAATGTCTCCTCTATGTGTCCCAGTGGGTCGTTAGAGAAGTATACGGTGGTTGTCTCCTAGAGGAAGGACAGGCTCCAGGGGACAGCCGGGTCCCTTGGGCAGGGTCATGGACAAGTGCCCCCCTCAGAGGTCAGGATACAGGCTCCAGATCCTGCTGTCCGGGATGGGGCCGGCCAGGAGGTGGTGGCGTCTGCAGCACCTGAGCCAAGGCCTCTAGTTTGTGTCCTGGTCTTCTTGAAAGCAAGCATCAGGGTTCCCTGATCCCCAGAGCTGCCCATACAGAGAGGCCTCTGCATCATCTCGGGAGGGAGGGAGCTGGGTGGCAGGCCACTCTCCATGGGTACCCAGAAGAGGCCCAGAAACACCCTGCCACCGTATCCTTTAGAGCCCCTCCATTGGTTCCTGGCTGTAGCAGCAAACAAGATTTGAACTTTAAAAACATTCGTTTTTCATCTAGTTAGAGCATTGATACCATCTACTGCCCTTAGTACCAGCTGACATTTCTATAAATTATAATGGCATGGCCTTTTATTTGTGGCCAACTCCTAAGATTCTGGCCCCAAGGGTGCCTCCTCTGGGTTGGACATGGTCAGGGAGTGTGGAAGCTCAACACTGAGCAAAATGACATGCCCACCGAACCATCTAGTGTCTACCTACGAGGGAATGGGCTTCATCCATGGTCGCCCATGGTGGGCTTGAGCTCTGATCTCGACAGAGGGATGGGCCCAGCCCCCAGCTATAAAAACTCGTCAGGAGAGGCAAAACATCTTCCCCCCTTATCTCCAAGGGCACCGGAGTCTCGGGGATCTCTTCCTCAGAGCCCACCACCGCCTTTTGGATTTTGTCTGTCTCCTGCCTTTGTGGCTTGACACATTGGGGAGCCCCTTTGCTGTGGTGACAAGTCTGGGGGTCCTCTAGGGTGTCTACTAAAATGGGTCCTCGATACCTTGGGTGTTTTGTTTAACCAGTTAGAAATTTTAGAGTCTTTGGCCAGACTAGCCAGACGGACGCATGTCAGCCACTGCAAATAGCAGCTGGGAGCCAGTTCCAAGTCCCGTAAAGGTCAGTACCGTTCTTGCCACTTTGGACAAATGTTTCTAGAAAACCTTGCATGGCCAGCCTGGTGTGGTTACCTGTCTCCATTTCCAGGTCACGCTGGTCGTCATCGGATGATCTGGTGCAGAGGAAGGTAGCCGAGAACACCTGGGATGGAGGTGGTCTCTTTCCCCATTCGTGCTGCCGCCTCCTGCACTCGGGCGGCCTAGTCCGTGTCCGAGGAAGTGGCTCCAGCTCTGCCCGGGCTGTGCCCCCCAATGTGTCCAAGCAAGCCTACCCCCGCCAGCTCCCAAGAACGTAGCAGCCCACCACGCTCAGTAAGGCTCGGGCCACTTCAGCAGAGCTCTTCCAAGAGTCTAGTAGTTTTTCAGCCTCCTCTGGGGACTGGGAGGGAGCCAGTATCGTGTGCTCAGGGGCCCCGCTTTTAGTGAGGGTTTGTTCTGCTGTAGCGTGCCAGGGATGGGACTCCCAGTATCCACTGGGTTGGGGGACCATCTGTGACAGCGGCAGGGAACACAGCCACAGAGGCGGTGCTGACCTGGGACGCCATGATGCCCCTGGTGGCGTTGCCTCTGCCGTGGGTTAGGGCTGGCTCCCCCAGCTCAGCAGCCAGCCTCCCTTTCCCACGCTAGTCTAGGGGAGCTCTCCTTGGCTCCCGGGGGCTGCCTAGCCTGCGCCCCTGCTGGGATGGAGGCAGCGCCATACTGTCCTAGTTAGCTCACTGGGGCTCGACTTTGACCCACGATTAGAACCAGTCACCTCCAGACCAGACATCTGGTGGGGTCTTGTTCCTAGACGAATGGGAAGTACATCCACCTTGGACTAGGGCCTGCTGGCTAGTCTCTGCAGGGGAGCCTGACCTTTTACTGCACTAACAACCTAGGGCATTTGTGGCCGCACCCCGCAGGGGGCCAGACCACACTGCAGGACTGCCAGCAAGCAGCACTTCATTCCCAGGGAGCTGGATCTATCTGGGGGAGGACGATCGCAGGCCATTCACAGCTCCCAGGCATAGTATAGGAGGACAGACTGCCCCACACCGTCCTTGTCACCAGCAGTGCTGAGAAACCAGAGCAGGTGTATTGAATGAAGATGATGTCCTGAGGTTGGCAGGTCACCCCCTCAGCCTCCAGGCCCCACCTCTGGGGACGTGAGACCCACAGGACTGTTGTGACTGGAGGTGCAGTCCCAGGACACACACACCCCCCACCACCCCTCCCCCAGGAAGCAGTGCTGCAGATTTGTCGTTACTTATAGATCCCAGAAGCAAGACGGCGCCATTGAGCGGTGGGGAGGGGAGGGGGACAGTCCTCCCTCCGGAGTTGAGAGAAAGGGCAGAGTGGCAAGCTCCTGGTACTTAGGAGGGCGTTGGGGTGGAGGTCACTATTTCCCATAGCCTTAACTCGAAGTGGTTATTTTAAAAGGTGCACTAGGAACTGCGAAGAGGGTATTTTTGGTGGGACTCCTAAGCTCAGGCCTTCATCTGTGTCCAGACTCGGGTTAGGGGCGGTGTTATCATGCCTTTAGACGTCTGGGCAGCAGCTCAGAGGCAAAGTTGTTTATTTCAGTCGTTCTCGTCACACAGAGGCTCCCCACATCCCCAGGGGCCAGGCACAGGCAGCCGGCCGTCCTTACCCCTGAGTGGCAGGGTGGGCTCTGGAGGCGATCCTCCTGGGGAGAGAGGCGTCAAGGGTGTTCCTTGGATGAAGGGGTGGGGGGAGGCTGAGCTCTGGGAGAAGCAGGGTGATTTGAGGTGAACCCTGTCCCCTGGCTGAGGCTCAGGTGCTCAGCCTCCTATTTGTAAGCACCCGTGGGCCTTGTCTCCTCCCTTTGGTTCGCTGGTACCTGCTGGCCGGTCCTGCTTTCTGCCAGCTGAAGAGCTCGAGGTTTTCCTCCTGTCATCTCTGTTGGAAGCACGTCCAAAGGCACTTAGTCTGAGACGAGAAGGATTGATTCCTATTCCTCGAAAACCGTGTTCCCGGCCGTTTTCCAGCCTTGGCACCTGGGCCAGAGGGCCTCTGTGGCCTCAGGGCCCTGAGCCAGTGAGTCTAGGCTGGTTCCCTCGCCTCCCGGAAGGCAGCAGTGGGACCAGCGTCAAGGGACCGGCATTGACCGGCAGGATGTAGTGAAGATACCAGGTATCATTGCCCCAGGCTCCCGCTGGCCCAGGCGCTGGGTGCGTGCCATCCCCGCTCCCCAGAGCAGCGCTTGTCTCCTTCGTGGGTAAGATGGGAGACTGCCTGGCAGGCAAGCATCAGAGCCGGAATTCACCCTGGGTGGCCTGATTCCAAGCCTTGCTTGGAACCTCTGTGCCAACCCCTGCCCCTCTGGTGTCTGCAGTGCTCTCTGGAAGGCTCCAGGCCCCTGGGGCTGAAGGCTCGGAGCCACAGGCCTTGGAGTGCCCTGTGGGAAGCCTCTGTCATGTGATGACCTGCATTTCATGCAGAATTTGTCACTTTTTTATAAGATTTTATTTGAGAAAGAGCAGAGTAGGAGGGAGGGGCACAGAGAGAAGCAGGCTCCCCGCTGAGCAGGGAGCCTGATGTGGGACTCAATCCCAGGACCCCAAGATCGTGACCGGAGCTAAAGGCAGATGCTTGACTGACTGAGCCACCCAGGCGCCCCCAGAATCTGTCAGTATTAATAGGCATTTCAGTATCTGGTGACAGTGGTATTTTGAACTGGCTTTTCCCGTGACACCCCTCCCTGTCCTCTGTGCGTCCAGGCCTTCGATGTGGTAGAAAGGAGCTTCCTGGAGTCCATCGATGACGCACTGGCTGAGAAGGCAAGCCTCCAGTCCCAGCTGCCAGAGGTAATCTCCCCAGCCTGCTCCCGGGGGGTAGCACCCCAAGGCCCAGCTTGGTGAGGAGCAGGGACTTACTGCCGTGTTACTCCCCAGCCATTGGCAGGACTGGGCCATAGTGTGTTTGCAGAGGCCCCTCCAGGGGGTATCCTGGGCCCACTGTGGGCAGCTTCAGTCAGGCTTGGCACGGGGGTGGGTGGTGAAGGATGTGAGAAAAGGCCCTTCCAGATCAGTCCTCGGCCTGAGCCTGTGCATCTCATCATCACCCACCTGCCCACATCAGCCACCGGCCCTTCCAGAACCGACAGGGCGAGTGCGGTCCTGTCTGGCTTTCCTAGGAGAAGGCTTCCCCGGAGCTGTGGTGCGGCTTCATCCCGGCCAGGCCCTCGGAGCCTCGCCTTTGAAGGGAGGGTCTGCTGGGGGGAGATGGTCCTGAGCACCCCGCCTGCTCTGACCCCCTGGTGTGGCCTCTAGGGTGTCCCTCAGCACCAGCTGCCCCCGCAGTACCAGAAGATCCTCGAGAGACTCAAGGCTCTGGAGAGGGAGATTTCCGGAGGAGCCATGGCCGTCGTGGCTGTCCTGCTCAACAGCAAGCTCTATGTCGCCAATGTCGGTGAGCCAACTGCCTGTCACAGGGCGGGAGCACTGGCCGGGAGAAGGCCAGCCTCAAGGTCTGGGTGTTCTTTGGGCAGCCTGCTTCCCAGACACATAGGCCCTCCAACCCATGTCTCCTGAGACCCTGAGGTCCATTTCCCCATTTCTGCCCAGGAATGCCCCAGTCCCAGCGCAGAGAGTGAGAGGACCCGGCTGGGAGGCAGGCGTCCCAGCTTTAGTCCCCGACTCTGCCCCAGCTGGCTGTGGGCGAGTTGCGTCCCCTCTCTGGGTTGCCTCAGTGGCTTCCTCTTCTGGCGGAGATGACCTGGCTATGGAAGACCCACTCAGCATCTCACAAAGGGCTGTGGGATGGGCTAAGTGAGGGGCCCCGGGGATATTTGGATTTGTGGGAAAGGAGGCCATCTGGAAACCCAAGAAGACCGCACTCACAGATTACTGTGGGAGCAGTGCAGAAACCCCACTGATCATGTCTGTCTGTTCCTTGGGATCTCATGGACAGAAGTCAAAAATACGAAAAGACAGGGTGAAAAGCATAGAGCGAACACCCGTGTGCCCAGCCCCCAACCCCAGCAGTCAGAGCCTCAAGGCCAGTCTCATTTCCTCGCCAGTCCTTTGGCTCCGCAACCCCAGACATCCTGTCAGGTTATCTTTGTCAATAGTTCAGTACATCTCCCTAGAGAAAAGGTCTCCTAGTAAAATCATAATTATCCTAGGATGACACTGGAAAAGTTTAACCTAATTCCTTAATACCATCAGCACGCCTCAGAGACTGGTGACTCACCCCAGTGGTCTAAGCCTATTTTCTTTGCTCGGTTCAAGGATTTCCCGGTGTGAGATGCTGCCTCCTCTCTCTCTCTCTGTGTCTCTTTCTCTCTGCTCCACCCATCCTGTTCCTCCTGTGCGCAGTCTTGGCTCAGCTGCTCAAATTCCCCTGCAGGTACAAATCGTGCCCTTTTGTGCAAATCCACGGTGGACGGGCTGCAGGTGACCCAGCTGAACGTGGACCACACCACGGAGAACGAAGACGAGCTTTTCCGCCTCTCTCAGCTCGGTGAGTCGGGGCGGGGCCGACCCCCATGGCTCACCCTCAGTCTTCTTCTGGGGGGCCGACTAGGGAGAGGCAGGAAGTGCTTGGGTTGCGACCTTGGGCTTGGGACCAGCCTGCCTGGGGTTGGGTCCCAGCTCTGCCCCTTACTAGCTGGTGATGTCCGGAATTTTGGAAGTTTGTGCCTCAGTTTCCCCATTTGCGTAATGAGGATCGTAGTCACACCCGCCTCAGGGCCTTGTGAGGATTAAGACTCTTTATGTGTGAAGTGTTTCCAGGAGTACCGAGTGTACGTCCAGGAATACCGAGTGTACCCAGGTACTATGACCGCTAGAGACTAAGAGGCCAGAGAAGGCTCAAGGCTGCAGCTTGCACGGCACAGCTGCTCGCTCCCTGCCCGGGGCCTCTGAGGAAGGGGGCGTTCTGATGGGGCTGAGCACGGTGGATGCTGGGGCCCTTCGGGTGAGCCGCTCCCGGGGGCACCCTGGCGTGACTTCATTTTCCACCCAGCGGGTCCTTGTTGTCTGTTGGGGGGCTGTGTCTGTATGCTGTTCGTTTCCTCCTTCATGGTGAGCAGGGTCTGGGATTGTCCTCTCGTTCTCCTGCCGGCAGGTTTGGATGCAGGAAAGATCAAGCAGGTGGGCATCATCTGTGGGCAGGAGAGCACCAGACGCATCGGGGATTACAAGGTCAAATACGGCTACACTGACATCGACCTACTCAGGTAGGGGGCCGACCCAGCTGCCCCCTGTTTGTGAGGCCGGAGGGTCTGGGCAGAAAGATGGTCTGGGGACAGAAAGATGTGGTTGAGGTAGCTGGAAGCCCGAGGAGAGCTGTGCCCCTCCCAGAGAGGCTGGTGTGTGGCCTTAGACCCAACAGGCTGGGAGGTTCTGTAGAGCAGGGCTGGCAAGGGGTCCGGTTGGGGACATGAGTGAAAGCCAAGGGCAGCAGCCAGGGCCACGGGGCCTGACAGGAGTGGCCAGCGTTCTCATGAGCTGCCGCAGTTGGGCAGCGGTGGTGACCGCGGGTGGCGTGCCCGCCTGTGCCCAGCCTGTGCCTCAGACCCTGTGAGGTAGGTACTGCTGTTGGCCCGAAGGTGGGTTCATCAGAGGCAACCGATGTGGAGACCGCGGGGGGCCACCTGCTCACAGGGCTGGCAGGGGCTGAGGCAGGGCTTGAACCCAGGCATCCTGAATCCGAAGCAGTGTCCTTAACGGTGATTGGGAAAACAGACATGCGGCGGGCGGGGGTGGGGTGGGG
>NC_081562.1:8646120-8911379 GCF_022355385.1 Mustela nigripes | reverse complement strand
TGCGGCATGTGTGTGACGTGTGTATGTGGGGGTGGCACGTGGGGGGGTGCGGTGTGGGTGTACAGGGAGTTGGGGGTGCAGGGAGGATTTAGGCGGTTGAGTTTGGAAACTTTGTCTCTAACTGCGGGGGGTTCTGTTGGCTTAATTGGAAAGTCCAGATTCAGAACAGGTCAGCTAGCACCGAGGATCCACAGTGAGGGTTCCCCCCACCTGAGCCCGGACTCCTTCCCCAGAGGCTGCTGGTCTCCCCGTATCCTGTCCTGGGGCTCCCGTGCGCATGTGTGTGGGGATGTGTCGGGGGGCAGCCACCTTCCTAAAACGCCCTCAGGTCCTGGCATACCCTTTCCTGTGCCCTGCACCCCCCTCGTTTCCCGATGGGTGCTGTGCTCCCCACTGTGCAGTGCAGGGGGGCGGGCGGCGCCCCCCCGTAACTGCAGCCAGGGGCCTGTAGCAAGGCTGCAGCAGTGCTCACCGGCCCTGCTCATGGGCTCCCGGGATGTGTCCAGACTCTGCTCTTCCACGTACCATTGCCGGGAACATCTCAGACTTGCCTCTGTGTGTGCACGCACATGCTGGAGCTTTGTGACATTCGCTGGCCCTCCTGGGTCCCTGTGCACCTGGGGAGTGGACTCGGGGTCTGAGTGGGCGTGGTACTTGTTCTGGAGAAGCCCGGGCGAAGTGGCCTTTTACAAGTGATCCCCACCTTCTTGCCGTCCCTACCGCCACCGCACAGGCTCTGTGGCCAGGAGGTGGGGACTGGGGCCAGGGTCGGGTGCCCGCAGCCGCCCCGCTGGCTCTCCAGGCTCTCAGAGCTTTACGTTAGGAGCCACGCTCAGAAGATAGGTCCGTTTTTCTGGTTTCTCTCTTTCCTCTTGTCAGATGTGCATTTGACTTTACATCCTGGGTGGATTCTTGCCCTTAGCAGCACAAATGTCCCCCGGGGCCCTCCCAAGCACAGCTCTCCGCACGCTCTCTTCCCACAGCGCTGCCAAGTCCAAGCCGATTATCGCGGAGCCCGAAATCCACGGTGCGCAGCCCCTGGACGGAGTGACTGGCTTCCTGGTGCTGATGTCGGAGGGGCTCTACAAGGCTCTGGAGGCCGCCCACGGGCCCGGGCAGGCCAACCAGGTGAGCCTGGCCCCAGCAGAACACCGCCAGCCCACCCGCAGCGCGGTGTACCCCCCGGGGGACCCAGCCAGCCCTCGGGCCCGCTCCATGGTGCTCAGGGACCTGGAGCTCCAGTTCGCAAATGCCCTCACCAGGCAGCTTCTGCGCCTTCAAAGCTCCCGGGAAGAAATGCCCGGCGCTCCAAGAACACACACCCCACCCAGAAGCCTGCTCGTTCTGGGCTTGAAGCTGGGTCAGTCCCCAGGGCCCCAGGAAGTGAATTTCCCCAGGCACATTGCTCTGGAGTGTGCCTGAGAAGGGCCCTGGTCCAGAGGAGAGCCCAGAGGGTATGACCTGAGCCTCAAGGGTCCCCTCCCTCCGCCTCCTCCTTCCCTGACTCTCCTCTCCTCTCCCCTTCTCTCCCCTCCCCCCCTCCCCTCTCAGCCGCACTTGCTTACAGCTTGTTCCTGTCTCTAACCGGTGATAACATCCACCTTTCTGGGATTGCGGTGAGGGCGAGGTGTGATAAGCTTAGGTCCCCAGTCAGTGGGAGCCCCTTATTTTTCCTGTGCTGAGAGCACACGTGTCAGACAGTTGTCCCTAATGCGTGGCTTCGAGACAGTCAACCTCAAGGATGATTTTGAAGGGAGGCTGCCTTTCCCCGACCTTGGCTAGTGAATTCAGGTTGTGTCTCTCCTTCCATTTGTGCTTCCAGTAGGCAAGTAACCTTTTCTGCTTTGTCCTCCTTTTAATTAAATATTAGGAGAAGAATGTCTCATGTGTCTATCTCCTGATAACCTATGTTCAAGGTTTTTGATTTACTTTATTTTATTGTTCCTGCCAATAGCCTTATAACCCAGGAGATGGGCTCGTGTCCACGTCGAGTTAGGCAGCTTGGGGCTGATGGAGTTCAGGGGCTTGTCTGAGGTCTTGAGGTGACAGCCGGTCACTGACAGAGCTGAGCTGAGCCCACCCCAGACAGGGCTTAGGTCATCTCCTGTGACCTGTCTCAGCCCTCCTGCCTCCAAGAAACTCTGGCCAGCCATCATGTACAGGAGTTTGTGTTTGTTGTCAGTATGATTTTTTTCTTTGCCGTTTTTTTTTTTTTTTTTTTTTTTTTTTTGGTCTTTGCCAAAGAATTACCTAGTGGCTTTTGCTGGGTTCTAGAATAAACTGGATAGTGGACTTCTCTGAGGCATGTGTTCACTCTGTATTCCGTGTTTATAACAAAAATGGCGTGACTTAGCCTACAGTAAGTTTGTTCCAGGAAAGGAAACTTGGTAATTAACAGCAACTGGTACCAGGCTTTTTCGTGGTCTCGAGTGCTCTCCCATCCATTGTGCAATTTAATCCTCTTAATAACCCAGTGAGGTGGATATTATCCCCCATTTTATTGGTGTGGAAGCCAACAGTTGGAGAGATCACAAGGTCACACCTTTTCTAATGAGAAAGTTCCAGAAGAATTAGCCAGAATACCTTGAAAAGTTCAGATTACAGGCGGGACTGCTGGAGACTTCCTTCACCTGCTCGGCTGATACTCCTAAATGCCCTGATTAGACTCTGGAGTTGCGGGCGGCGTCCTGGGCGCCCCCTCCCTTCTCCTCACCAGCTTTTGCTCCCCCTCCCCGCAGGAGATCGCCGCCATGATCGACACGGAGTTCGCCAAGCAGACTTCCCTGGATGCCGTGGCCCAGGCCGTGGTAGACCGGGTGAAGCGCATCCACGGGGACACCTTTGCCAGTGGCGGTGAGCGCGCCAAGTTCTGCCCGAGGCACGAGGACATGACCCTGCTGGTGAGGAATTTTGGCTACCCTCTTGGTGAGATGAGCCAGCCCACGCCATCCCCGGCTCCAGGTATGCACGCGTGTGACCGGGGGGCCTCCTGAGGAGGTCGTCCAGGGCTCGGGGTGACTTTGGAGGGGTGACTTTGGAGGCGTGGGCCTTGCTGCCTGGAGTGGACGTGGATCCAGAGGCCTGGCTTGAAACCGTTCTGATCTGGTCTCTGACTGTAAAGCTCTCTGAGCTGAGTTGTTGTTGTTTTTCCCTGTTGCCTGTGAAATGAGAATCCTAGCATGTGCCCGGCTGATCTTCTGAATGTCTGAGTACGTGAGCAAGCTCTTTGCCAACCTCCAAGGCCACACAATAGGGATGGTGGCTGCCACTGCTGGGGTGCCTACTGGGTACCTGGCCCTTTATGCACAGAGTTCCTTCAGGCCTCAAAACCCTAGGCACAGGGGCTCCTGGGTGGGTCAGTGGGTTAAGCCTCTGCCTTTGGCTCAGGTCATGATCTCAGGGTCCTAGGATCGAGTCCCACATCAGGCTCTCTGCTCAGTGGGGAGCCTGCTTGCCCCCCTCTCTCTCTCTGCCTGCCTCTCTCTGCCTACGTGTGATCGCTGTCTGTCAAATAAATAAACAAAACCCTAGGCGCAGGGGACACCCCCGTTTACCGAGGAGCTGAAGCTCTGGAAGGAAGAGAGGGAAGCGAGGTTAGGCATGTGGACAGAGGGGCCCCCGAAACCTGGCTCTGTCCCTGGGCCCCGCTGGGGGTGAGGCTGAGATGCTTTATTTTCTCCCTTTGGAATAACGTGGTCAGGTTGCTGGGGAAGAGAGGCGCTAGTCTTTCTCTGTTTTCGCTCCCCGGGCTGGTCAGTGTCGAAACTATCCATTCCTAGGGGCTGCCTTTCTTTGTCATTTTTCAGACAAGCAGGGCTTAGCACGTGAGCAGCACAGATGGGCTTGTTCCCCCACGGACACCGGGGTTACTGGAGTTTCTGTAACTTGTTGTTATTGTAACCGTATTTTCTTGGGCCAACCTCCACTTAACCCTGGGCTGAGAGCGCCATGGGGAGCCCGGCAGTCACCCTGTCCTCGAGGCAGCTCAGCGCATGTTCTCCTCCTGCTTTGAGCACCGGTGCCTTGCTGCCGAGAGGAGCCCCCCGTCTGCCTGGAAGAGTCTGCCATTAAACAGACGCCCCTTCACTGTCCCAAAGGGCAGCCCCGGGAGCCAGGCCTGGCTGCTGCCCACCTTCTCAGCCGCTCAGACGCTGTCCCCATGTTGCCCCTCGGCGGCTGTGTTCCCACCACCCCAGCGATCCCCGCTCAGCCACTCCCTGCAGCCCACCTCTCTCTCCCCCGACAAGCTGCAGGAGGACGTGTGTACCCCGTCTCCGTGCCGTACTCCAGCGCCCAGAGCACCAGCAAGACCAGCGTGACCCTCTCCCTTGTCATGCCCTCCCAGGGCCAGCTGGTCAACGGGGCCCACAGCGCTTCCACGCTGGACGAAGCCACGCCTACCCTCACCAAGTAAGCCCTCCCCCGCCCGCAGCCACCCCCAGCCCTGCCTCCTGGGACAGCCCCTCCGTGCAGGGATGGGAGTGGCCACGGGGCCTAGTCCTGGGCTCGAGTGATGTGGGGTGAGGTACGCTGGGGTCTTGTACCTCTCACATTCCCCACTCCATCCCTGGGGGTCCTTTCCAGACCCGGAGGCAGGAGGAGGCCGCCCTGCAGGTTCCAGCAGCTCACTGAACCCAGACCTGGGCGGGGTGGGGGATCAGGGGCCAAGTGGGCGAGGCGGGCCGGAGGAGACAGGCCGCCGGAGGAGACAGGCCGCCGGAGGAGACAGGCCGCCGGAGGAAACAGGCCGCTGTTTGTCCTTCCCGCGGGTCCCACAGACTCGCTTTCCTTCACTAGGAAGGTTCTCGTGTTCTTTTCTTTTTTCCCCATCTCCTCCCCATCTCTGAGCCTCCGCAATGACATCCATGCTTGGGGGACATTGTTTGGCCTGTGCTGGCTTGTCAGAGCCTGGGCTCTGACTAGAGTGTCCCATTTTAGCTTTAAAGTGAGTCGTCCAGTTTAAGGCGGCGGGGGGTTGGTGCGTGGAGGCAGCAGGAGGCCCAGAACTTAGGGGTGAGCAGGCTGGCCCCCCTTGTCGCTGCAGACCTGCCTCACAGGTCCATGTCTCTCCGGCCCCTTCACTTCTGTGGAATGTCCACCCCCCCCCAGCCCCACCACACCAGGGGACCGGGATCTGGTTTCCACATTCCAGCCCTGCACAGAATAATAGGGATGCCACACCCAGCCCACGCAGAGGATGTGGCCAATTGGAAGGGCCACCCAGGAGGGAGTGGTGCTGTGGGCCTCTGCCCCCCAGGGGCCTTCCCCTCTCCCTGCCCCCACTGCCGCCGCTGCTGCTGTGGGCCAGAGGGACCTGCCGGGCTGCTGAGCAGTGGGCGTCCCGAGTACGCAGGGCTGCCTGGAGGAAAGAAACCCCAGTTGGGTCCTCAGAGGCAGAGCAGGACAGCAGGGTCAGGAGAACTGACCCAGGAGAACTGGCCATCCTGCCGCACCTCTGCTTCTGGGGCCCCTGAACGACCCCTTTCCTTTGGCCTATCTCTGAGTGGGAGGTGGGCTCTGCTGTGCGTGGGCCAGGCCTGGGGGCTGGGCAGGCTGGTAGGTAGTGCCCGGCTGTGGGGTATTTCATGACAGAGCAGGTACCCAGGGAGCTCTGGCGACAGGGGGCCTGTCCCCACCAAGCCAGTGAGGAGAATGAGAAGGGGGGAATGAGGAAGGCTTTTGGGGAGCAGCTGGAATGGACCGCCTCTGTCTTGGCACTGCCCTGAGGGAGATGGTCTGTGTCCCATTCTGTCGCCATTGGGATGTATGGCGATCGAGCCCTGGAACCGAGTGATCCATTCTGTTAAATTCTAGTTCACTTGACGATTTACATAGAGCTCAAGTTTGGGAAATACACTTGATTTTTCACCTGTCATTAAGAACATTGCCCGGGCTGGCTCTGGCCTGAGGCCGGAGGGCCTCTCTATTGCTGACTGATTGTCCCCTGTGTCCCCACAGCCAGAGCCCAACCCTGACACTGCAGTCCACCACCACGCACACGCAGAGCAGCAGCTCCAGCTCCGACGGGGGCCTCTTCCGCTCCCGGCCCGCCCACTCTCTCCCGCCTGGCGAGGACGGCCGCGTCGAGCCTTACGTGGACTTTGCTGAGTTTTACCGCCTCTGGAGCGTGGACCATGGCGAGCAGAGTGTGATGACAGCCCCGTAGCCCCAGCTAGGGGATGTGGCCTGAGCAGGACCTTGCCCGGGGACAAGGGGGCCCAGCTTTGCGGCCGGATGGGCCTTTTCCTGGCATCTGCCTGTTCTGAGGTGGGGCAGGGCGCTGGGGAGCACCTAGTCCTCAGCCTGCACCACACTCCCACCCCACCCACACCCAGCCGTACTGGGTGCAGCAGAGAACGTTCTCCGAGAGCAGCCCTGCACACCAGACCTTGGCCCAGCAAAGGGGGCTGGAGGCCCCGCCCTCAGGCAGACTGAGGTGGGACCGCTGCAGTTTCTCCAGCAGGGCAGGGCAGAGGCCACGCAGACTGCGGGCCTGCTGTGTGGGGCGGACCTCAAGGAGTTCTGTGGCCCAGCCAGGGGCCTGGCAGCCGCTGCTTTCTCTAACCCCGCAGCCCTGGGCAGGGTTCCTCCCTCCCTTCTTCAGCCTCCAGACTCGAGCCCTGGGTGGCATCTGCGCCTTCGAAGCCTGCACCTGTCCCTGGGCCTCCCCAGGTTGTTTCCAGTGGTCAGTGTTCACGAAGGCCAAGGGAAGCTTCAGGAGCCTGGGCTGGCTACACCTCTGGGCAGATCAAGTCGAAAGGGGCGGGAGGTCCAAGAGGAGCCCTGGTCCTAGAGCCCACCGAAGGGGTGGGCTGGGCATGGCTGAGCCTCCGCAGGCCTGGGGGTACAGGAGAGGTCAGGACGTGCCGGGACTGAGTGGGGATAGTGGCCGCTCACTGACAAGTGAGTCTTTACTGGCTTTAAGGGAAAAACAGGTCAGGAGTCAGGCTGGTGGGGGCGTGTTGCAAAGACCCGTGGGAAAGAGGTTCTTGGATACCAGGTGGCCCAGGTGACCGGGAACCTCAGAGGCATGCCCCACTTTTGCAGACACTTAGGGATGGAATCGGAGCAGCCCAGGCCCCGAGAGCACACATTCTCTGCCTTCGGTGGGCATAGTCTGGCAGGGCTGTCCCCAGTGGCGGAAGAGGAGGCAGGCCCAGGAGACTCCCAGCTTGCCGTCTCCCACAGTCAGCAGTGGAGCAGAAGTCAGACCTCTTCATCAGTCTTGGAGGCGGCCCTGGATCCCTCCGCCCCTCTCCAGCTCCTGCCCCACAACACCCCAGACACAGCTTTTACCAGGGACCGGGAGTTGCGTGCAGCCTCCAGGGTGCCTGGACTTGAAACAGTCATAGGCAGGCTCCAAGGCCCCGCTCGCTGGGCGGTGCAGGACCCCATCTCCCTGCGGCTGAGCTAAGCGGGCAGGTGCAGGGCGGGCGGGGGACAGTCTTCGGGGAGAGCAAGAGCCTCTTGGCCAGAGGGCTGCCACCACTCGTCACTACAAGGCCATCGCTGTCCCGCAGGTGAGCAGATTTAAAGTCTGTCTCGAGGGCTTGCAAACAAAGAGAATTCTCTTCCAAGAATGTCTCTGTGATGCTGTTTGGTGTCTAGAAATAGAATCCCTTTTTTACGGCAATAAAGAAAGTAAGAGGTGGTCTTACATGCCGGGTGTTGAGTGCTGCTATTCAGTTTCCTGTGCCTCGCCGCGGCCTGGGGAGATGGGGCCTCCTCCATCCTTCTGCTCAGCGGCATTGCAGGAACGCAAACCCTAGCCTTCTAATGGGACCTGCGCGGCCGGCCTCCCAGCCCAGGCAGGACAGCACTGGGTGTCCAGCGTCCCTCCCTGTCCCCACACATCTGGAGAGGGGGGCAGTTTTCTCGAGCTACGGGCCAGGTGCTCCAGGCTCCAGGCCAGTTCTTGGTGCGTGAGGACCAGTGTGGCGGACAGAGCTCCGGGTCACCAGGACGGGCCCCCTCCCCTGTCACCAGCTAGTGGACATTCAGGGAGTGCCTTTGCTTTATTTTGGTTTTGTTTGGGTGGAGGGCTTTCCGTAAATCCTGATCTGCAAGTACCAGCCTCTCCCTGCTCTGTGGAACTTGACCCGCCTGTCTGACAAGGGCGAGTCTGCTTAGAGGCGAAAGCAAAGCTCAGTGTTCGGGTGCCCGCATCTGAGGCTCCTGGGTTCCCCTGCCCCTCCCCTGGGAAGAGCCCCACTGGCAGGATGGGCCTTTCAGGGTCTGTCCCCACTCTGGCTTCCCCAGCTGACCCTTGGGAAGCCCTCGGGAGCACTGCTGGCCTGAGACCCGGAGTCCTGGTGTCAGCCCTGCACCCTGAGAGGGAGGCGTGGGTCCCCCGTCTCTCAAGTGAGTGACTGAGGCGCAGACAGGTGGGCCCGCTCTGTCACAAATGGCCGTCCAACTCCTAGGCCTCCCGGACCTGCCCTAGCACCTGCTTTGGCCCCCCAGGCCCTGCCCAGCTGGCTTTGTGTCCCTGAACCCCGTCCTCGGTGTCCTGCACCTCCTCCTGGGCTGGCCTTTGGGGGCCGAGAGGGGCGCCGGTGTAGCTTCCTGGTTTCCTCTGGTGGATTAAGCTGTGAGGCAGAGAGGGCTAGTTTGGGGTGGGGGGTTCTGTTTTAGGATTTCAGAAATGGCAGGAGTCGGGCCCAGAAGGGAACAGGGCACCGGGGGGCCAAGCTGCGAAGCGCAGGCCCGAGCTCACGCACACGCTGGGCTGAGCCCAGCCTCTGGCCGCCTCCCACCGCCTCACTGGGGAGAGCAATCTCCCTGGGGCTGGATCACAGAGGACCAGAGAAGCCCTGTGTCCACTTGTCCCTTGAAGACATCGGTCCCCTCACGGGATGGGATGCAGTCCCCGCCTTGACTGAGGACCTGGCCTGGGTCAGACCGGATGAAGCAGGCATTCCTGAGCTGCCGTCATCCCGGGGCCGGAGGCAGCAGGGCAGGGGACCGGGACCTCTGGCAGCACCGGGAGCCCCATGGACACTCCCCATGGGGGTTTGTTCTCTGGAGTTTCCAGCCTTTGTTGGGTCCTCTCATTCTCACAAACTGACCCTGCTGCCGAGCTGCAGGAGGCACCTGGCAGGGTGTCCCCACCACTGGTGGCATTGGCAGTGAGACCTGTCAGGGGCCACTCAGGCCGCTGGAACGTCATTGGGAAAGGCACCTGATCGGGCTCTTTACATGGTTGGCTCTTTATTGTGCCTCAGGCCTCTGTGCAAATGCTACATCCCAAGGGAGGCCTGCCCTGGTCCCACTCCAGCCCCATCCCAACCCCATCTCCCTGTGGAATCTGCTTCATAGAAACAGCCTGGCATTTCTGGCTTGTTTATCTGTGTTGTCTCTCACTCACTAAGATGTACCCTCTGTGAGAGGGGGACTCTGTCTACTTTATTCCACTGGGTCCCGGCCCTAAGGTCCGTGCCAGCCATACAGTAGCTCTCACATCCGTGTTAAATGAAAATGACAAGCTGTGTGACCTTGGACAAGTTACTTGACCATGCTGAGCCTCTATTCATCTATAAAATGAGGAAACCAGCTTTTTTTTTTTTTTTAATTTTTTTATTTTATTTTTTCAGTGTTCCAAAATTCATTGTTAACGACCAACTTCTTAATAAGATTCCCCGCAGGCTTGAGTCGCCATAGCTAGGAGACGGTAAGGACTGCACTGCCCCACAGATGTGGAAATGGACAAGAGCATGAGCACGGATTTCCGCGCTCTCCCTGCACACCCCCCACACACTCTAAAGTCCCGTATAATGAAGGCTCCCCCCGGGACCTCCCATGGAACAGGTGTACTGGCAGCTTCCCCCAGGAACCCAGACATTGGGGAGTGGGGGTGTGCCGCTTGCTCGTCTCAGCCAAAGCCCGGAGGGAGGCGATCTGCTGGGCTCCTCGACGTTTCTTCCAACAAGGGCATCTTTCATGATTTTTCCTTCTGGGCCCCCTATTTTGAAACCAAACAAGGGCGCAGATCACTGCCAATCCAGACAGGCTCGGCATGAGCACGCGCTTTGTTCCCACGCAGAGGTGATGTCAGCCCCGAGCAAAGACGGGCACTTGACATTTCCACGAGCCTGGGCAGCCTCCCCCAGGACAGACACAGTGTCTGGCAGCCGGCTTTGAGGAATTACGGACACCAGTTTGCAGATGCCGGCCCTGCCTTCGAGACCCCCAGAGAGGTCAGAGGACCCCACGATGTGCGGATCGGTTGTTTGGTCCAGCACCTTGCTTTGGCTCCCCCAGCTCATGCGGTGGGCTGGGGCAGGGACGCGGTGGGGCCTGGACCTCCACCGCTTCCTCAAGGCCAGAGCCCCAGACAGTCTCCACACCTTCCATAATCAAGTTCCTATGCTTGTAACCTCAGCAAAGCCAGACGGGACTGAGCTCGAACCTTCCAAAGCTCCAGCCTCCTGCTTCCTGGCCCCTACTGTGTTGGAGTCACTCGTGTGCTTGCTCCTTCCTCTCCCCCCGCCCTGAGACCCCCCGCCCCGAACCCCCTCCATCCTAGAGTCTCCTCTAGGCATCTCAGTAGCCATCTGGGCAGCGTCTAAGGAGTGTCAGAGGAACACGGATGGATAGACGAATTGCTTAAAGAAGAGCTTCTGAAACTTTCTACAGCAGATACCATTACCTCAGAGAAAACTACTCCTACCCCAGCAACCCCAGAGTTTTAGGGGTTCTAAGAAATTAGATGTCTCCGTTTATTTTGAATTTCAAGGTGAATTCTGTAGTCATATTCATAATATCAAATGGGTCTTTTTTTAGTATAAAAGCAACTTTTTTTTTCTTTTTTCAGATCTAACATTTAAAATTACATTATCGAGTCATTTGATACTTTAAGAAGTGAACCACGTTGGCCCCGTGGCTCCCTAGAGCCAATTGCCGAGGGCCAGGTTGGGAACTTTCCAGACCTTTGTTCCGCAGAGGGCCCACCTGGGCTGCTCCCCACACCCAGAGCCTCCGGTCAGAATTTGTCTGTAGGTCTACTGGGTCCTGTCATGAGCCCCCCTCCCCATGGGACACATGTGGAAATCAAATACAGGCAGAAAGTTTGGGCAGAGATCTGGGGAGAGAGATGTCAGCTCAGGCTCAGAAAGAACTTCCCAACAGTGTCCAACGTGGACAGTCTCGCCGGCTGCCTGTGAGAGGTGAGGAGCTGCCCGTCAGGACGGGTGTGTGAGAAGAGGCTGTCCCCGCCTGGCACCTGAGGGTCTGGGGGAGGACAGAGCCGCAGGCCCCCGCCTGGCTGCCCATTAGGGCCAGGGGGCGATGAAGACCAGAGCTAATACAAGGACAGATTCTTCAGCTCCACCCTCGCCTCCCAAATCCAGAGGGAAGCCCAGGAGTCTGGACTCGGACAGGAGTGCAGGCTCTTCCCCAGAGGCAGGGCTGGCCGCCTTCTGCCATCCTGCCCCCCCCCGACCGTGGCCTTTCTTGATCCGGTGCTTCTGGAAGTCCGGCCTCTGCATGCCCCCTGGGTGACCTTGGATGAGGACCAGAAACTCTCCTATCCTAGGCTCTTCCCCAAATACAGCTCAGTTTTTTGTAAAAACAAAACCGTGACGACTACTGTTTAATGAGTTCTCACTACGTGCCAGGCACATGCTGGACACGCAATGTCGCCTGTCACAGTTAACGACTTAGCAAGGAGCAGATCCCCTGCCCAAGAGAGAAGGAAACCCAGACCTGGGACAAGCAAGCTGCCCGGGTAACACAGAGGGGAGACGTGAACTCAGGACTTTTCTCTCGGCACCACGATGTTTCCTCCTGACTTTCAAACCCCTTCCCGGGGTTGGACGGGGATGTCTCCATGCCGGTTTAACCCGATGCCCCCCAAGGCAGGAGGGAAGCTCTCATGCCTGCCGAGGACGCTCTGAGATCTGAGATTGTGCTGGGGTTGTGTTACCTGGTCTGATTCATCCCTTGGGTCTGGGGACAAGGGAGGTACCAAGCCTTTCCCAAGCCTTGCCCCTCCGCTGCCGACCGAGCAGGAATCAGCCACAACCTGTCCTGAAGAGCTCACACCCCGGGGGTACCCCTGACGAAGACTTGGGGGCTCCTGGCAGGTTGCCTGGAAGAAGTGAGCCTGCCTCTTGAAGGAAGGACAGGAGTCGCCGGGTTAAGGAGAGAGGAGAAGCAGCCTCTGAGGACAATGAGAAAGGCCAGGAGAGAGCACAGCCTGGGGGGTGGAGGGCCTATGCGTGGCAAGGCCTTGGGGTTCGGGCAGGCCTTTCTCCAGAGGCCGAGGGGAGACAGGGCACTTCAGTGAGGGAACGTCGGGCTGTCCATAGGGCAGGTGGGAGGGGCCTGGGAGGGGAGTCCAGCGGTGGAGATGGCCGAGGTGGCTTTCCAGTCCCTTTGGAGAGAACCAACCCCTCTAGCTGACCCCCAGCAGGACCTGGGAGGTGATGCACACAGCAGAAGCAGCTTCTATGACTTTGAGGAAGGCACATGAAGATGACGGGCATTTCAGGCACCGGGAAGGAGAGTTTTCAGGCTGTGCAGTGGTTCCACCATGAGGTCCTCTGGCCCTGGCCCGCCAGCTCCCAGCCTGCACCCTCCTGGGCCAGATCAGTTCTCCCCAACCTCCTCGGACTGGGCCAGAGCCCTTCGTGCATCTCTGTGCCGATGCTTTCCCTGCTGCCCGGGAGGCCGTTTCCTCAGAGTGAGAACTATTCATTCTTCAGGACCTGACTAGGATCAGCTCCCTCTCCAGGCATGCCTTCCCTGGCTTACCCTCTCCCCGGCACCCCTGCCCTGGGGCCACGGTGAACCTGGGGCTGAGGTACGGACCCACAGACTCTGGTCTCAGGGTCCCAGCCATCAGCGCGGGGCTGTTTGTGGCCCTGGAGGGAGGTGGACCCAGCTGTCCCGAGGGAAGGAGCAGGACCCCACTCAGAGCAGCCAGGAGCTCAAGCAGGTGGGTGACCCCGGGCTGGGGCAAAAACACATTGTGACGTCGGTTGCTGCTGCCCTTCGGAACAATTTGTTACTTAAACTGTAACCCCTGGAGGATTTTACTAGTTGCCAAGCACATTTAGATATGGCCTTAAGAAACACTGATACTGGGCGCCTGGGTGGCTCAGTGGGTTAAGCCGCTGCCTTCGGCTCAGGTCATGATCCCAGGGTCCTGGGATCGAGTCCCGCATCGGGCTCTCTGCTCAGCGGGGCGCCTGCTTCCCTCTCTCTCTGCCTGCCTCTCCATCTACTTGTGATATCTCTCTGTGAAAGAAAGAAAGAAAGGAAGGAAGAAAGAAAGAAAGACACACTGATACTGCCAACAGGTCTTTGGGGAGAAGGACGATGGACGACCGGGAAGCTGGGCAGCTGGGGATGCCCGGCTCGCTCAGGGCGGAATGCCGCCCCCTTCACCGAAGCCGAGCACCCGGGAACGCCTGGTCAGCTCAGGGTGGAACGGAAACCGCCTGCTTTCCGTTTTTCGTGATCACTCCTTTCTCTTCCCAGAAGTGCTCGTTGTTAGGTAGATGAGTCCTTTGAATGTGCTTGGTTAACTAGAAACCTTGCCCTCCGCCTTGCTGGCCTGCAAGATGTGACTAACGTGTGACCTTCATCCATCCTTCTGTTGGCTATTGTTTTCTATCCAATAAAAGTGAGACTGTGGAGTTGCTCGTGGCAGCCGTCCTTTTCGACTGTGGTCCCCTGCTCCCAGTCTTTTGCAGCTGACTTGTTTGTGCCTAATTCTTCTCTCGTCGCCGTCGCCGACTGGAAGCGGCCGTCGGTGGGTCTCTTCTCCTCCCCAAAAGTACTAGACATGGTACTTGACAACTGCAGTGGTATCAAGACGAATGGATTATTATAGAGCAAAACATTTTCTTAGAACCAAAAGTTAATTCTTGGGGTGCCTGGGTGGCTCAGTCCCCGCCTCACCCCAGTCTCTATCTCCTTCCCTGTGTGTCCTTGCCTTGGTGCTCCAGCAACAAAGTGGTCTGGGAAGCGGCCATGTGTACCGTGCAGGGGCTGTGGCAGGGAGACAGAAGGCGACCAGAAGTGTCACAGCTGACACTCCTGCCTCAGAGGGGCTCACAGTCTCTGGGCTACAGCCAGCCAGCCCTGAGCTCTGGCCAGAGTGAGTCTTGAGACCCGGGCTGAGGGGGGGACCCTCCTGGAACAGGCTTCCCAGAAGGTTGCCCACAGTGGGGGGCGGGGGTTGCTGGAATCTTGCTAAAGGACTCGGGCTTCTTGGGACTGGCAGGCTGGTCTTGGCCTGACAGCTTAGCTAAGGATGGCAGATCGAACACACACACCAAGTGTCCCCCCTCGCCAAATCCCAGGAAGGCTTTCATTCTGAAGTAGAGACACAAGCGTGGGGCAAGCTGGACGGAGACCGAACTGTGCAGCCCTGAAGCTGGGGAGTTAAGTGAGGGTAGAGGCGGCTGAGTCGGGGGCTCAGAAGAGCCGCCTCCCAAGTCAGCTGGGGCGGGGATGTGCTGAGCCCCAGCATGAGGAACGCCACACAGCCAGCAAGGGCTCGGCCCCAGCGGGCAGCGCCAGGTGGGGATATTGGATGGGGGCAAAATATGGAGCAGCCGGACTCCTGAACCCCCTTTCAGGACGTGAGACCTCGGGGGCCACCTGCCCACCCCAGCCCCAGCAGAAAACTGGAGTTAGGTTTGCTGATGGAAAAGCAGCTGTCCCTGGCCTGGGGATGGGGCATCGAGCTGAAAACAGGGAGCCAAGTACAGGGAATTTCGAGTGCTGGGGACCCTGTCCCCTTGCCCTACTCCCAGCAACAGCCAGGCCTTTGCCCCCCAGGCAGCACACTGAAGGTCCTCTCCAGAGAATCGGGTCCTCCCAAGGATAAAGTCCTAAAAATACTGACAAGCTGGGGCACCTGGGTGGCTCAGTCGATTAAGTATCTGACTCTTGATTTCAGCTGGGATCATAATCTCGGGGTCCTGGGATCGAGCCTCATGTAGGGCCCCACTTACAGCAGGGAGTCTGCTTGTCCCTCGCCCTCTGCTCCTCCCCACCCCTGCCCCTCTCAAATAAATGAATAAAATCTTTTTTTTTAATATTTTATTTATTTATTTGACAGAGATCACAAGTAGGCAGAGAGGCAGGCAGAGAGAGAGAGGAGGAAGCAGGCTCCCTGCTGAGCAGAGAGCCCAATGCGGGACTCGATCCCAGGACCCTGAGATCATGACCTGAGCCGAAGGCGGCGGCTTAACCCACTGAGCCACCCAGGCGCCCCTAAATGAATAAAATCTTAAAAAAAAAAAATACTGACATGGACTTCTCCAAAAAGTACGCCCCCCGTCCCGCCCAAGCTCCCTTCAGTGGTACTCAGGTGTCTATCCTAGCACACCCTGAGAACCTAGGTGACTCTGTAACAATGCGTGTCCAGAGCTCTGAGACATAAGTAAGAAGAATGCTAAAATGACGAAAAGCAGCAGCCACGTGACCCGGCAATTCCCGCCCCAGGAAACAAAAACATAACCACCACACAGAAAGCATACACACACGTGCATTACTCAGAAGGCGGAGACGACCCCACTGTCCATCCGCGGGGTTGGCAAGTAGTGGGGTACCCACACGACAGGGTCATCTCCAACCATAAAACCAATGAGGCTCTGACACCTGCCACAACCAGGATGAGCCTTGGGGACATTGTGCTGGATGAGAGAAGGCAGACATTAAAGGTCCTATATTGTATTATTCCTTTCAAATGAAATGTCTGGAATACGCAAATCTGTAGAGACAGGAAGCAGATCGGCGTTTGCCAGGGGGAGGCGGGATGTTGAGTGATTGCTTAATGGGTGCATTTTTCTAGGGCGATGAGAAACTCAGACTCTAGAAGGAGGTGATGGGTGCACAGCACTGTACACTTGGAAATGGATTATTGTGTGTTATGTGAACTTCACCTCAACTAAAAATAAATAAGAGAACAGCCAAGTCTTCCGAGCTCTAGGCGGCTCCTCTAGGCTTGGAAAGCACCTAGATGGATGGACCTGCTAGATTTAGCATCCCAACACAAAGACAATGCTAGCCTGAAACGCCAGGCTAGATTCTCCAGCAGTCCCATTTTAAAAAGGAACAAGTGAAATTAATTTTAATGTATTGTTTCTTGAACCCGGTATAGATAAAACGGTATCATTCTGACACGTAATCAACATAAATACTACTAACAAGATCTCTCCTTCATATGAAGTCTCTTTGAAATACAGGTGTATTTCCCTGCGCAGGACATCAAAACGCAGCCAGCCCCATTCCGGGGCTCCTGGCTCATGCTCCCCTCGCTGGAAGGGACAGCTCTAGGGTGTCTCACACTGGAGTCTCAGGACAGAAGCTGCAGAATATGAGGATTTAAAATTCTGTGGGTGTTGGGGCACCTGGGTGGCTCGGTGAAGCATCTGCTTTGGGCTCAGGTCATGATCCCGGGGTCTTGGGACCAAGTGCCGCATCGGGCTCCCTGCTCAATGGAGAATCTGCTTCTCCCTCTCCCTCTGCTGCTCTCCCTGCTTGTATTCTCTTTCTTGCTCTGTCAAATAAATAAATATCTTTAAAATATAAAGTAAAAATTCATGGGCGTTGAATCTGTGAAATTTAAAAATAAAGAAGCTATAAGCCTACTTGGGGTCATCTGAACAATCGCATTAGAAATAAGTCCTCAATCAAACATAGAATTACAGTTTGATTCAGCAATTGCATATCTGGGTATCCATGCGAAGTAAGAACAGGAACTTGAACAGATCGTCATACACTAACATTCATGATGGCGAAAAGATACGAGCAACCACTCACTGATGCCCCTGAGGAACGAATGAATAGAAAAGCCAAATGTGGTGTATACATACAATAGGGTATTATTCAGCCTTAAAAAGGAAGGAAACCTTCAGGGGCACCGGGCTGGCTCCGTGGGTGGAGCATGCGACTCTTGATCTTGGAGCTGTGGATTTGAGCCCCACGTTAGGAGTAGTGCTAAAACATAAAATAAAAATTAAAGGCAGGAAACTCTGATGTTGCTCCAACACGCAAACCTGGAGGGCAGTAGAATAAGTGCAATAAGCCTGTGGCAAAAGGACAAATAGTGTGTGGTTCCCTCCTAGGCAGAATGTGGAGGACTCAAGTTCATGGAGACGAGAAGGAAGTAGAATGGTGGTCGCCCCCAGCGTTGCGGGCGGGGCCTGGGGAGGGATAGTTTCAGCCTGGGAAGAGGAACTAGGTCTGGAGGTGGCTAGTAGTGCAGGTTGCACAGTGCCGTCCGGTATTTGATGCCTCTCAGATATACCCACATGAATGGTTAAAATGGTAAATTTTATCTTATGTATATTCTACCCCAGTGAAGACAAATACATCCTACCACCCGGGTTTGGGTTCCTGTTGCTCAGGGTGGTTGAGACTACGGTCACTGGTGGGGGGACCACGCAGGCAGTGACCCAGCTGTGCCCCGCAGGATGGGGGACAGGGAGGTGACCAGAGGAGACTCAGGGAGGAGGGAGGACCGCCACCCTCCCTCCCACTTAAGAACCAGACCCGTCTGTGCTGAGAACCAGCAAGATCCTTCCCTGTTGTGAGTTTGAACTTGCGTTGCTTCTGCTGCTGGTCACGTTGGGTTCTGTGACTTTCCTTCAGTTTTTTTTTTTTTTTAAAGATTTTATTTATTTATTTGACAGACAGAGATCACAAGTAGGCAGAGAGGCAGGCAGAGAGAGAGTGAGAGAGGGAAGCAGGCTCCCTGCTGAGCAGAGAGCCCGACACGGGACTCGATCCCAGGACCCTGAGATCATGACCTGAGCCAAAGGCAGCAGCCTAACCCACTGAGCCACCCAGGCCCCCAGCTCCTTCAGTTTTCATGTTGGAGGCCAGCACGAGCAGGGGAGATTTACTCCTGGCTCTGAGTCTGTGCATAATTAAGAAACACTGTAATAGGGGTGCCTGGGTGGCTCACTGGGTTAAGCCCCTGCCTTCGGCTCAGGTCATGGTCTCAGGGTCCTGAAGCTCTCATGCATTACCTAGTTTTGAGCAATGCTGTGACTTGGCTTCTAGGTTTCTGTCCCCCTGCCTTTTTAAAAAGATTTTATTTATTTATTTGACCGAGAGAGCAAGAGAGGGAACACAGCAGGGGGACTGGGAGAGGGAGAAGCAGGCTTCCCGCTGAGCAGGGAGCCCACTGTGGGGCTCGATCCCAGTACCCTGGGATTAGGAACCAAGCCGAAGGCAGACACTTAACAACTAACGATGGAGCCACCCAGAGGCCCCTAGGGTGTTTTTGTTTTTTAATATTTTATTTATTCATTTGACAGTGAGAGAGAGAGAGATCACAAGTAGGCAGAGCAGCAGACAGAGAGGGGGAAGCAGGCTCCCCGCTGAGCAGAGACCTCCCCCAATTCGGGGCTCGACCCCAGGACCCTGAGATCACTACCTGAGGCAGAGGCTTAACCCACTGAGTCACCCACGCGCCCTGCCCCTAGGTTTCTGTCCCTTGAGACATAGTCATCTCTACATCCCCAAGGGGCCAGCATCTGTGGCCAATCTCAGAACCATTTCCTGAGTGAGGAAGTAAGTGCATGCAAGCATAGAAGGAGGAAGACTTTATGGGCAGGAGAATCTAGGAAGGCTTCCAGGAGGAGGGGAAAGAGGGAATGCAGGTTGAGGAGTAGAAGATGGGGCAGGGCGGGAATAGCTTGGGGCTAAGCACCAGCCCGGGCCCAGAGGATATTGAGCGAGATGAGACGAGGCCCTGCCCAACTGCCCTGTCACACCTGGGACCCAGCTGAGTCCTGCTGTCTTGGTTGGTGGGCCAAGGGGACCGCCTTCCGCATCAACCCCCGCACCCCCCAGTGAGATGCCCCTCCCTCCTCCTGCCCCACACCCGGGACGGTACCACCTCCTCTCCCAGCCCCACCCACCTGGCCCTGCCTCCAACACCTCAGAACTGACCTCCCACGGCCCTACTGCGGAGCCACTCATTCACTTACAAATATGCAGTGGGAGGGAGCCTGATTAGGTCTGCCGTGATGGAAACAAACTATGGCCCTGCCCCGGGAAAGACAGACAGCAAACAAGGAAACAGTAAGTATATTGTATGACATCAAGCAGTAACAGGTACAGAAAACAAAAGAAATCAGGGGAGGGGTCCTTCTGCCACCTTCTCGGGGCCCTCAGCTAAGTCCAGTCCAGGCCCCTCCAGGGATGGCCGCCTGGCTTCAGGAGGGCCTGGCTTCGGAGTCTCAGGGTCTCCTCCCGCAGGATGGGCTCAGGGTTACGGGAGAGAACACTGCTGGGATCAGTGGGGCCCAGAATCCCCTGGGGCTGGCCCAGGGAGGGAGAAGTGGCCGTCCTCCTGGCTCCCGAGCCCAAGACCCAGATCTATCTCACAGGTGTTTTCTAACACAAAGGTAAGAGGCCTGGCTTGTGCCCACTCTCTGTGGGCCAGGAGTACAGGTAACAGATGGTCCCTCTGTGGCCTCGGGGTCTGCCATGGGACGCTCGTTGCCAGGGGCCCAGTGCCAGGAGGGCTGGAGAAGGAGGGGCCGACTGCTCTGAGCTGGGTGCTGAAGGAAATGCGGCAGGAAAGCGGGAGATCGGGGGCGCCTGGGTGGCTCAGTGGGTTAAGCGTCTGCCTTGGGCTCAGGTCATGTTCTTGGGGTCCTGGGATGGAGCCATGCATCAGCCTCCCTGCTCAGTGGGGAGCCTGCTTCTCCCTCCGCCCTGCCCTACTGCCCGTGCACTTGCGCACACACGCTCACGCACACTCTCTCTCTCTCTCAAATAAATAAACAAAATCTGAAAGAAAGAAAGAAAGATAGAAGGAAAGAAAGAAAGTAGGCGATCTGAAGTTTAGGGCTCTCTCCATATGTGCCAGCGCCGGGTCCTCCAGACCTCCCCATGCCTCAGTTTCCATGTCTACGAAGTGGAGATGGTCCCTCCCAAGGTGGTAGGAGGAGCAGACCGTGGTGGGGAGCCTGTCCTCCACGAGAATGAGCTGTTTTTTCAGTTGGTGATAATCTCGGTGGCAGAGGCAAAGTGGACCCTGGAAAAACGGGATGTGGTTAGCTGGAGCCGTGTCATGTCCTCCCGTAAGCTCCAGAGAAGCCATTTCCTGTGAGCTGCCGTGAATATGATCAGGAAGCAGCCCTGGGGGCGGGGGAACACTGGATGGGATTCCAGGCTGGGCTCCATCTCTTTCTTGCTGTGTGGCGTGGCCAGGTCACTCCCCATCTCTGGGCCTCTGCTTCCTCTTTGGGGTCTGGTCATGATGATAGCTCAGGGCCCCGAGAGCACCCCCTAGGAGGCCAGCCCGAGGGACCCAGTTGCTTTGAACCCCCACCCCCTGGGGGGAGTGATATAATCCTCTTAGGCAGCCCTGGCACCCATCCAGGCTCCTTCCTGTGCAGAGATGACCAACAAGATAAAGCGAGGCCAGCATGTGGGGACAAGGCTGCCAGGAGGCAGCAAGCAGCAAGCAGTGTGTCCAGGCCAACAGGAAGGAGGGGTGGGGGGTGGGGAAGGGCAAAGCACACGCAGGTGGATATGGACCCCCCACTGGGGACAGACCATCTGTGGACGGCAGCAGTGGGGGCCCCTGGGTGGTCTTTGGGGGATCCTGGTAATCCTCCAGGCTCCATCAGCCCCAAATAGGCCTGCTGGCTACAGAGGGCAGTTTAAGAAATATCCCTTCCTTGGGCACTGGGCTGGTCCAGTTGGTAGAGCACAGGACTCTTGATCTCGGGGTCATGTGTTCAAGGCCCACGTGATAGATACGTAGAACTTACATGTAAAAGAAAAAGAAAACATCCCTTCCTTAAGATCACCCTGCCCTGCACAAGCCCTTCCTTTGTAGAAATTTGGTCCCATGGTCCCTGGGGGTGGACTGCATGCCTCACTTTCTGGCAGTTTCTCCAAGAGGAGGGCCAGAAATGGGCTGGTGGGAGAAGGCGGAGAGCCCAGCGAGAGGGTGAGAGCTGGGGCTTGGGGGGCGCTCTGTTCTGGGCTGGAGGCTCCCACCACCCTGAGTTCTGTGGACCTGCAGAGCCTGTCCACACCTTGCCTCCATGAGGGTAACCCCAGTGGGTGACCTCAGCGGGGGAACAGGGGTTTGGTGGCCCTGGCAGAGGTCCGGCAGCACTTGCCCTGCGCCCCTCCAGTTAGCCTCTCAGCCTCGGCTGGTGGCCACGGCTCACTCAGTCTGTATCAGATTGTCCCAGAAGAGGAAGGACCAAGACCTCTGGGCCAACCCGTGTTCCGTTCTCCACACTCACTTCCTCTGCCTCCTCACCCCATTCCCTGCATGTCTCCCCGGTTTTTTTGGGTGGGGGGAGCAAGTCCCAGAGAGGCGACGTTCCTTACCCAAGCCACCAGTGGAAGCACGACTTGAACTTGAACCTGCCACATTGTGGTGATCCTAAGAGTTCAGAAACAAGAGTTCAGGACTTAAGTGTATCAGTTAACTGTTGCTGAGTAACAAACAACCCCCAAGCCCTGGACCTCAGAGCAAACACCAGCATGGATTAGCTCACGACTCCGTAGTTCGGGAAGAGCTGGCAGGGACCCCTTCTCTTCTGCGTGCATTACTGTGTGGGGCGTCCGACCTGCCTCTCTCTGGGGTCTGGGGCTGCAGCAGGGGAGCTCGGCAGCCAGGGGTGGGCAGGGCCTCTCTCCTCCATGGTTTCTGGGGCTTCTTCCACGTGGCCTTTCTCTAGTGGGGTCCTCCTCTTTCCTTATGTGCCTCTGGCTTCGAAGCTGGAGGAAATGGACAGAGTAAAGCCTTTGAAAGCCTAGGCCTGAATTCTGTCACTCCCAAGTCCTTCTTTTGGTCAGTGCACACCCCACACAGGCTACCCAGATGCCAGGGGAGGCAAGATCGCAGACTGCGTGGCCGAGTGACGGGGATGGGAGGAATTGTGGGCAGTTCTTCTTCCACGCGAGGATCCTGCCCTTAGAGTGGGCCACTGCTTGCTGTCAGACTTCTGTGTGATGGGCTTGGGAGAGTGGATGGTGACCCCGGGATTGCAGAGGAGGGCAGGCCCAGGGAGCTCCAGGGCCTGGCTGCGGGAGGCCGAGAAGGCGAGGCTGGCCCTGGCCAGGCCTAGGGGGCCAAAGGCCTCAGAGCCTCTCTTCAAACCTCTGGGTCTTACCCTCCCTGGCCCCATCTGCTCAGCTGCCCAGTTCCCCCAGGATAAGGTGGCTGAGCCCTGGGCGCCTGGGTGGCTCAGTGGGTTAAGCCGCTGCCTTCTGCTCAGGTCATGATCTCAGGGTCCTGGGATCGAGTCCCACATCGGGCTCTCTGCTCAGCAGGGAGCCTGCTTCCTCCTCTCTCTCTCTGCCTGCCTCTCTGCCTACTTGTGATCTCTCTCTGTCAAATAAATAAATAAAATCTTTAAAAAAAAAAAAAAAAAGGTGGCTGAGCCCTAGTGGGGAATGAGGCCGGGCTTGCTCGTCTTGTTGGTGACAACTGTGCACAGGCCCTTGCCTGGGCTTTGCGGAGATGCTGAGCTGGCTGGGAACAATTCCGTAGCCCCGGCCCTGCCCTGCCCGGGGCCCCAGGGAGGGCGAGAAACTTCCTCTCTGCAGCCACCCCAGCCTCACAAGTTCTGAAAAAACGTTGGCTCGAGATTGTGACATTCACTGGTCAGCGGGGAGGAGGCCATGCAGATCCTTTGCCCACCTCCGCCCCCAGACATCCTCAGAGACCTGGCAGCGGCCACCTAGCGCGGGCTCTGGAGGTGGGTCCCCACCCTGCCGCTCATTAGCTCTGTGAGCTTGGGAAATTTCATTCCGTCTCTGTGCCTCAGCGTGCTCATCTGAGACATGGGAAGAGAAAAAGGCGGGCACGGCCACTCTGCATGGGCCGTGCTCTAAGTGCTTTCATCCAGCTGCTTATACAAGCCTCCTGACAACCGGGGGGTCAGGGTGTGCGCCCCTCTCTTACTCACTCAACAGCTAAGGAGTTGAAGGCACAGAGAGGTCAAGGGACTTGCCCGGGGTCACAGAGTAAATCACCATTCCAGAGCCCATGCTCTACCCACCCCCTTGCCTGCTGCCAACCTCCTGATTCCTTTTCCTAATCATTACAGTGAAATGCACATCACACGAACTTGACCCTGCCCAGGTCTGTGGCACGCTGTGCCTTCGTGCTGTTGGGCTGCCTTTGCCACCCATCCGTCTCCAGAGCTCTTCGTCCTCCCCAAATGAAACTATACCCTTTATTTTTTTCTCTTATGATTTTGTCTATTTATTTATTTATTTTAGAGAGAGAAACAGAGCGAGGGCATGAGGGGAGGGGCAGAGGGAGAGGGAGAGAGAAGCAGACTCCCTGCTGAGCACGGAGCCCCATGTGGGACTTGATTGCACATCTCGAGATCATGACTTGAGCTGAAATCAAGAGTTGGACACTCAACAGACGGAGCCACCCAGGCGCTCCTGAAATGACACCCTATTTAAACCGTAATTCCTGGGGCGCCTGGGTGGCTCAGTGGGTTAAAGCCTCTGCCTTCAGCTCAGGTCATGATCTCAGGGTCCTAGCATCGGGCCCAGCATTGCATCGGGCTCTCTGCACGGCGGGGAGCCTGCTTCCCTTCCTCTCTCTCTGCCTGCCTCTCTGCCTACTTGTGATCTCTGTCTGTCAAATAAACAAACAAAAAAATTGTTTTAATGTTTAAAAAAAAATAAACCGTAATTCCCCATTCTCCGGCCATCGTCACTCTTCCTGTCTCTGTGAACTTGACTCCTCTGGGTACCTTGTGTAAGAGAAGTCACGCAGCATTCGTCCTTTTGTGACTGGCTCCCTGCGCTTTGTATCGTGTCTTCCAAGTTCGCCCGTATGGCCCCACGCGCCAGCATTTCCTCCCTCGTGAAGGCTGAGTAATATTCCGATGTACACAGACCGTTCATCCGTCACTGGACCCTTGCGCTGCTTCCCCTTTTGGCTATTGTGGATAAAGATGCTATGAACATGTGTGCATCAGTGTTTGTTAATACTGCTTTCGGTTTCGGGGTGTATGTACCCAGGAGTGGAATTGCTGAATCGTATGAGAAGTCTGTGTCTTACTTCTTGAGGAACTGCTGTACTGTTTCCCACAGCGGCTGCACTGTTGTATTTTCCCTCTGGCAAAGCACAAGGGATCCTGATTGCTTCTTGTACCCCAGGAGAACTTCAAGTCCCAGGGAGTGCCAGCAGCCTTGGTGGGTGTCTGGCAGGCCTGGAGGTGGCCCGATAGCTCCTGGGGGCGGGGCATGCAGGTCAGGGCAGGGGTGCTGGGAATCCTGGTGGGCTCCAAGACAGCCTGGCCCCCGGCATTCCCTCCCATGGACACTGAGTCCTGGCCTCGGTCCCTGGGCTCTGGCCTTCCCCACCCCCGCTCTGCCAGGACAGGCCACCCTGGGGCAGAAGGGATGAAAGGGGCCAGTGTGGGGCACATGTCTTCACTGGCAGGCTTAAGGCCAAGGGACAGTCAGACCCTTGGTCCCCATCCTGACCTGCTGCATGCCCTCTGCCATCCCCCACCCGACAACTCCCCCCTTCCCTGGCCTGGGTTCACTTCTCCCCTGCCAGGAGTGGCATGCCTTGTGGGGACAAGTTCAGAGAATTGGCTTTGTGACCCGAGAGAGGTGCCCATCTACTTTGAGGAATTCCCAAGGCCAAGCCCCTCATTGTACAAGTGACTCATTGAGCCAAGGGGTGTGGACTGTTCTAGAACCCTGACCCCTGACTCCCACCCCAGCTGTCTCAACAGCCTGCCCATGTCACCAACAGCCCCCCAGAAGGTATAAAGCCAGCAGGCTCCACAAAGTCTGGATCACTGAAGATCCGGAGCTGAGGCCGGGTGGCTCTGCCCTCCAGAGAAGGTACCAGAAGCAGGGTGTCTCTTCTGCACAGACCCCAGCCCTGGAAGGACGTCTTCACATCATGGAGCCCCCTACCTCTGTGGCCCCAGTCCCGGCTAGAGGCAGGGGTCAAACATCCTGAAGGATGGCCCAGTGCCTTGGGCCACGTGCACTGACATGGTTGAAGGCCATGGTTGTGGGGTGTTGGGCAAAGCAGGTAGCTGCTTATGGCCCCGGGCAGGCCCCAGCCGCACTCTCATCCATTTTCTCACTGGTGCAATGGACTAGGCTGGAACTCCCTGGCCTTCAAAGACCCCTTCCACCTAGAAGGTTCCTGAAGGAAGTCCGGGAGGGGGGGCTGTGAGCAACTGGTTTCGGAGCACCGACCATTTATGAGGCGCAGCTGCCGTGGTGTGTGGTAACAATGGAGCTCACTATGTCCTAAGCGCTGGGCGGTCTGAACTTACTCATTCCTGACAAGAATCCCACATGGTAGACACGCTTTGCATTGCCCTGGTACAAAAGGAGAAATGGAGGCGCGGAGAGATGAAAATGACCCAAAGCAGCAATGGTAGTGGAACTCAAGCCCCACCGTCTTCCTCCATGTTCCAAGCCATGGTCTTATGGACCCCAACATGGCTGAGCTTCCTGTAGGCCAGATTTTCTGGAGGACCTGAGTCTCTCCAAGCAGCAAGCAGCAGCGGCCCAAAGTCCAGCCACAAAGCCGCTTGCAGAACCTGGAAGACAGGCCATCAGGGGCCCAGGAGAAGCCTTCTTCTTCTGTGTCTGTGCTAGTCAGGCCGCCGCGAGGGGCAGACGGGGGCAAAATGGAGTGCGGCTGGTGTGGAAAGTTCTGGAACATCTGTCACAGGAGGAGCTGCTAAAGAACCTGGGAGAAGGGGTGGAGTGGCTCACCCTAAACTTCTGCAGGCCCCGGGGGTGCCGATGAAGAGACTGGTTTGCTCTGCCCCGTTCCAGGTAGTGGGAGGCAGATCTCTGGCAGCGGAAGGTGTCACACGACCTGGGGCAGCAGCGGTGGTGGAGGGAGTGCCCCACCGCAGGCGTGAGCACCTCTGGCTGGGCGCAGCAGGCGATGCCCTTGGGGCCCCACCCAGGTCACAGGTGTGAGGCTCAATCAGGACTTTCCGAGCAAGTCCAACAGCCCCAGGCCTTGACAGTCCCTGTGTTTGGTGGCTGAATGCTCTCCCCCAGCAGCCCTGCTCAGCCGCGCAGCCTGGCCCCTGACCGAGGCACCCAGCAGCACCCTGTTATTTGGATTCCAGGGCGAGAGAACCTGCTCACCCCCCAGAACCCCTAGTGTGGGCAAGGACTTGGCTGGGGCTGGAACCTCGCTGAAGGGCCCCCGGAGCCAACGCAGCAGGACAATGGACAGGCCGGGACTCAGCCTCGCTCCGCTCCTGTCCCACCTCCGTTGACGGCCTTCCAAGGCCCCTTCGCCAAGGCAGGTGCTGTGGGGTGCTGTGTGAAGTGGGGGTGCTGGGAAGCAGGACGGGGGTTCTGGGGGCGCCGTGCTTTGCCCTGCCCTCCCTGCCGTAGCTCTGTGGAATGTCCTGTGAGTCTGGGGGGAGTGCCCAGCGGAGCTCGTGGGTTTAGGGGCGTGTTCTGCGTGTGCACACGGTGTCTGTGGGTCTGTGTACCAGGCTCCACGTGCATGTGTGGGACACAAGGGGAGGGGGTCTCCCAGTGGGTGCTTGTGTGACCACTGGTGCAACCCAGCCCCCCAGCCTCTCTCCAGCAGGCCACCCTTGGGGGCTGGCCAGAGGCGGCAGTGGGTATCACTGCCAATCCCTCCCTTGGCACCTGTGGTGTCCTTGGAGCTTGTGGGGGTCCTGAGGCTGAATTACTCTCTCCACACACACAGCCCCCCCATCGGCCTGTCCGTCCTTCCTAGCTAGGACTAGTCCCTCTCCCATCCATCCGTAGTCTGCATGCCCTTTCCCTTCTGCTCTGTTTCCAAATCTGCCCCAACCTCTGGGGTCCGGCTGAGGCAGCCTCCACCTTCCCAGCCCCGAAGTGGACCGTGGCGGCCCCCTTGCTGTCTCTCTGGCTCCTCCGGTGGTCTGGATTCCCCTGGGGGCCAGGGGGAGAGTCTGGTTCCTCTCCACTCCACCAAGCCTGGAGCCCAGAGCTTGGCACACAGGAGGCTCCCAGGCAGTGAGTGGCTGTAGCCCGCCCCACCATGATCCTGCCTTCCCCGCTCTCTTTCTCTCTCTTTCTCTCTTGGGTTGGCTGTTGGGAGAGAGAAGACCGGGAGGACATCTGGCACCTGATGCCCCAGTGCCAGCTCTGGGGTCCAGGTCCTGGCTCTGCCTCTCAGCCATCAGGCGGGCTCTGTCTGCTTCCTCACATGGGGATCCAGCACGTGGGGCTGGTGGGGGCTGCCCAGGGAAGGAGGGGGGTTCGCTGACAGAGCAGGCTCCCGAATTTCTAGGAGTGGTTGTCAAGGCCCAGCTGGGTATGCGGCTCAGGGGACCTAGGCAGCTTGGCGGCCTGGGTCACAACGGATTTGCAACCACCCCCGCCCTACCAGGACTGGTTCAGTCTCAAGGTCCCTCCTGCCTGGAAGGCCGGTGCTGCTTCCTCAAGTTCCCGCCACCTCTCACGCCTCCCTCCCGTAGTAGGCACCACGCAGGAGGGCCAGGGAAGGAGGCTGTCTGAGGCTTACGCAACAGCATTTACAGGCCGCCTAGTCTGTGCTGGGCTGACCGCAGCGGGGGCAGGGCGGACAGGATCCTGTCCTGGTTGGGGTTATGCTGGGGAGACAAGCAAAAGAGGAAGAAGCAGAGGAAGTTACCTGTAGGCTAGATGGTCAAAAGGGCTATGGAGAAGGAGCAGACAAAGGGATCAGGGAGCTGCACCCTAAGAGGTGCTGAGGCGGCGGGGGTGGGGGGGTGGGGGGGGTGGCGGCGCTGCATTTGCATTGAGACTCCAAAAAGGAGGAGCCGCTTGGATACCTGAGGGGGAAGAGAGGTCGGGATGGAGGAAACAGCCAGCGCATGGCAGTGACGAGCACGGGGACAGTGTGGAAGCACGGGGCGAGGGAAGAACCAACCTAGACCAGACAGGGACTTGAGACCCCCTGAAGCACTCTGACCTCATTTGGGCTGAGATGGGAGCCACAGCAGGATCTGAGCCAAGGAGGGAGGTGATCGGACTTGGGCCTTCCGGAGTCACACCAGCGGCTCTGTGGGAAGGGTCAGAAACAGGAACAGCGTGGGGAAGCTACTGCAGAGACAGAGGTCAGAGCCGTGGAGGGCTGACCGGAGTCCCCACTGAGGGAGAAACACCAAGGAATTGTGGGGGAGGGCCTGGCAGTCCTTTACCCGGGTCCCGAACCCTTTGAGAATCCAGTAACAAGCACAGACCCTCTCCCAGAGACCCATGCATGGGTGTGTGCATGTGCGCGCGCACACACACGTTCACACAAGCAAGTGCACGGTCACATCCAAGTGTGCCTGGACTAAACCCATGTTTATATGTGTGCATGTGTACGCCCACGTGCTTATGCATGCACATGCCATGCGACAGGGAATGTCAGGAGATTCCTGATTCCCTGTCTAATCCGTCCCTTCTACTTAACACGTGTGGAAACTGAGGCTTGTAGAGAGACTTGTCCAAGGTTAGCCAGGCAGCGGGACCCGAACTGGACAAACCTGGAGCCATTGGCGACCCCTGCCTTAGAGTCCTCTGTCTCCCAGCACTGTGCAGGGTGTCAGGGCAAACCCCATCGCATTCTTGAGTCCGAGAGGCTGGGCCGGGAGGCTGGGATCCTGAGCACTTCCTGTCTGGTATCCTGGCCTCCCTGTGGGGCCTTTCTGGAAGCACTTTGGCACAGGATGAGACGGGGTTTGCCCTGGAGGCTGGGATGGGTGGAATGAGCACTTAGAGATGGGCTGGCAGGCTGGGAAGGGCACTGTGGGTAGAGTCCCGGAGCAGCAAAGGCCTTGACATGGGAACTCTCCCAATGAGGCATGAGGAAGCCCTCTGGGAACCAGAAGTCACAGTGGTCTCTGGGGGAAGGGCACACCTGGGTTGGGTCTTGAAGAGTGAATAGACGATTTGCCAGAAAGACTAAGATGTGCCGGGGTGTGGGGCTGAGAAAGGTGGTTGAAGCAGCGTTTCCGTTTCCGAGGGCCGCCTCTGCTGTGCTCCTGGGAAAGGCTCATTCCTGAAGGAAGGGAGGGAGTGCAGGTGGGGGAGGGCAGGACGAGGCTGCCTGGTCTGGAGACTTCATCTGGCAGGGGAGAGAGAAGGGAACCCCGTTTATCGACTAGCCCTGCTGGGGCCCGTCTGCGCTCAGGCCATCCTCGAGCCCATTCTGCAGATGAAGATGCCAAAGGCTTGGAGCCAGTTCACAACGCCTGCGGCACCGCCGTGCTCCCCGCCTGCCAGGAGGAGCCTTGGCAGGGCTGGAGCTTGGCCCTGGGCAGGGGTCAGGGACTCCTCACCTCCCGGGACCCAGGTCCAGGAGGGAGGTGACCCAGGGAGGGAGGAATGTGGCTCCCAAGAGCCAGGCAGCTGCTGCAGGAAGGGATAACAGACCTAGCAATTGTTCACAGAGCCAAATCGGCTCCAGGTGAACGAGGGCTGCCCCAGCTGTAAGGTGACACCGCCTTGGGTTGGCTAATCTTGTATCTAGGCTGGGCTGCTTTCAGCTTCCTAGTTTGCTTAGCTTCCTGGTCAGGCCCAAGAGGAGGGGGTGGGGAAGGAAGGCCACCTACCAAGCCCCCTCACTCCCGCCCTCCCCAACATCCTCTCTGATGCTTAGAGATAGGACAAGAAGTGCATCAGGAGGGAGAGATTGGAAAGGTCTAGATTTCGGTAGTACCCGTGTGATGTTGGGCGGTGATGATTCCCATTTTACAGAGTAGGAAACCGAGGCCTAGGGCCTTGAAATGACCGGGACACCCAGAGGAGCTGGGGTAGTCAGTCACACCAGTGTTCAGCTTCTCCACCAGCCGAGCACCACTGTGTCCCAGACCTTTAAATGCGGGAGAAAAAACCGAGGCTTGTCTCCCCTCCTGGCCAGCTCTCTCAGATGTGGGCTCCCCGTGTTGGGAGGGTGAAGAGGTGGGGCCTGGTACACCGGCTCTGCCTGCAGCCGCTGTGTCTGATTGCACAAGTCGCTAGTTATCTCTGTGGAGCTGGGAGGGCAGGCTGGCCACACACAGCCCCCACCACTCTCTGAGACTGCCAGAGTGCGTCGGGCAGGCCAGGCGGAGACTTTGGTATGGCCCCACCAAGGCTGACTCCCTTGTGACCTCACCAGAAGCCTGGAATCTAGAAAGGTCAGGAGAACAAAGACGGAGCCGTGGGGGGAGGATGGAGCACAGTGCGTCAGAAGGAACAATCATTACCTTTTTTTTTTTTTTTAAAGATTTTATTTATTTGACAGAGATGACAAGTAGGCAGAGAGGCAGGCAGAGAGAGAGGAGGAAGCAGGCTCCCTGCTGAGCAGAGAGCCCGATGTGGGGCTGGATCCCAGGACCCTGGGATCATGACCTGAGCCGAAGGTAGAGTCTTGAACCCACTGAGCCACCCAGGAGCCCCAGTCATTACCTTTTTTAATGGCAGGTAATATGCACACTGATGGCATAAATCATTTTTTTTTCCCAGCAAATATTTATTGGGTGTCTCCTCTAGACCCAGTTAAGGGTGCTCAGGCGACCGTGGCTGGGCAGTGACTGTGCCAGCTAAGACAGTGGCAGGCCCTGAGGCAGGACTCTTACGTACAAGGACCCATTTCAGGCGCTTGAGGAGGGAGGCTTCCTTATCCCCACTTCATAGATGTCTAAACTGAGAGGCGAGCCACTTGCATGAAGACCCAGACCCAAGCCAGATCTCTCCAGTTCCTGAACCCTGTCCCCCAGCCCCACCTCCCGAACAGTGGGACCCTCCCCATGGATCCTTACCTTGCAGGGTCTGGAGGATCAAGGACAGAAGAAAACATTGGTCTCCTACCTTATTTTAAAAAAATTAAAAGGGGGGGACAAGCTATAAATGTAATGGATTGGTTTTTAGGTCACAACAAAATGGCTTCACATCAGATGAACTGCTTCCCCCTCCTCCCCACACACAAAAAAAAATATCATGAAGGAAAGTGGGTGGCTAGGGCCGGGGCTGGGAGCTTCCTTCCCACTGGACGTCTTTCAATAATTTTCAAATTTGTGCTGTGTGCAGCTATTATCTGTCCACCTAAATCAATTAAAAAATTTCAAGGGATGAAAAGGCGTATTTGTGGCTCAGGTCTTGGTCTGGACCTTCCTGGCTCCCAGCTTTGGGAGCCAGAGCTTGTCACGGGAAGAAAGAGTACACACTTGGTGAGAGACGAATGCTATCGGCTGCTCCCTGTGAGCACCCCAGCGTGGAGAGTGAATGAGCGTGTCCCGCAAAGCCGGGTTGGAGTCCAGGCTCTGGAGCCTCCCAGTCTTGTTACCTAGAGCACTCTTGGATGGGAGCTGTGAATGTGGAAGAATATGATACTTCATTCCCAGTGTGGCGCTAATGGGCCAGCTTGGAGGTTTCCAAGATGCCCAGAGCAAGCCAGACCTGAAATAGTACCTCTCTCATGGGCCAAAGGATGCCCAGGTATCCTGCAGGAGAGGCCAGGGGAGGAAGAGCTGATTCTCCCGGGGAAGTCAGGGGCAAGGAAGATGTCTCTTGTCTCTGAGATGGCCCTTTCCAGAGGACAGGAGTCCCCAGGCAGAGGCACAGGGAGAGGCAGGAGAGACGGAGGTAAGCCTGTGTGAACTGTAGTGAGGGTTCCCCTGGGAACCTTTTCTATAGTGGTTAGAGAAGGGCAGAGAGTCAGCTGGAGGAGCAGGTAAGGAAGAGCATGCTGACATTCCGGGGTAGAATAGGTGGGATTTGCAGGGAATGACAGGATACCTGAAGCAAGTGAGTCATAAGGATGTTACAGAGGGTTCAGGGATGTGCTTAGAGTGATGCCAGCTGGGAATGATTTTTACATTTTCAGATGATTAGGTAAAAAAAACAAAACGAAAGAAGAATAAGGTTCCACACACAGGAAAATTATATAAAATTCACACTTTAGTGTCCATAAATAAAGTTTTATCGGAACACAGCCATGCTCATTCCTTCGCATATTGTCTGTGGCTGATTTTATGCTATAGTGACAGAACTGAGTAGTTTGAGACGTAAACCCTACAGGCAGCAAAGCCTAAAATACCGACTAGCTGGCCTTCCGCAAAATAATTTGCCTACTCTTGGCTTAGAGGGAGTCTCCATGGATAGGAGCGGTGCGGATGAGGCTGGAGAAGAGACAGAGCCAAGCCACCAGGGCCTCCTGCTCTGCGTAGTCACTGAGCTTAAGCTGAGGGCAAGTGGGAGCTACTGAGGAGGAGTCAGGGGGGAGAGTGTCCAGCGCAGATCAGCGTTGGAGAAGGGTCACTAACTGTTTTTCAAAGATAGATGAAGGTGGGCAGGGGACATCTGGAGGCAGAAGCCCAGCCAGAGGCAGCTCCACAAAGGCCTAGCAAAAGCCAGTGGGACACCTCCCCCTCCCCCGTTTGAGGGCCTTTGCGGGAACCTAGCCTTGAGGGGTCTTCTGCCCTTCCCATGCACCTTCGTCTATAGTTTAGAGCCGTGCTCCCTGTATACCCAGAGTCCCCCGCGCACGGGGCGGAAGCGACTGCCTCACCCAGGAGTCCCGGAGCGGAAGTAACTGCCAGAAGGGCGGGAAGCACGTGAAGGCCACCTCGGAGCCCGAAGCAGGACCATGAGGAGCCAGGGTATAAAGTGGTGGGCACTCGGAGAGCCGCTGGTGGCCCGATGGCAAGAGAGGAGGCTCAAGAGGTAGGCAGGGAATGGACCTTGCGGCCTTGAGTACCTGCTTAATTGTGTGGGGGAGGGGAGGCCTACACCCAGGAGCCCCAGGAGTTGAGTCACGGAGCTGGGCCTGGGAGAGCGCTCCGTGGTCTGGCATACACATACAGGGACCAGTCCAGGAGTGGGTCGGAAGGATACAGGCAGACAAACGCCCGTGGACCCCTGGCCACCCAGGCAGACACACAGCTCTGTGTAGACTCGGTCTAAGGCCTAACACTGTGCATGCACCACAACGGAAGACCAGGCCTCTGCACCCCATCCGAGATGGGTAGAGAAATAAGCAGAGCTCCCCGGAGTCACGCCCGCACACGGGCTCTAGAGGCCCCTCCGCACGGTCACAGATCTGTGCACACAATCACGGCCCAGGTCCACGCAGGCACGGCCACCGATCCACGCACACACCGTAACGCAGATGTGCACGCAGGCACTCCCGGGAACTGTAGGTCACCCAGTCCCATATGCACACTGCAAAACACAGACGCACACATCCGCGCACGCACAGAACCGGACACGCAGACCCGTGCGCACACGAGACAGACACGCTCTCTGACCCGCCCCGCCTCCCATCGCACACACAACCGCCCAGGACGCACCGGGCCGTGGGCCGGCGCACGCACGGTCACAGGCAGGGGCGCGCACACAGACACAGACACACAGACACACACACTTGGTCTAACGCGCGGGAGGCGCGGAGCGGCGGCGGCGGGAGACTGCGGCCCGAGGCGCCCCGGCCCAGCGCGGCGCGGCGCGGCGAGCGGAGCGCGGCCGGCGGCGGAGGGGAGGGGGCTCCGGTGGGGGCGGGGCGGGGGCCGGAGCCGCCGAGCTGGGCGGGAGCCGGCACCTCTGCGCGCCGCTCTCTGGCCTCGCCTCCGCACCCCCTACCCGCGCGCCTCCCGGGGGGCCCTCCCCCGCGCCGGTCCGCTCGCCGGTCCCCAGCGGCGGCCCCGGGGTGCAGCCAGGCGGCCGCGCCGAGCCCGCGGGACGGGGTGGAGGTGGGGGCGGGGGGCGGGGATCGGGGCCGGGCCGGGGCCGCGCCGCCCGCGATGCCGGGCGCCCGCCGCAGCCGCCGCCGGAGCCCGGGATGGGGCGAGAGGCTGCGGCGGACGCCAGCATCTCCCCGCCGGGGGCCCCGGGGGCCGCGGAGCCGCCGCCGCCGCTGCTGCCGCCGCTGCTGAGACCCAGCGGGCGATGGGTGAGTTGACCCTGGCGTCCCGGGGACCCGCGCCGCAGCCCCGCCATCCCCGCACTCCCGGCCCTCCGCCTCCATCTCCGCGCCGCCGCCTCCGCACTCGCGGCGCCCCCCCCCGTCACGGCTCCCACGGCCCCCTCCCTGAGTGTGACCCGGGGGCGGGAGCAACGGGCCGGGGGGTTGGGGGGGCCCCCGAGATAGGGGGCGGGATGCCGGGCAGGCTACTCGGCTCCTGCTCCGGCGCCCCCTCCCCCAACCCGGCTGCTCCGCGGAGCTTTCCCCGGCCCGGGAGGGCAAAGCCTCATCTCTCTGATCCCCTCCCCCGGCCTGGGCGGGGGGCGTCCCCGAGGCGCGGGACTCGAGCAGCGCTTTGTGCGCGGTGCCCCCACCCCCCAAACCTCCGGCGCCGCACAGGGCTGGGGGCAGGAGGCCTCAGCGCCCACCTCCCCCACCCCCCGACCCCTGGCTGCTGCGGCGGAGGCCCAGGCGCGGTCCCGGAGCAGGGCGGGTGCGGGGGCTGGGACTGGGGCTGCTCGTGGCGACCAGGCGGAGTGGGGAGAGCACCCCCGGTTCTTTTGTCGTGGCGGGGGGGCTCCCGCTCTTTGCACGGCACTGCCCAGGGCGGGGGAGGGAACCTGGCTGGGGGAGGGCGCTATAAATATCTGCAAATAGTGAGTTCTGGAACCGGGGGTGGGGAGGGGAGCGCGCTTGGGTGTAAGTGGGAATGGCGGTGCCTGAGCCAGGGTGCCATGAGAAGCAGGGAAGCAGAGATGGGTCTCGGCCAGCCCTGGTGGCCTGAGGTCAGGTGACTCTCCCAGCTCTGGAAGACTCCCTAGAAGGGATGTGGGCAGGAATACTACTCTAGAGAGACCCCTCCATGGCCCCCCAGCACTGGCACTGCCCCCATCCCGATGGTACTCCTCCTCGCTCCTGGGACCCCCATCCAGAGCTGCGGATGGGAAGTTGTGGGATCCCGGTGCCCCATCTCCCAGAGCAGTTACTAAATACCCAGGCAGGGGGGGTCTCTGAGGGCTAAGGAGAGAGGCACAGGGTCCTCTGAAAGTTTGAAAGAGGTGCTGTGAGCCCAAGGAGGAGAGAGAACTTGCTGGAAGAGTTGGCTTGCTCAGGAGAGGAGGGAAGGGCACTTGAGGTAGAGGGAATGGCAGAAGGAGGCTCTGAGCTGTGAGTGCCTGGTATCTGTGGAGAGTTGGAAGGGGCTGGAGGGGGCTTCGGGTCAAGCAGGGCCAGGAAGGAGACCCAGATGCGGGGTGAGACTTGGGGCCCTCCCAGGGAGCTGGCGCTAGCTCCTGAGGACGGTGGGGACCGGCTAGGGCTGGGAGTGCTGCCATCTATCTGGCTGGGCACCCCCTCCGGAGTCTGCCCAATGCTCCTGTTGTGGTCAGGGCTGCCTGACCCACATCTGGGATCCCTCTTACTGTGGTGGCTGTGCCACCACGAGCAAGTCTGCTTTCTGAGGCTCAGTTTCCATATCTGTCAAATGGGGAGAGTCTACCACACGGTCGCGGAGAGGTCTGGATGAGATGATGGGTTTAGGGTGCCCGGCACCTGAGAAATAGTCGGGAAATTTCTGTCTGCTGTGTCAGGATGATTACCTGGGACACTGATGTGGTGGCCCACTAGTGGGCCAGGCTCCCTTCCCTGGCTCACCTCGTCCCAAGTGGTCTGAAGCTCATGTGGGGCTGGAGGTGACGGGGAAAGCCAAGGGCTGGGGGAGTCACATGTCCCCGTCCTCACGTTATTCTGGGAGAAGAGAGGAGCAGTGGGCAGTGGTTGGAGCCGGGTGGTCTGCATTGACAGCCTGTTTATCCTCACGGGCACCTTAGCCAAGGCATCCAGCAGACCCTGCTGTGTTCCCCAAGGCCAAAGCCTCTTTGTTCTCTGTGCTGCAGTCCTTCTGCTAGCCAGCTCTAGCCCTGCACGGGGGACCAGGTCCCTTCTAGAAGGTTCTCCAGACATTAAGACCAGCAAACACAGTGATCTCCTGTGAGGGGCACTGTCGTGGTCAGCCAGGTGGAGACCTTAGCCCCAGGAGAATGGATTCTAGTTGAGCAGCAAATCTTCTTGGGCGTCCATGATCTTGCCTAGCCCCGTGCTGGCTGCTTAGGGACAGAGAGAGGGTGACAGTGGGAGGGTCAGGTGCAGCATTTAAAAGCATGGATTTCAGATCCAGTGGTCCAGGTTCAAATCCCAACTCTGTTGCTTCTTCCTGGGCAGCTGGGGACTAGTGAACTTGGCCTCTCTGGGCCTCAGTTTCCTTGCCTCTAAAATGGGAATGATGCGTAGTATTGCTATTTGAACTGCTTGGTTCTGTTTCTAGTGAGCATTCACGCCCCCTCTTTCAGAATAAATCTCCTGGTTCACCCCTGCCTCCTTGGAGACGACGCAGCCTGCCTCACTAGATCAGGGGTTTACATCGCTGTTGTCTTCCTTTGCTGTCTGTGAGTCTGTGTAGGCAGAGGCCTGCCTTTCCATGTCCATTGCTGGGGCCAGGGACAGTGGTGTGCTGGCAGCGAGTCTCTGGGAGAAGGTCCTTGATGAACACCGATGGCAGGTTTCTGTGGTGTCAGTCTTCCAGCAAGGCCACTTTGAAGCTGTACCAACAGCTTACTCATGTCACAGTGGGCCCTGGTACATGTCAGCTTCAGCACCCAGGCATTCAGTGGGTGCTTAATAAATGGCAGTTGAATGAGGAGACTATTGGTCAGGTAGACTTGGGGAGCTGCTGGGCCATAATTTAGCTGGGAGGAAGGGAGGGGAGGAGGTTGGATAGGATGAGGGCATATCAGAGGGCAGGAGCAGAGATCCCTCTGAGCCAAATAAGTTCAAATAAGTGAGATGCAGGGCAGCGGGAAGGAAGGCTGGTGCCCTTCCTGGGAGCCTCCACTCCTCTGACCCTGTCTCACTCCTTCTCTAGCCTTCCCTTGATCTTGGCCTGGTTTGGGCTGTCTGCACAGAATGACCCAGCTAGATCCCAAGTTTCAGCCTGGCCGAGCTCTGAGATGTGGTCCAGATGGGCCACAAATGTCCAGTTCTGTTCCCTTGCTTATGCTGTTTCCTCTGCCTGAATGTCTGTTCCCCCCCACCTCTTCCAGTGTCCTCTGAAACACTGTCACCCTTCAAAAGCCGCCTCCGTGGTGTCAGCCCTCCCCAGATCAGTCCCTTCTTCTCCTTCTGCCGTCACACCCAGCCTTACAGCCCCTCTCAGGCACGCTGCCTGCCCATCAGAACACTGACACCTCTCATTTATTGCATCTTCACTACAGCCCATGACGGAGGTACCGTGATCATCCCCTTGGCTGATGGGGAAACTGAGGCACAGGGTCTTGTTAGGGATGATCCATCCTCTCCGCCCGAGCTGAGCGTCTGTTGTGCAGGGAAACCCCTTGCTGCGGGCTGGCAGAGAACCACATCTGTCTTGTTCATGTGTGTGCTATTTCGTGTGGGGCTAGGCTGTGAATTCCGTGTCGTATAGGAACTCGAATGAATGAATGATTAAGTGAATTAGTGAGAGTCAGCTCCAGGGAGTGCCTCTGTTCTTCTCCCCATCTTTCCCCCTTTTCGTTCCCATTAGGGGAGACTAGCCCTCAGGAGGGTGGCCTCAGACCACAGAGGGATGGTCCCAGGGACCTCCTTATCCACTCCGTGTGGAAGGGGAAGTGAGGCCCCGGGTGGGGCCGGAAGTAGGTGCGGTGGAAGGCTTGCGGACCATCCTGCTGTGGTCTAGAACAGGGGCACATGGGGGCCCCATGGCCCTGCCGGGAATCCAGGAAGTGAACAGGGTCCCAAAATACTTTTTCTTACACCGCCTCAAGTGGAAAGTACCCTGTGGGCTCACTTGATTTTCATCTTTTCTGTACAAATAAAATGGGAACAATGGGAATCATTCACGGACCTCATCACTCCGTTGTTTTACGAATTTAGAACTTACTTGGCTCAAGACTGTGGTTCCCACTGAAGTAGGAATCCCCAGGGAGGGTCAGCGTGAGGGCCAGGACAGGAGGCCAGAGCCCTGCTGCCACCCGGGCCTCCTCCGAGTCTGCCTTCCATCTGCCCTCTCTGGGCAGGCTGGGAACTTCCCAGAAGGAGCAGCACAGATGGGGGTCTGAGCAAGGGAGGGCCGCCAGAGACAGGCTCCAGGATTCTGGTTGACAGAGACCTGTGATGGATGACTTCCCAGGCTGTTCCCACCCCACCTTGACCTCTGAGTCATGATCATTTGCTGCTATTTCTCGAGCACTTACTATGTGCTGGGCATGGGGCCAAGCCCTTTGCATGATCCCAGCGACGCCTCCTAACTTCCCTCGAAGTAGGTACTATTATTATCCCCATTTGGCAGTTTGAGGGTGCCTGGGGCCCGGGGCTCAGGGCCAGGCCAGGCCAGGGCAGGGCTGGGATCGTATCCAGGACCCCAGCCCCTGATGGGGCTCTGAGTCTAGGCCCCTAAGTCACTTCTCTGAGAATGGCTTCTGCAGTGACTTCTAGCCTAGACCCCCTTGCCCTCAACCTGGAGCCTGGGACCCTGCCCCTGCCCCCCCGACCTGTGTTCTCTACCTCTGCTCCCTTCCACCCTGACCCAACTCTGCACCCACCACACTGACCCCCACCACACCCTTTTTTCCAGACACCTGCTGCTGCTGTTTCCTTCTGGAAACGGGTCCCAGCTGGCCTGTGGACCCCACGTAGCTTGCTTAACACCCTCGACAAATCACTCCTGGCCCCACTCTGGCTACACCAGGCCTGGCACACAGCCTGGGTGGAATCATGGTGGGTGAGTGATGGTGGCCAGGGGAGGCGGAACAGGGAGGGCTGCCGATGGCTGGGCAGAGCTGGGCTTCCAGGCTGGGCTACACAGGCAGCTGTGTAGCTGGGGGCTGGCCCCTTGCCTGACATGGAAAAGGCATTTGATACATATTTCTTAAGTATTTGTTGAATGGTGATAGTGAGAGAGGCGGGTGCAGGCCCCTTCCGGAAGCTGCACAGATTGGTGGGTTTGGGAGAAAGACTGAGGGCGGGGGCGCCTTCCCAGCCATCTCCTTGGGCTGTGATCGTGAGTGGTTGGGGTTTGGGGCTCATTGACGGCTCGAACGGGAGCGAGATGCTGGTGCTTTCTTGCGTGATTTCATTGCCGTTATCACAGGAACCGTGGGCTGTGGGGCTCAAGTAATCCTCATTGCATTCTAGGGAAACTGAGGCCTAGACAAGGCGGGCAGCTTGCTGGGCTCACGGCCAGGAGGTGGTTCTGCCGTCCGGAGCCTTGCCCCTTGGCCGGAAGAAGCAGCAACTGTGCCGCTCTCTGTAGTGTCCAAACCACCCTTCATGTCACCCCAGTCGGTTCCAGCAGGGTCGGATGGAGGCTTAGCGCTGGGTTTTCAACTGTGCCCATATCAGGGAGTCAGAAGACCTGCCCCCGAGGGGCTTTCTGCATCTCTAAGGGGTAGTGGTGGGAAGAGAGCCCTCCTCTGGGCCAGAGGCAGAGAGAAACAAAGAGGCGAGCTGGGGGCTCTGGCACAGAGTAGGTGCTCAGGAGCCCTTTTGGTCAGAGGAGGCGGAGCCAAGCCTTTGGTCCCATCTGGTCCTTGGAACAGCCCCCAATGGGCTTCATTCTTTGAACCGAGACCCACAGAGCGTGGTTGACTGGCTCAAGGTCACACCTGCCACACCCAAGGTGAAGAGCAGAATGTTGAGGCTCCACCAGGGGTGGGAGGTCTGGGCGCTGGGCAGGCAGAGTCTGGCTGTGCAGGAGGAACTGGCCCCAAAGGGCCGGCGGGCAAACCCCTCACAGGGGTGTCGAGGGCAGCCACTGGGGCCCTGGCATGTCATCAGAAATGTTTGGAGCCACACCTGGGTATGGGCAGTGGCCTTGTACCTGCCGCTGGGGGGCAGGTAATGGAATCTGTAGTGCCTCCGCCTCCAGGCACTGGCCCACGCACAGAGACTGGAAGTCCAGGTGCTGGCTTTCATGGCCTTTGCAGACTCTTTCCCTCCGGAAGGGCCCTACCCCCCTCTCCTGGCAGGTGCTGGCTCATCCTTGAGAGACTAACCCCCTGCCACACCAGGAAGCCCTGCTTGACCCCCAACCTCAAGGCCGAGGCTGATCCTCCCTGCCAGGATTTCCCTCTGTCTGCTCCAGGGGATGCCGAGAACCCCGAGGGCTGGGCAGGTTTGCCAAGGGCCTGGTTCCAGTGTAGGGCCTTGTCGGAGACGCCGGTGGAGTAGACAGAAAGAAGGTGCAGCCCAGCTCAGGAGACTGTCAGTTCAGTCGAGAGAGGGGACCAGGCTGGGGAACCTTGAGGCCCTGTAGCCAGCCAAACACGCCAATTTCACAAAGGGAACATTGGAGGCCCTGAGGTGCTTGGAATGACCTGAGTACCACGCAAGAGCGGCTGAGAGTCGCTTTGTGGCTTGGAGGAGAGCCCGCAGCTGTACGGCCGCACCCCTCCCCCTCTCCTTTCCCAAGCTGGAGCGCCTCTCTACAGGTTCCAGGTCAGGTCTTGCAGGGGGACTGCTGGGAAGAAGCCCAGGAGAGCACAGTCCCCAGGGCTCAGGTCTGCACTTGGCCCTCCCATGTGGAGGGCAAAGCTTCTTAGAGGAAATGCTTGGTGTCTAAAAGCTGGCAGGAAATCCACATGGATGGTTCATTCCAGCAAAAAGATGTGCAGGAAAAAAAAGTCTGGGAGGGACACCTGGGTGGCTCAGTTGGTTGAGCAGCTGCCTTCGGCTCGGGTCATGATCCCAGCGTCCTGGGGTCGAGTCCCACATCGGGCTCCTTGCTCTGCAGGGAGCCTGCTTCTCCCTCTGACTCTGCCTGCCACTCTGCCTGTGCTCGCTCTTGCTCTCTCTCTCTCTCTGACAAATAAATAAATAAAATCTTTAAAAAAAAAAAAAGTCTGGGAGAACTTATGCCAAGGGGCTAGCGCAGGGGATGGTAGGACAGTGGCTCATAGGGTCCTGTTGCTTTCGCTGTGATTTTTCAATTCTCTAGGACATGTGCGACAGCTTTATCATCAGAAAGAAACGCAGCTATAATCTAAAGAAGAGCGGTCTAAGAAAAGGTGCCCTGAGAACAGCCCCAGTTCCCCATTTGTTTGATGGTGGGGTCACTACCCGTGGGTGGCTTCCAGGGGGACCAGTGGGAGCTGCCTGGTCCCAGGCCCATCCCCGGAACAGGTGCATCTGTGACTGACAGCTTGTGTTTCTCTCATCCTTGCAAATGGGGTCAGTGAGAGTCCTGGCGTGGGGCTGCTGGCATGTGGCACCCCGAAAATCCCGTTCAGACCTCTGACCTTCCTGCGTTGCCTCAGGGCCCTGGCCTTCCCACCTCCATCGGGAGAGCCTGCCCACCGCACCCCCCCAGGTGCTGCCATCCACCTCTCCCAGCCAGAGATGGCCCCGGGGCTGTTTGTGTCACCACAGTCCCAGGTGCCCAGTGGGGGTGTTGATAACCGTTGACCCGCGTCCTTACTGTCTCCTGCCCCGAAGCGCCTTTCCAGGGGTCCTCCTGCAACACGGTCAAGTTCTGCCTGGTGGAAATGGTATTTGTCCTCACAGCCAAGCCCCGATCCTGGGTGAGGATGCAGTCTCGGTCTCCCCCAGGCCCCCCTGCCCCTGTGCTCGGTACAGAGCTCTCATTCATTCGTTCGGCCGCTGTCCAGCAAGTGCCCGGGGCCCAGGCTAGGTGCCGGGGGCACGGATCAGCAGACTTCGGGGTGTGACCGTGTGTGTGTGTCTTTGTGCGTGGGTTTTGTGCACGTCCCTTGCCCCTCCCCACAGTAAGAGCAGCTCCGTCCTTTACGACCTCTGTTCCGGGTCGCCCTGCTAATTTATTCAGCAATGAATTAGACCCGCTAAAAGGAGGTTCCAGGCCCTGACCCCAAAGAAACGTAACCCAAGGTTTCTGTCCTTGGGAAGTGCCGTCTTGGGGGCCGTTGCAGTGCAGACTGGTGAGGGCCCAGGCCAGCACTAGGGGTGGTCAGAAGCATCATCCTGGAGAGACGGGAAGGCACAGTGGGGAAGGGCATCCCGCCCGGCTGCGGGTGTGCACTCTGATCCCCCGCAGCCCTGGGGTCCTGGGCCTGGGAACACCGTGCTGGCCCTCCTTGCTGCTCTCATGGCTCTAAAGCAGGCCTAAGGGGCAACAGAGCTGGAGCACGTGCTCCGGGGCTGTGAGTCCTCCTGCAGGGCGGCTGGGAGGGAATACAGGGCCCTGGAAAGGAAGCACGTTGACTAGAAGATACAAGACAGAGCCCGCTGGCAGGCAGGAGGACCTGGGCTGCAGAACTTTCTGAAGGAGAACCTGGGGACCAGACCCTAGAACATAGCACCCCTCGATTCAGCCCAGAGAAGCCGGGTCATGGAACTCAGACCGAGCAGCAGACCTAGAATGCGGCCCTACCCACTGATGGCAGCTGGCAGCTGGAGGATCCACTCCCGCAGTGGTCAGTGGGGAAACTGAGGTGGTCCAGGGATCAGGAGGTTCTGGAGCCTGGGGGAGCGTCGGTGCACATGCTGATGGTCTCTGCTGAGCTGGGTCCTCCCCAGGGTTTGCTGCTGCCTGACCTTGGGCAAGTCCTGTCTCTTCTCCAAGCCTCAGTTTCCCCATCTGTGAGATGGCTGTGTGACAGTGAGATGAGATGGGACAGGTCACTTGGGAAGGGGGTGCTGCTCTTGGTGCACAGGCTCCCCTGCGCGGTTTGTGGCATGGTGTGGCTGAAGCCAGGACCCTGGCCACCCGCCTCCTGGAGTCACCTGTCCCTTATGGCGATGGTCTGCTCACGGCCATTGCTCCTTCTCCTTCCCCACACTCAGTGGGACCTTTGGGAACTTGCTGCCTTTCTTGGGATGGTCTCTGGATCTAGCAGATGGGAAGGACCGAGTGATTAAAGGAGCAAGAACAGATTGGTGGCTCCGTATTAAGGAGCAGACGCCTGGTGCCTGCAGCCCTGCATGGTGTCCCCTACCATTTGGTGGGGGCCTCCTGAGTGTCCCTGGTCAGGCCCTGACCCGAGGCAGCTATGGCCCCTCCTAGGCAGGGATGGGCTAAGATTAATTGGGGAGGAAAAAGAAAAAGAAAAGGCTTATTGTTCCAGTTTCACAGGGGCTCCCCAGGTGTCCAGTATGGCAGAGTGAACCAGCTGTGCACCTGCTCCTAGCCTGCCACTAACACAGGAGGGGGCTTGGGCTGCTTGGGTTCCTGAGCGCTGGAGCTGTGGGCCCTGGGCCAGGAGCAGCTGCATCACCTCCCCTGATCCCTGCAAGGACCCTGCAGGCGGGTGTGACCAGCCTCCCCTTTCATGCCTCTGCGCCAGTAGGGTCCCAGAGCTGTTGGGGGCAGAGCTGGGGTTTCGACCCGTTCTTCCACTCCGCAGCAGCTCTTCGAGCCCCTGCTGCATGCGAGGCAGGGCGCTAGGCGCTAAGCACCGAGGGTGAACTGCAGTCACTTCGTTTTTCACCTTCTTCCTTCCTGTGTCTCCTCTGGCCTGTCAGCCATGGTGTTGCTTTGGGGTCCGTGCCCGTGTCCCCCTTTCCCTCCACCGCCCTCCTGTGGCGGGGGACCCTGTCCCATTCATGTAGATGAGCCACATCCGGGTATGCCGTGCCCAGGCTGATGTGGACTTTTCCAAGCCCAACCCAGGGCGCAGAGCCCAGTAGCACCGACTGCAGGTGCGGTGTGTGGGTTTGGGGGGAGGGTCATGTATTCATCTAGCAAGCCAAGGTCAGCACCTCCTTTGCATCAGGCGGGGAGCTGGGGCCCCAGGGGAGCCCGGCTGCCTTGCTCAGTGTGGGGTGAGGAACCCTCAGGGGCAGGCCAGGGGCCTTTGAGGGAAGTGCGGCTCCATAGAGCCCACCTGGAGACAGAAAGTGAAAGATTACCCAGGAACTTGGAGCCTCCTACAGGACCTGGACTTTATCCCGAGGGCGGGAGTTCCCAGCTAGGAGGGGGCGCAGCATTGGATGTGGCTTTTGCTTGCTTCATGGGGACCAGGCGGGGGCCCCCCCGGGAAGGCCGCTGCTCTCGTACAGGTGAGTGCTGGCCGCGGTGCAGCCAGCGTGGGACAGTGGCACCAGGGGACAGGTGGGATGGAGAATGTTGGGGCATAGATGTGCCTGGTGATGAGGACTTGTGGAGTCCACAAGGGGGAAGATGGCTCCTGGGCTCCCGGGCTGGGCAGCTGGGTGGACGGTCCCATCGTGTCGAGACCCAGGAGGAGGAATGTTGGGAATGCCGTAGGTCGTCCCGGTGTCCCTGCGTGCCATGCTCAGGTCACAGGTGATCAGCTCCAGTTGTTGAGACAATTGTTTGAGTGAGTTCTTTGTGCCTGGTTTTGCAGCCAGGGGTCCCAGGCAGGATGGGAGCGAGCTCTAAGCCCAGGCTGCTGTCCCCTGCCCTTGGCCGGGTCCTGATTCCACGGGGTCTCCTTCTCTCTGTCCTTTAACCCCACGGCACCGTAGCTTTGCATCCCTCACCTGTGCCCTGTACCCAGGGGGAGGCCCCCCTGGGAGCACCTCCACTCCTGCCTGGGTACACGGACTAACCTCCACGTGGGCACCCCTCCCCCGCTGTGCAGGAGCATCCTCCCCCCACCCCCACGGTGCAGCTCATGGAACAGAGCCTGTCCACACTGTGGCTTGAATCTGTGGCCCTCCTGGCCCGTGCAGAGACGGCCCGATGAAGACAGGCAAGGCATAGGGCTCCCCTCCCTTCCCCCACCCGCAGGCCTTGGGGCTGGAGACGAAGCTGAAGCTGGGCACTGAAGTGGCCCTTTGTACATTGTCCCCCTGGAGGCTGGGGGAGCCTGGTGGGCGGGGCTGGCACTGCCCGCGCTGATCTCAGCAGGGCTGAGGAGCGAGGTGGGGCATGAAGAGGGGGGTGCTTTCTCGGCCTGGGAGCAGGATGGAGCACCCCGCTAGGTCTGGGTACGCACTGGCCGGGCCTGCTGCCCCAGGCCTCCCAAACTAGCTCAGAGTCTGTCATCACTTGCCTTGAGAGTTCGGTCGTCACGCACAGCGGTTTCTGGAGCGCCTGCTCTGGGCCAGGCTTTGTCCTGGCGGGTGGGGAGCCGCGGAGACGGGTGACCTGTGACTGAGGCTCAGTGTGACCCTGCTGTCCTGTGCTGACGTTCTGAGTGCTGCGGTGTGGGCGGGGGAGACAGACCACTAACGTGTAAACAAGGAGACAGCTAGCTTCCGCCGTGGTTGTGGGGGAGCAGATGACCCCGGGAGGGGACAGCTGCTCTATCCTGGCGGGGCAGGAAGGCCCCTCTGAGCAGGCAGCCGCATTCCAGACAGACAGGCAGGGGGAGGACCCTGAGGATGAAAGGTGGGGACTGTGGCCAGAGCCCAGTGGATGAGGGAGGTGAGGGCAGCAAAGATCCAGGGACCAGAGTGGCAGGGCCTTTGGGCCCAGAGATGATTTGGGTTTCATTCTGAGCCAGACTTGGGGGGTGGATTGGGTGCGTGTAGGGTCTTGAGGGAGGCTGTTGAGCTGGGGGTGGGGGGTCGGGGGTCATGTGGCCTGATGGGGACTTTGTAGTGACAGAATTTGCGGGGCCTAATGCCAAAGGAAAGGGTAGCACCCCTAGTTCAAAAAGGAAGAATGTCAAGACAGAAAGAGAAAAAAAAGCAGGAAGGAGGCCAGCGAGGAGGAGGAAGAGGCTTGGGGTTGGGTCCTGGGAGCGATTTGGAAGGAGGCACCGACAGGCCCTGCGCTGCCCCCGCCAGGCACATGGCGAGGCCTTCTGGAGCAGCAGGGGATGAACTTTTTAGCTCAGGACTGGTCTGTGTCGAGGCTTCTTGGATGCGACCCTGTTTAGTCCTCACGGGGTGAGGGGCTGGGATGGTCCTGCAGCGCAGATGGCCACTCTGAAGCCCAGGGATAGGAAGTGACCCAGAAAGCACTCAGCCCAGCCTCTGGGGCCTTGCTTTCCTCAAGGTGCTCCCTTCCCCAGCTGTGACAGCTGCCGCTGGGCGGGGCTACTCTGTGCCCCGCCCCCTGGGCTTGTCTCCTCTCACTTCCTCCTCTGCCCCGACTGATGGCTTATTTGGGTTTGGACTTGCAGAAATCTCTGGGGAGCCGCACAGGGCTCCAGAGGGGGTGGTGTGTGAGCGATAAGCCTGCATGGGGTCTGGGTCAGTTAACTTTGTGGAAGGACTGGTGGCATATTTTATGAGTTAGAAGAAGCTAGGTTTTTCTCTTTCCTCTCCATTGGCTGCGCTGTTAAGATTAATAATCTGCCCGATTGATGGTCACGGGCTCCTGCTGCCCCTCCTGCTTCCTCGGCCACACCCTGGCTGGACCCTGCCCTCCTCTTTCTCCTTCCTTCTCCCTCCTGGCACCCCAGACCCAGCCCTGTCCCCCTCTCCGTCATAGACCCCAGCGTGCACCCCCTCAGAGATGATGGGGGGGATTCCCCCATGGGCCTAGGAAGTCCTCTGATCCCTGCTCCCTTGGGCCTTCCGCAGCCCTACTGGCTGGGGCCCATCCCATCTGACCGATGCAGACACTCAGGCATTCGCGCTGTCACTGCACTGACGTTCGCTGTCCTGTACCAAGAATAGGGCTCAGCGGCTCACAGCCTGTAGGGCAGGCTGACTGGCCACTGGGACGTTTCTGTCCAGGCTGGGGTGGAAGGCAGCTCCCCAGAGGAGGCAAGGGCTAAGCTGAGTATGAGAGAGGAGTCCCCCAGAGACCCCACATGCATCCCCCAACCCAGCAGTATGGATGCTGGAAGCTCTGCCCCCCATCGCCCTTCTCTGCCAGGGTCTGATTTACGTCTCCACCCTCTAAAGAAGATGCTCGGAAAGGGTAATCCCCACCACAAGGAATGAATGTGTTCATTGCTTGTGGTGAACTGGGGCATGGAGCCAGGCAGTGCAGTGGCTGCTTGGTGGGGTGGTCTCTTCTGGGCCCCCAATTTCTCATCTGTGGCCAGCCACCCAGACTGCAGCCTCTGCTCCCACCACGGCAGAAAACCCTTCCTCCCCAACTTCCCCCGCTTCCGGGGCTGTTGAGTATGGAGCCCACTTGCATTGAACAGCGCAGGGTCTCTGAGGGGCAGTCAGGATTCAGGCTCCTCTCGCAGCCCGCCAAGCCCCCAGTGTGTGAGAGGCACCGGGTCCGGTTCCGGCCCACCTTTTTCCGCCGGTACCGCGCTCCGTTTCCCATCCGCAACCCACCAAAATGCCCCACTGCCCCTTTGGGAGTCCAGGAACAGTTCAGGGTGACCTCCCACCCAGTGAGGGAAGAGGTGAGGCTCCAAGAGAAGGGCACATGGTTTACCGAGCACCAGGCACAGACAGGTCCCTGAGGCAGAAACTGTGCGGACACACACACCCACATCCCCAGCACCTGCCACCGGGTCCCTCACCTGGAGACTGCAGGTGTGCACACCCACATCACCAGCACCTGCCACCGGGACCCTCACCTGGAAACTGCACATGCGCACACACCCACATTCCCAGCACCAGGCCTCGGGGAGCAGCTTCTGCAGGATGGGGCTGCCCTCGCCGTGTTCCCTGTTTCTACCTGGGACAGATGAGGAGACCAAGGAGACCGCAGCCCCCGGGGGGTGAGGTGACTCCGCCAGGTAGAGGTGGGGCCCAGGAATCCAGCAGGGGAAAGGCCAGAGCTGGTGCCAGGCCAGGTAGCCACGTGACTGCCCCTGGTTTTCGGCCTGGGGGCGCATGAGACAGTCATCAAGTCCTGAAGGCCAGACACAGGGCTGCTGCAGCTGGGAGGGACACTGTGGGGTGCCACTGCAGGGACCCAGGGCAGGAACTAGGTCAGGTGAAGGGAAGGGGGGGCCTGCGGAGGTCCAGGCATGGAAGAGGCAGGGTGGAGGGGGAGGGAGCAGGAGGCCCTAGGATTGGGTCAGGCCCCACTTACAAGATGATCCAGGCGGGCTGCTCAGATCCCCTGAACCGTTTCCTTATCTGTAACAACGAAGGGGGCCAGCGTGGGGCTGGAATTAGAGAAGGGGGCTGAGGCAGTTAGCGCCCTGCCAGAGGGCTGCTGTGGGTCCGGCCTCTGGCACGCCCTCCTCGTGCACCCATGTGGACAGGCTGACCAGGTCAGCTGTGGGTGGGGGCGTTTGGCATCTCCAGGCCATGCAGCTGCACCCACCGGGCTGGAGGCCAGGGCCAGGCTGACAGCAAGTACACAGAACCCCCTGGGCGGTGGGTGCCGTTGGCGTGGGACCCTGCCTTGCTCGGCTCAGAGTTTGGGGGCAGCGGGGCCGGGGAAGAGAGAATGCGCCCATGGAGGGCAACGCAGGCACTAGCCAGGTTCCCCGGTGGACTGCCCGCCCCCTGGAGCCTCCTGAAGTCCAGGCCTCGCCAGAGAGGGTTCCTGACTTCTTAGAGCACCAGACCCTGAACCTTCGGGGTTCTGAGATTCCACCACTGGCCTCTATCCAGGGTGATCTGTGCCCACTGGCATTGGGGGGGGAGGGAAGGGGCTCTGGGGTTCCTACGGCCTTTCAGGAACCCGGGGCTTTGTGAAACGCGGTTTCGCCTCACCTCCCTGTTGTCTGGCCTCAGAGAGCTGCCCTGGTGGTGGTGGGGGTGGCTTAACACTATTACAGGTGGAGGGGAGCCTCAGGTAGGGGGTCTGGGCCGTGCAGCCCTCCTGGGCACAGGGCTCTGGTGACTGGTCACTTGCTAGAACCAGGGAGGTGGTGACCCACAAATGGCAAGGCGGCGGGCTCCTGCTGGGGGCCAGGGTGACGGTGGGCCGGGCCCTTGCCCTGGGCAAGGCTGAAGGCAGCACCCCAGAGCTTGACCCCCAAAGGAGGACCCCTAGGAGCAGTGAGTGCATGTCAGTGCCAGGCAGACCCTTCAGCTCCCTCAGGCTGTCTCCACCACCCGAGTGGAGTTAGGCACACAGACCGCCTCTGGCAGCCGGGCCATTCAGTAAGTACCTGGTGCCGGGGAGAAGATGATGATGGAGGAACCGCTTTCTGGGAGGAATGTTCCAGACCCACGGCTCCCCAGACTGGTCCAACCCTGCCTGTCCAGTTAGAGTGTTTAGCTGCGTCCAGATTACTGCCTGGGGAGGGCAGCCACTGCGCAGGCCCTTCACAGACCCAGACGCTCTCCCCTTCCTGCCCCCCTCCCACTTGGCTGTCCCTGCCCTGGGGGCTTCCTCCTCTGGGAGGTGGTTCCTTCTCCGGTCTCAGCAGAAATGTCCTCTCTTCGGAAGACCCTGACACGTGGTGTCCTCTGTTGGCCCATTTTCTTGTTTGCCTCTGACCCTCCCCTGGACTGAGCTCTCGGGGGGGACCCATCTACGCCTCTTGTTCCCTGCTGCACCCCCAGCTCCAAACCAGGACTGATCTGCTCTCTCCACCCCAGGCAGAGCTGAAGCACCGCCGCCTGTGAGCCTCACATCCTTCCCCCCTCAAACCCAGGCCCATCCCCCAGCGGCAGCTCTGCCTCTTTATTCTTCCTTTGGCAAATCCGGGGCCCTGCTGATGGGGACACAGCCAGATCTTGGGTCTGAAATTCCACCTTAGTGCTCATCCCTTTGGCTTGTCGCAGATATTCACAGAATGTCTGAGCCCAGCCTCATGCTGGGTGCCGGGAACACAGGGTCAGCCTGACTTGGAGAATCACAGTGTGGGAATGGAATGATGGGGCCGGGGACAAGGCCAGTCGCTGCCGAGGTTTACTGTGACAGGGCAGAAGCAGGGGCTGGAGGAGATGCGATCTCTGGCTCAGTGGCTGCTGTCACGCTTGGGTGGTCGCCACCCACTCCTCCCACCTGTGCCCCGGTGGTCCGGCACCCCTGCTGGAATGCGTCCACATTCCCTCTCTGGACCACTGCAGAGAGGTCAGAGCCGTGGCCCGCTCCTGGCATGGCCATCCCCCCAAGCCCCGCTGTGTGTGTGAGGCCATCAGAGCTTTGGCGGCCCTTCTGAAATGCACGTCCACCTCCGACCCGCTGGGTTTTTAGATCTTTTTTCAGTATAGAAATTTTTCCACAAACAAAATCTTAGGAGAAACTCTACTGTATGAAATCGAAAAGCTGAGAGTGCCTCTTTTTGATTGTCTGTGGGGGGCTGACCCAGGCTTCACGACCTCTCCCCGTCGTCATCTGGTCCCAGGAGCGCCCTGGGGATTCCCCAGAACTTGGTTTGGGGACATCTGTTCTCAGTGCCCACAGTGCCCCTTCCGTGGTGCGTTGGTCTGTCTGCATCTTCCTCTCTTCCCCTCCCCAGAGCTGCCCACCAGAGCCCCCGCTTCCTCCGCAGATGCCTCAGTGTCTCTCCTGTGGCCGACATTCGTCCTGCCCTTCAGCAGACCCTGTTCGATTTCTGCCGGGTGGTTGGGTCCTTGCTCTCCCCGGCAGCGTGCCAAACCCTTTAAACACATGAGATCCTCGCTGCAGCTCTGGGATCTGAACACCTTCCTCCACCTTGCTTCCTCCTGCTGCCTCTGCACAGGGAGGCCCAGGTGCCTGCCCCCTCAGGTCGTGTCCAGCACCCCCCAGCACCGCCAGCCCCACCCCCATCCGCGGCTTGGGCTCAGCTCCTCTGTGGCTCTGCTCCTCCCCTTCCTCCTTCCCAGACTCTCCCCACTTCCCACCTCCAGCCCACCTCTAGCCCCTGAGGCTGGGTCCCTCCAGCCACTCCCTCCCTCTATCACCCATTGTTTAAGGAGCCTCTGTACCACAGCTCAACTGGAGCTCCCCACCCGGGGCCCCCCGTAGGTCCCAGGCTGGATGCCCCAGGCCGCAGCCTCGCCTCCCGCACCACTGCTGTCCAGATGAGCACCGAGCACCGACCCCTCTGCTCCCGCTGTCTCCTCCCGAACCCAGCCCCACCTTTCCTGCAGCTCCCTGCCCCCTCCTCCCCAGTCTTGTCTAAACCCGCGTGTTCCAGTTCAGTAGCAGCTAGTACATGTGCCTATTAAACTAAAATTCAAATCAAGTTAAATTATAAATTAGTTCCTTCGTCTCCTAGTCAATTTTAAGGGCTCAGTAACCGCATGGGGCTAGCGGCTGGTGTGCTGGACAGCGCGGCCTGGCTCTTCCGCCGTCACAGAGCCAGCTGCTGCGAGGGCTCTGGAAGCTGCTCCTGGCCACCCTCAGGCACGGGCTGATGGCGTTGTTGCACTCAGAGCCTGGAGGGGTCTGGGGCTCAAGCCAGTGGCACCTCCTCCCCCACCCCCCCAAGTGGAGTCTGCATGGGTGTGCACAGGTGAGCAGAGGAATGCTCTGAGCTTCGGTTTCCTCATCTGTAAAGTGAGGATAGTAAGTCCCCATCCAAAGACGGCTGGGAGGGTCAAGTGTATGTAAAACATACGCTGCCAGCTGGTGCATAGCTAAGCGTGTGGTGAGCAGCGGCTGTGACGTTAATGTGAATGAGGCAAGGTAGGGGCCCATCTCAGGAGGCAGGGGTCACAGTGGCAGTGAGCCTCAGTGCTGGACAGTGGGAGCCGCTGCAGGCTTCAGGGCACACCCGCCCCACTGGCTGATGTCTGAGCAGGACTAATCTGTTTAGCCTCCAGCACTGTCCACTAGGACATTCTGAGCTGGTGGCAATGTTCTGTGTCTTCAGTACCTTTGGGCCTCTGGGGACCAGACACTGATGTCCTCGGTGGGCCCATGACCAGTGGGGAAAGAGGAGGAGGCCCCAGCGAGCCGAGGGCAGGTCCCAGCCTTGGGAACCAACTTTCTCAGGCACATGCTAACGGCTCTGTGGGCAAGTTCTCAGGCGACTGGCAGGCGGCTGGCATCAGGCAGAGTGGGGAGGCGTTTGGAGGAAGGAGAGAGGGCCAGGGCACATGAGTTGGTTGGGGGGCGGGGTTCTCCATGGAAAGAGCTCCAGAGCATGGGCATTGGGCTGAAGCTTTAGCCAGCCCCCTGCCCTGCAGCTAAGCCAGCAGAAAGAGTAGGGCCCAGATCCTAGTGCCCAAGGGAATGGCGTGGGCACCCCATCTGGCTGGTCCAAGAGCTGGCTCCCAGTGTAGCTGTGCCTCTCCTTTGGGCCTTGGTTATCTGTGGATGGGAGCAGCAGCAGCTCCCATCTGCTCCACGGTGAACAGGGTTTGCCAGGATTTCGCAGTTCCTGGGCAGCTGGGGTTCTTGGCCAGGGCTGGCCCTTTGGGCGGACTTCTCTCTGGGAAGTGCTGGGGATTAGAAGTCCTGGGGACTGGGGGTCAGGGTACAGCAGATCTCCCTCAGCAAAGCTGTTCATGTTTAGCCTGGGGCAGAACCCCTAAATTCAGAGCCCCGCTGGGCCCCACATCTACCGGTTGCCAGGTATAGGGTGCTTGGGGAATCTCGGTTTGCATCTGCTTCATTACCACAAGCTCTGTGTGGCTGAGTGAGTAGCTTAACCTCGAAGCGTCCATGTCCTCATTTACAAAATGGAGACTCACATACCTTCCTCTGGGGAGGCCCCAGGAATGGGCCCCTGATTTCTCCAGCTGGTGCAGGGGCAGCACCTGGCACACTGCGTGTTCTTGGGGAATGTCTGCCAGGAGCCCAGACGATACACTGGCAGTGGGATGAGCCCCGCATATGGCTTGACCATTATGGAGCTCTGCCTGATGGACAGCAGCCGAGGGACATGATGAGAGCTAAAGAAATAAACACAACATCGCTGTTTATCTTGCATCTTGCCGGAACTCGGGAATTTGTTGGACTCCGTAGCTGCCGCCTCTGCCCGTCTCTCCGTTTGGGATCGTGGAACCTCACTTGAGAAGGGCTCTCACCTAGCCTCAGAATCTTCTGATTCCGCAGGCGCTGACTTGTTCTGCCTGATCCCAAGAGGGGACCCAGAAGCAATAGTGGAAGCTCCAGCGAGGCTGATGTAGGTCAACAGAAGGAAGAATTTCTACCAGCCCAGTGTGCTTGGAATGGGTAGCCCTAAGACTTGGTCAGCAGAGGCCAGATGGGCACTTGGCAGGGGCACCGGCCTGGGGTGAGGATTTGGACAATGCTCTTGCTTTGTGGCCTTTCAGACCCCAGGAGAGGAGTCTGGACCCTCTGTGGGGCTCCAGATTCCCTGGGATGAGTCCGATGAGTCACTGAGAATGCCCCATAGGGTGATGGGGGCCAGTCAGTAACAAGCAGCCTTCCAGTTGTCTCAGTCCTTTAACAAAACTGGCCAGGAGCAAGGCCTGGCATGTTCAGTCATGTCGTCTGCATTGGGTTGCCTGGCAGGAAGGGCAAATGGAAAGAAACAGGCATTTTTAGAGCATCTGCCAAGTGCTGGGCTCCATTCAGGATGCTTTGAAACCATGGCTCATCCATCTCTCCCACAGGACTGCAAGGGAGAGAGGGTATCTTCCTTTTGCATCTAAGACTGAGGCTCAGAGAGGCTAAGTAATTTGCCTGAGGGCACACAGTAAATTACAGGTCTGAGGTTCAAACCATATCTTCCTGATTTCCAGTGACAGTGAAGGCCAGTGTTCACTGAGCACCTACTGTGTGCATAGGCAGTTACTAGTCCTTTGTGTGGATTAATTAATTTGTTATATCTCCATTTTACAGAGAAGGAACTGAGGCTGAGAAAGGTAGGGTAACTCGCCAAGGTCAGAGGCGGTGTTCATAACTGACACTGCAGCTACTGTGCCTTCCCTTTGTGATGGGCAGAGTCACACAGGGTAAGACTAGAATGGGGTAGAGATGAGCACAGGGAGGCAGACTTCAGCTCAAAATCAAGATCCCCTTTCAAGCAGATGAGCTAGTTGGTGGAGAGAGAGGTGGAGGGGGGTGCATTCAGAGGTGCCCCCAGGCTGGGGTTTGTAGATGGACCATTTCCTGCCCAAGAGTGGAGATAAGGTGAGCTGTGCACCTCCAAGATTTCCCCCAAGGCATTTTCAGAGCATTCTGAGCACCTGCTAGGGGTCAGACCCCTTTGCTGCTGGACACAGACCGCAGCTGATCCCTTCTCTCTCTCAGTGGAGGAGTTGAGTGCTCCATGGCTGTTCAGGAACTGAGGACGCCAGGGATCAGGTGTCATGAGGCAGGCTGGGAAGGGGCCACAGTATGGTGGGCAGGGGAAGTGGCCATTAGGACATGAGCCCCTGAACCATGGAGGAGGCTGGCAGGGGGCAGTGAGAGGCTGGTGGAAGGCATTCCCGGGGCTGAGCTAGGACCCTGGTCAGCGCAGGATAGCTCAGGACCATGGAGAGCTCCCCAGGAGCCTGCCGTCTCTGATGACAGCTGTCAGGGTGTGTCTGAGGCTACTGCCATCCACGAGACTCTGCCAGCCTGGCCAGGCCCACAATCATAGCCTGTGATCTCCAGGGACCACCTGTCCTCTCTGGCCAAGAGCCCCACCCCTGGACTCCGCCTGTGCCCTGACCCTGAGATCATGGATGGGTTGTGGGGTTTGGGCTCATCTGCTTTCCTCCCTCATCCAATTAGCCTTCTAAGCAGCGCCCAAAGGAAGACTGCACAAGCAGGAGAAGGAAAAAGTAGGAAGAGGGAGGGAAGGAGGGGCACCTTCCAGGGCGTGGTGACAGCCACAAGTCAGCACAAGAAGAGGAGGCCCAGGGTGGGTTGATCCTGCCACCGTCCTGGGTCAGGTTCAGACATAGCCTCCCCCATCCCTGATTATCTGCTACCAGGAAGTAGCAAGCCCATCCCTCCCAAACTACACGTAGGAGACCCAGGTCCCTGGGATGGTTACAAATCATGGAGTATGTGTGAGGGGTTGGGGGAGGTTCCTAGAGGCCCTGAAATTTCTCCCTCCTTTCCCTGGCACCCCCAGAAGCAGGGTGCCCTGCCCCAGCCCCTCCACCATCAGGCTCAGGTTCTGCCTAGGCCTCACTTGCTGAGCCCCAGCTGCGCTCCTTGCTCCTCTAAGATAGGACAGCACCCACCAAGGCCCTGGCTTTGCCAGGAGCTCTCCTCCAAGCCTTTACTCCTGTCACACCCCGACCCGAAGGTTCTCTGCCAGGCTGGGATCTAGCAATAAGAGTAAGAAGAGTTAAAATTTATTTTGTAGTCACCTATGCACCAGGCACTTTACATGGATTTTATTAAACCCTCATTTTATAGATGAGGAAAAGGAGGAAAGTTGTGAACTTGCCCGAGGTTACACAGGTAGGAGATGGCAGAGCCAGGATTTGCGGTCTCATTCCAGAGTCTGTGTGCGCAGCAGTGATGATGAGCACACGGAGGAGGTCCACGGCAAAGCGGGGTGCTTTTGTGGAGCACCTGCTGCGTACAGCTCCCTGCGGTGGGGAGCTGGTAGTCCAGCTGGGAAGACAGAGGTCAGGGGACGTGAGCTCAGCATGGCAAGTGTTGGGAACAGGGCAGAGCTACGGATTGGTCTCTCTGATTTGGTGTCTCATTTGAAGCAGGCAGGACAGGAATGATTATATCCATTTTATAGACAGGGAAGTCGAAGCTCAGAGAGGCCAAGTATCTTGAGGTCCAGGTTGACAGTGGCGATATAAACCCAGAGGCTGATGGCGGTGGGCTTCAGGAAGGGTATTGGCAGAGCTCAGTACGGTTCTTCCAGGTCCTAATCCAGGGCAGAAGCCTCTTGGTTTCAAGAGAGGCCAGCCCTGACACAAAGCAGGCACTGGAGAAATAGTGAATTTTACTGAAATGAGTAAGGGCCTAAGTATGGCCTCTGAGCTGCCCAAGGTCATCCTCAGCAGCAGGAGGGACCTGGACAGGGATTTTGTCCTCAGGGAGCTAGCTGCCTGCTTACGCCTTGTAGGGCAGTGGGCGAGCCCATTAGAGACCCTAAGTCCTTCCTCAGCTAGACTTGCTTCTCCAGGCAGGTCCTGGCCGCCACACTGGACCTGGGGTCCTGAGTTTGGGCCGGTGGGGGGGGGGGCTAGCTAATGCATGCTAGCAAGCAGGAGTGGCGGGGGGAGAATGGTGAGCTGGAGAGTGCCCCCCCCCAAGCCAGCTCCTCCTCCCAGAGCCCACAGGGGATGCCTGATACAAAGCATTGCTCACCCCACCTCCATCCATCCTGTGACGCTTCTAGACCAAGCATACTATGGAAAGGACATGAGATTTGGATCCAGAGACCAAAGTCAACAGCCAGGCTCTGCCATTAGCGGCGAGATGACTGGCCACGCCCCTCACTCAGCCTCAGTGTTCCCATCTGCTGGGAGGGTTGCCGCCTGAGGGTGAGAGCGAGGACCTGCAGACACCACCTGACTCCAAGCCCAGCTCCCTCGTTCACCATTTCCGTGAAGGCTGCTGAGGGGTGTTTCCACCCCAGTCAGAGGCTTCTCCGTCCTTCTGGGTCCTGACTCCTTGCTCACACTTCACGTCCAGGTCTTCAGCAAATCCAACAGAACCTGGTCACTTTCCGCAGCCCCCCACCCCACACCGTGGTTCACGCCTCCCCCGGCACGCCTAGACAGTGCTGGGGCCTCGAAGCGCTCCCTGTTCAGCCCTGCAGGCAGCCGCGTACTCGCAACAGAGCAGCCCAAGTGAGTGTGTGCGGACCAAAGTCGGGTCATGTTCCTCCGCTGCCCAGAATCCTCCCGAAAGTCACATTTCCTGCCATGGCCCCAGCCTCTGCGTGATCTGGGCCCACCCTGCCTGTCTCCCTCCTGAGCACTGGCTGTCCCTTCTGCCCAACCTTCCTCCCCTGCCCCCTGGTCTTCATCACGTCCCTGTCTTCTCAGGGAGGCCTGCGCTGAGCACCCTGTTAGCCACTGACACCCCAATCTACCTCATAGCCCTTCCCCAGCTCTTTTTCTAGAGCACGACTCTTTCTCATGTGTGGTGTTTCTTGACTCCTTTATTTCTAGTTGATCTCAGGCTCTAGTCCTGCTCACTGCTGTGTATGCTGCGTGGAGGTGGGGGTCCTTGTCTGCCTTGTCTCCTGGGCTCCCCGGGCCTAGCACGGTGTCTGGCATACAGCGGGCTCTTGATAAGTAGTGCTGTGTGAGTGGATGATAAGGGTCAGCTGACACCCTCTGGGGATATTGTGTGGGTCAGGTGTGACGGTGGCTGTTCCATACACTGGTTTGTCTACACTGGTCACTGGTAGACCTTTTGTGGGTATTGGGTTGAGTGTGGCAGATGGAAGGGGCACAGGGCAGGTTTGTCACTGGACGGAAGCCCACTGGGGACCCCACAGAGTCCGACCCTTACTACTTACGTGACACTGGGCAAGTTATGTCACCTTTCTGGCCTCGGTGTCCCCAGCTGTGAGATGGGGATGACAGCGGTACCCGCTTCGTGTTGAGGATTCAGTGAGGTCTAGTGTGGAATGTGTTCGGGACAGTCTTTGGCTTGTAAGCATCAGTGACTGTCAGCTTTGTTGTTACACCTGATGTGTTCTCGAGGAAGATTTACAATGGAAGTAGAAAGTCTCCCATCTGGGCCTAATTGGGCTCCACGGATTTATTTAGCCAAAGCTGGGCCTCCTGGAGGGATACATCTCAGCTGTAAGCAGGGAGGGAGGAGCAGACACAGGAACAGAACTGTCCAGACGGCCTTTAAGAAAAAGGTTTGTCATCTTTCTGAGTCTCCATTTTCCCTATCTGTAAAATGGGTGGTTATGTAGCCTCTTGGGGTGGGGGGATGGGAGTTGCATGAGAGCTCAGGAACCAGTGCCTCACCTGTTCAGTTTCCTACTTAGATGCTGCTCAGTCCAAAAAAAAAAAAAAAAAAAGTATTTCAAGCACTTACTGAAATCTATGAAGATAAGGGATCGGGCCCAGAGGAGTGAGAGTGAAGCTGAAAGTGAAGGTGTCCCAGAAAATCTGGTCTGTGAGGCAGTGACGGGCTCCTGGCCGATCACCAGGTGCTTTGGCGTCTTCTAAACAGCCCGAGCAATGAGGGAGGCACGCATACTTCCGTGATTCTCTGCAGCAAGCCAGGCTGGGGCCTTACCCAAAGCCCCAGTGAAAGGGAGATCCCAGGCACGGTGAGTCTGTCCTCCGAAGGGCACATCCGGCCAGGTGTAACCAGATCCTGAAAGCCAGCCTGGCCGGGAAGCCAAGGGACAGCTGGGTCAGGGTGACCCACCCCACGGGGCTCTGGGGGCCCTTCCCGCACAGCAGGGCCACTGCTGCCGCGGCAGTGAGTGGGAGGGGCAGCCTGGCCCCACTCTCCATGGTCAGGGCCAGTTCAGCCCCACGGATTGGGGTGTGCTCCACAGAGCACAGGATTGGGGTGTGCTCTGTAGAGACAGGTTCCAGGTGGGAAGAAAGGGCCTGCCAGAAGAATCAGGGTTGCCTTTACTAGGTCCTGGGGGCCCTCTGGTGGGTCAGTCTGGACGCTTCTGCTGTGCTGACCTCCATCTGCAGTGTTGCCTGACGCGGCCTCTGCCACAGCAGGAAGCCCCGTCTGCCCATCTTTATCGGGCTTCTTGTCCCTCCACTCAACAGCACATCTGAGTGAAGTATAGACTTCAGTTAATAGTAACGTGGCCATTTCGGTTTTCGAGTTCTGACCAATGTACTATTGTGGTGTAAGATACTCACCGTGGGGGAGACGAGGAGTGTAGAAGAACCCTCTGTACCATCTCTGCCACTTCCCGATTCACTACGAATATTGTACAATAGAAAGTTTACTTAAACTGTAAAAAAACAATATACAAAGCTCTCCATTCCACAGCCATAAGCTAATTGATAAATCGAACTGCGGAAGTGAATAGAAAGAATGGTTATATTCATGAGTCACTCGTGAATAGAGAGTGAGTCATTCAAAAGAATCGTGGATTATGGTGTGGGATTTAAAAGGAAATGGTGGATTTATTACTACTGATACGGAAATCTCTTTAATCTGTCATTGATTGAGGAAAACAGCTTGATTGTACTTAGTGTCCAATATGATAATATTTATCAAAAATAGAAAATCAAGAACAGAAATACTGCATATAAAACCAGCAACACGCCTCAAAGAGATCAAACTGTTTATGCCTGGAGATCAGTCTAGAAAGGATAACCAAGGGGAACGTTTACTTATTCTTTTATTTATTTATTTATTTATTTTTAAAGATTTTATTTATTTATTTGACAGAGATCACAAGTAGGCAGAGAGGTAGGCAGAGGGAGAGAGGAGGAAGCAGGCTTCCGGCTAAGCAGAGAGCCCAATGCGGGGCTGGGATCCAGACTTGAGCCGAAGGCAGAGGCCTTAACACACTGAGCCACCCAGGCACCCCTACTTATTCTTTTAAATATATCCGAATTAAATGTGTTTCCTTGAGGCCTATGAACTTTTTCAGTGAAAAGGAATTAAAAAAGATTTGTTAAGAACTGAGCCTGGGTGGCTCAGTAGTTGGCTCATCTACCTTTGGTTCCAGTCAGGAACCCCGGGTCCTGGGGTTGAGCCCTGCATTGGGCTCCCTGCACAGCGGGGAATCTGCTTCTCCCTCTGCCCCTCCCCTGCTCATGATCTCTCGCTCACTCTCAAATAAATAAAATCTTAAAAAAAAAAAACAAAAACAAAAAAACGATTAGTCAACATTTGCACAAAAGAAAGAAAGAAAAGAGAAAAAGAAGAGAGGAAAGCACCCTGGGCAGGGCAGGGAGGGGAACCACACAGGGCGCCTGCAGCCCACTCTGCTCCTCCCTTCGGGCGGGTTCTGGGCTGCAGAGTTGGGCTTTTCCCAGGCTGCACTGTTCCTAGTGCAAAGTCTAGCCAGGAAGCTCGTCTGGTCAGGGTAAGCAGGCCGGGTGGGGAGGATCAGGCTGCAGATGGCTGGGTGGGTGTGGTGACCTGGTACTGAGGGGAAGGGCTGTGGAACAGGTGGTCCTGAGCCAGGAGGGGAATTTCCTTGATGCCTCACCACCGCTGGGTACTTGGTACAGCAAGTTGGACTCACAGGCTGGCCTCCTGGGGACCAGGAGGTGACTTCCTGAAGGGACACCAGGCACCGGCCTGGACATTCACAGACACGGTGGCAGCAAAGGCCTCCTCCGGTTCCCTCCCTTAGGAGAGGGGCCTCGGGCTCTCCTCACCCACGTCTGCAGACCCCTGACCCGTGTGCTCGATCTCTCTTCCTGCAGGATGAAGATGAGACGCTACAAGCTCTTTCTCATGTTCTGTATGGCCGGCCTGTGCCTCATCTCCTTCCTGCACTTCTTTAAGACCCTGTCCTATGTCACCTTCCCCCGAGAACTGGCCTCCCTCAGCCCAAACCTCGTGTCCAGCTTCTTCTGGAACAATGCCCCCGTCACGCCCCAGGCCAGCCCGGAGCCGGGCAGCCCCGATCTGCTGCGAACGCCGCTCTACTCCCACTCGCCCCTGCTCCAGCCGCTGTCCCCAAGCAAGGCCAGTGAGGAGCTCCACCGGATGGACTTCGTGCTGCCCGAGGACACCACCGAGTACTTCGTCCGCACCAAGGCGGGAGGCGTCTGCTTCAAACCAGGCACCAAGATGCTGGAGAAGCCCTCCTCGGGGCGGCCCGAGGAGAAGGCGGAGGGGGCCGATGGCTCCTCTGCCCGGGGCCCGGCCCGGCACCTGCTGAGCGCCCGTGAGCGCCCGGGCGCCCGCAGCCCGCGGCGCAAGTGGGTGGAGTGCGTGTGCCTCCCGGGCTGGCACGGGCCGAGCTGCGGCGTGCCCACCGTGGTGCAGTACTCCAACCTGCCCACCAAGGAGCGCCTGGTGCCCCGCGAGGTGCCGCGGCGGGTCATCAACGCCATCAACATCAACCACGAGTTCGACCTGCTGGACGTGCGCTTCCACGAGCTGGGCGACGTGGTGGACGCCTTTGTGGTGTGCGAGTCCAACTTCACGGCCTACGGGGAGCCGCGGCCGCTCAAGTTCCGCGAGATGCTCACCAACGGCACGTTCGAGTACATCCGGCACAAGGTGCTCTACGTCTTCCTGGACCACTTCCCGCTGGGCGGGCGGCAGGACGGCTGGATCGCCGACGACTACCTGCGCACCTTCCTGACCCAGGACGGCGTGTCGCGCCTGCGCAACCTGCGGCCCGACGACGTCTTCATCATCGACGACGCCGACGAGATCCCCGCGCGCGACGGCGTGCTCTTCCTCAAGCTGTACGACGGCTGGACAGAGCCGTTCGCCTTCCACATGCGCAAGTCGCTGTACGGCTTCTTCTGGAAGCAGCCGGGCACCCTGGAGGTGGTGTCGGGCTGCACGGTGGACATGCTGCAGACGGTGTACGGGCTGGACGGCATCCGCCTGCGCCGCCGCCAGTACTACACCATGCCCAACTTCCGGCAGTACGAGAACCGCACGGGCCACATCCTGGTGCAGTGGTCGCTCGGCAGCCCCCTGCACTTCGCCGGCTGGCACTGCTCCTGGTGCTTCACGCCCGAGGGCATCTACTTCAAGCTCGTGTCGGCCCAGAACGGCGACTTCCCCCGCTGGGGCGACTACGAGGACAAGCGGGACCTTAATTACATCCGGGGCCTGATCCGCACCGGGGGCTGGTTCGATGGCACGCAGCAGGAGTACCCGCCGGCCGACCCCAGCGAGCACATGTACGCCCCGAAGTACCTGCTCAGCAACTACGCCCAGTTCCGCTACCTGCTGGACAACCCCTACCAGGAGCCCAGGAGCACGGTGGAAGGTGGGCGGCGGCCCAGGGCTCCCGAGGGAAGGCCCCCCGCCAGGGGCAAATCGGATGTGGTTGAAGGCTAAGGCTGCGTGATCTCAGAGGGCCAGGGGCAGGGTCGGGGCTGGCAGCTGCCCCTCCTGATGTTTTTCTGCCTCCCTCTGCCGTGTGGCTGGTCCTTGAGAAGACCAGGAGTGCATGGGTGAAGGAGTCTTCCCTACTCAGGCCCTCGTGAATTGGGGTTGGGCCTGTGAGCTCACAAAACGCCCTTCCCCATCAGGAGAGGGGAGTCCAGCCCTTCGCACTCCCAAGAGCCCTGTGACCGGGAGGTGCTGGTGGAGCATGCATGGTGGTTGCTGGGTAGTGAGGGAGGTTGGGCAGGGTGGGGAAGGGAACCTGTAGGAGCTCCCCAGGGCCAGCAGATGGGAGCTGCAGCCCCTGCCAGGAAGAAACCTACCATTTGGCCTCCTGGGGCTTTGGACCTGCAGCGGAGAAGTGGACGTGCCAGGAGGTCCTGGGGCTCTGTAAATAGATGCTTTTGGCTCCAGGAGGAAAAGGGGACACCAGGGCGGGAGGGGAAGAAAAACAGCAGCCAGCTGGGAAGAGCTGCAGTGTTCTCGGAAGAGCTGAGCCAGAAGGAGCCGAGAAATCTGCCCCATAGTCCGCCCCTCCCCCTGCCCAGTGCGGGACAGCACCTGTGGGGTAGGCGGGGGTCTGCAGAAGTCCAAGGAGTCTTTCTTTTGGTTCCAAATCTGGCATTGACATTCCTTCTTTCTTTTTATGTTGCTGTCTTGTGGCAAGGTGGAGAGTCCAGTTCTCAGGGTGGGGATGGCAGCCAGAGGCTGGACCATCAGCTCAGTAGGTTGGGCCTGCGAGGGGGCACGGGGAAGGAGGTGGTTCCCCATCACCCCTTTCCACTAAAACCCACAGCCCCGGCTCCCCACCATCCCCTTACACCCCTCCTTAGGGCTGGCTAGAGTCAGGAAGCCCCACAGGGCTGCCCTGACTGGGCCCAGGAGGGACTTGAAGGCCAGTTGTATGTCATCTCATTCCTCTTTGCCTCTTGAGGGCAGGGGATGTATTGGTTAGTTTCTAAGCTGCTCTAATTAAGAGACCCCAGAATACAGTAATTTAAGCAAGACAAGCTTGTTTCTAGCTTAACTGTCTAGAGAGCGATGGTCCACATCCAGTAAGGCAGCTCTGCTTTCCTTCATATGCACCTTCCACTTCTGGATAGAATGGTTGCTTCAGTTCCCACCATCACATGTGCATCCCAGCACAGGGGAAGCAGAGAACAGCAAGAGAAGCACATGCCCTTTCCCGTAAAGGGCATGATCCAGACATGACTCGGTCACTTCTGATCACATCTCACTGGCCAGGGCTTAGTGACATGGCCATAAATAGCTGCAAGGGAAGCTGGGAAAAGTAGTCTTCAGCCACATGCCCAGCCTCAACTGAAGAATTCTCTTAGTAAAGGAAGGAGGAGAGAATGGAGACAGGAGACAAGGAGCGTCTCTGGCACAGAGGGAGGGGGATGGGGAGAGAGTGTAGGAATGACTAACACAGCCCTAGGATCCTACTGTCTCATTCAGAGCTCCTAAGAGCCCCCGCTCCTGCCCCCACTCACTGCAGCCCAGGGTTGGGGGCCAGTTAGAGCCTGTGGTTGTAGGAGCGGTGATACTCCCCATGCCCAAGGCACCCGTAGATGTTCACCCAGCGATGCCAGGATGCAGAACCTGCCTGTGGAATGGTACATGTTTGTGCGTGTGTGTGTGTGTGTATTTATGGGCATGTGTGCATGCTTGGTGTGTATTTGTACGTGTCTGTATTGGGGTGTCCCTGTAAATATAGGCTTCTGTATGGATGTAGGGGCAGGGCCCAGGCCTCCCCTTCCCCAGGACCCGGAGCCTGTGGCCACACCTCCTTGCAGCTCCTCCAAAGTGACTTGGGCAGAAAGCCCCTGGGGAGCCGAGAAAGCGAGGCTGAAGGCGGTGTGGGGGTCTGTCTGTCTGTCTGTCTTTCAGTCCAAGGAATGAGAATCCTCCTGACCTGAGGGCTGAGCAGCTGAGAGCTCACTACCTCCCCAGCCCATCTTGGTCCCACCCAGCCTCTGGCCTGGACTTGCTCTGGATGTCTTATTGGGGCTTCCTGAGGGGCGAAGAGAGCGGTGTCTCCTTTGCCACAGCTCTGTCCCAGGAAATGTCTGGCGTGGGCGTGGTCTTCCAGGGAGCAGGCCACTGAGCAACCTCTGGTGGGCAGACAGGAAGCAGGTGGAGGGTGCTCTGTGGCCTCCACTCTCCCTCCGCAAGGGGGTCCGTGGTGTGCCCCGAGGGAACCCCTCCCTTGGAGTCTTAGCAGCCCCACTCCCAGTCCCTTTTGGAGCTGAACAAAGAGGCAGAAGTGGCAAAAGCGGTTAGAATGTCCACCAGGGCCTGCCTTCCCAGCCACCTTCGCTCATCTCCTGGACCGGCAGTCTCGGGGGGGCTCCTGAATCAGGCCGGAGCCCCAGCCCAGGGTGGGTTTCCTCATCCATGCCCCTGGCACCCTCAGCTGCCATGGAGATGCCCCCTCCCCAGGCTGGCAGGGGTCCCTGGCTTCCAGTTCACCAGCTCCAGGGCAAGGGAAGGAGAAGGTGGGGAGCTCAGACCTGCCAGGCCTCACCTTCCCTCTCAGACCCAGAACATGTTCATGGTCACTGCCAAGGGGAGACCTGGTCATTGGGTGGAGAGGGCAGTCGTGGCGGGGGGGGGGGGCAAGATGTGGGGTTGAAGAGTTTCACTTATACTCACAACATACACTGGGAATTTCGGGGGACAGGGGAGCCCCTGGGCTACTCCCCCAGTATGAAAGGAAACCAAACTGTGAATGGGAATGTGGGCATACTGCTCCCCCTGTCGCTGTCAGCAAGTGTCTCTCCCTGGAAACCGCTGGCCCTGTGACCTCTAGACTCAGGAGGCTCCGCCCACCCACAGGTCATGTCCTCTTGCAGAAGCAGGTTCTTAGGGGTGGACTTGGGAGATCTTTGGGGCCAAAGGTGGCAGGCGGGGAGGGGAGACGGGACTTCTCCAAGCAGAAGGCAGGGCCCTGGGAAATGTATAATTTAAGGACGCCAATGATAATAGTATTATTTTTTTTGTAAGGGAAAATCAATATGTACATTCTGAAATCATTTTCTCTGTAAATGGTTGGATTTCATTTCACCCTTAAAGGGATGCTTAAAGGAAAAGAGAATATTAATAATAAAAGCAGTTACAAAGTCTTAAAGGTGCGCATGTGGGGCAAATTTGGGGGTACTCTGGGTCAGGGAGGGGTGCAAGGGACTGGTTCTGGTTTTTAAAGACCACCTCGCCGCCAGGGCTGGGCCAGCGGGGTGCGGGGACATGCGGAGTCCCTTCACTGAGGGATACGCCACACATGCGCGTGCACGCTACCCCAGGAGCATCTCCTACTCCACCCACACCTGGTGGAAACGCTGGACAGCAGAAAGTGCTGGAAGGAGGGCTGCAGAAAGAAGTGGGCCCAGGAATGGCGACACCCACCCTCCCAGGTGGGCTAGTACCCCTTTAGAGCTCTCTGCTGTCTCTACGCAGAGGGGAGCCATCCCCCTAGTTCTGCTCAGGGGATCCAGACAAACACTCCCAACTCCATGCTCTTCCCCCTCTATGCCTGTCACAGGTTCCTTTTTTTCCCTCTTAAGATTTTTTTTTTTTTAAGTAATTTCTACAGCCAGTAAGGGGCTCGAACCTACAACCCCAAGAGCAAGAGTCACATGCTCCACCTACTGAACAAGCTGCATTCCCCTATCAGACATTTGAAGGTCGCACAGCCACTTGCAGGTAGAAGAGGGACCGCACCTGGATCCCCAGCACTGGTCCTGTCGCCAGTCCCTTGGGGCAGGCGAGGGTAGCAGTGTCTTTCCTGTAGACCTGTGCTCCGATGGTGCCTGGGACCGTGGAAAGTGGGGGCTTCCTGGAGGCTTCCTCTGGACCCGTGGGTAATGGTATTGTCCTGGGGAAGGAACCCTCTGGGTATTTTCTAAGGAAAGCCTCAGAGGTGGTGGGAGTGAGCACACTTTTAAACTCTGCCTCGGTCCCTGTGGGGTGGCTGGGCAGCCACCCTGTTAGAAGGGGACACCAAGGCTGGAGATAGGGAAGAGAGCCAGTGTCGGTGGCCATAGCAGGGGCTAATGTCCCCTGAGCACCCACATGACTGACTCAGACGCCTGGACTCCAGCCACACTCCCAAAGCCCAGGAAGGTGCCTGCCGCAGGTGCTCGGGGTAGGTGGCGTGAGGATTGCGGGGTTTGCAGGGATTGCAGGATCTTGGGAGAGTGGAGGAGATGCAGACAATCCACAGAGCCAGAAGAGGGTGATGGTGACTCCCCACCGTTTGAGATCAAGTTTATAACCTCAAATCATGTCCCAGAGTGAATCATCCTCATAGACATTTCCTGACATTAAGTGCCTATTTGGTGCCAAACTCTAGGCTAAAAGATACCCCTCCCCATTTTTCCCACTGCACAGCTGTGGAGAGAGGCTTGGACACATTAAATAAGGCGGTGAACGCCACGCTGCCCTTCCTGCATTGGCATCCACGGGGGAGGAGAGGGAGGAGGCCGGAAGGGGTGTGGACATGCAGAAGCAGGAGAGGATGGTGGATCATGATGCCCGTCCTCACGTTCAAACACCATCTGAGCTCCTAACCAAGCCAGGCACTGTGCCAGCTCTGGGCACATGGAGCCAGTCCCTGCAATCGGGGGAGGTGGGGGAGCACAGTCCATAGGGAGCAGCGGCAGGTCAGCGCCCCTCAGGGCAGTCAGGTGAGGGCTGGTGTGCAGTCGTCAGAGCCTAGGAAGCTGGCCTTGTGCTGTCTGGGAGCGTCGGGCACAAGTGTCTCCCTCACCCGGCCATCCAGAGGGCATGGGAGTAGTGGCAGCCTCTGTGGCCTTGGAGGGGATGCATATTCCCTCCAGCTTGAACCTCCTGTCCATAAAATTGGTCCATAGGAAGCTCTAGTGCATCTGGAGGAAAACCTAAAATATAGTGAAATGCTTTTGCAGCCCGTAAATCTATGGCGTTTATGAGACAAGAGCAACAGTGGCTACTATGGGCAGCAGCGATCACCAACGCACTCCTGTGGCTTCTTTCCAGGTTGGGGCTTGAGCTTTAGGCAGTTAAACCCCCCAAATTCTGAAGGCCCGTCATCCTGGAGCTCACTGGGAGTCCCCACCCAGGCACCCCGAATCATGCAACGTCCACAAATCTGGTTACAGTTCAAAGCAGTGAAAGGCCTTGCCTGGGCCAACCCCCTGGGCTGCATCCTTGGCCCTTCCCATGCCCCATACTGTTCTAGTGAATTCCCAGACGCTCAGTTACAGCAAAAAAAGCACTCCTTTATTTTTTTAATTTTATTATTATTTTTTAAAGATTTTATTTATTTATTTGACAGACAGAGATCACAGGTAGGCAGAGAGGCAGGCAGAGAGAGAGGAGGGAGCAGGCTCCCTGCTGAGCAGAGAACCCAATGCGGGGCCCGATCCCAGGACCCCGGGATCATGACCTGAGCTGAAGGCAGAGGCTTTAACCCACTGAGCCGCCCAGGTGCTCCAGAAAGTGCACTCCTTTAAATTGCATAATTGTTTAAGTTTTAAGTCTTCGTTTACTCTCCCAAATATTTATTGCTTCTACACAAACCATCCTGAAATTTAACAGATAAAATAGCCATTTATTTGCTGACAGTTCCATAGTTTGATTCTGGCTCCACTGAATGGCTGGGTTCTCCTGCCCAGTGGCACGTGGCTGTCCACTGCAAGGACCCACCCACCCGCTGGCGTCTGACCTGGATATCCGGATGACAAAGGAAAGGATACAGCACAAAAAGAACGAGGCTGTCAGCCAGGCAGCGATTGCACAGGAGAGGAGAGGGACAGGAACACAGAAAGGCAGGTGAGACTCTAGAAAGGACCTCCCGTCACCTCTGAGGTCTCCCGCCAAAAAAACATGGCTTGAACCTAATCTCAAGGAAGAATCACATAAACTCAAGTTGAGGGACAATTCACCCCCAACCTGACTTCTCCCGTGCTCTTGATTTCCCGTAACCCTGTCCTTCTGCAGAAAAAGTCCAACCCTACGTCAGTACCACAAATCACCTTTCAAACACCTATCCTAGACTGCTGACAGCTTCTAGAGACAAATCATCAACAGGGGCACAAGTCATTGCCACCATGGCCTCGGCATGTGGCCTGGTTGTTCCTATCATCCCAGCCCACCATCACGTTGTGTGAGCCCAGCCAAGACCAGGAGAGCTTCCCCGCCAAGTTCAGCCTGAACATTAATGAAGTCTCATGAGCTCAATTGCTTTGGCTGTTGGGATGGTGTGTTACACAGCCTAATTGTGACCACAAGATAACTGATAGTTTGCTTTCAATTAATGACAGGAAAGCCAACCCAAATGAATAGAGCAGAAAAGAAATTGATTGACTTACTAACAGGTTAGTTTAGTAACAGTAAAGGCTTCAGGTCCAGCTTGAGGTGGAGCTCAGTGTCGCATCGTCATCCGGCTCTCTGCTCAGCTCAGCTCAGCTCTACTTCCGGTCTCATGTTGTTCCTGTCACAAGACAGCCATAATCCTCATGCCTACAAGATGGCTGCAGCAGCTCCAGACCTCACAGCATCTCATCTTGTGTACTTAGCACAGAAGAAACAGAGCTCCTCGGGGCACCTGGGTGGTTTAGTGGGTTAAAGCCTCTGCCTTCGACTCAGGTCATGATCCCAGATCAAGCCCCGCATCGGGCTCTTTGCTCAGCAGGGAGCCTGCTTCCCCCTCTCTCTGCCTGCCTCTCTGCCTACTTGTGATCTCTGTCTGTCAAATAAATAAATAAAATCTTTAACAAATAAAAATTTAAAAAGAATAAAAGAAAAGAAACTTTTTCTTTTCTTTTCTCCCGAAAATCCTGGGCCTGCATCTCAGTGACTTAGATAGTCATGCAATCATCTCTGGACCAATTGGTGAGACTGTGGGGGGGGTGGGTGGGTAGAATACACTGATTAGCTTAGATCTTCCAGAGGAAGGAGGATACCCCAAGGAAACGCGGGGTGCCGAGGTCATCATCGATACCTCAAGTGCCCCCATCAGGTCTTTCCCCAGCCCTTGCTCAAGTCCTTCCCCGGAATGCTCATCTGCGAGATGAAGATCATGGGACAGGCCTCCCTAGTGGTTGTGAGTGTGCTCAGAACTTGGAGCAGAGCCCAGAGCTTCAGGAGAGCCTCAGAAGTGTGAGCCATCATCGTCATGACCAAGGCCTCACCCTCCATTCGCTCACGTGGTACGTCTGACGCAGGGACAGGCATCCCTTCTCTGCACTCCCTCAGCCTCTCTGGCTTCCTCTTCCCCCTTTCTGATGTTCCTTCCTGGGATCCTTTAGCCCTCTGTACCCCTTTAATAAGGGGGCTCCCCAGTTCTTAATCCTGGGCCCACTGCTCTGCTCTTCATGATTCTTGCCCAGGTGCCATTGGCTCAGTCTCTCCAGGGACTCCTCCCCCCTGGGCATCCAGCCCATGGATTCAAAAGCTTGTTGGATTAGTCCTCAAGGTGTCAAGGTCACCTGAAACACCATGCACCCAAATGAGTTCAGCTTTCCCCCCACCCCCACCAAGGCTGTTCTCCCTGTTCTCCATCCCGCTGATGGTGTCTCATCTCTCCATGCGCCAGCCAGAAATCTGGGTGTCATCCTTGCAATTCTCCCTAATAGTAGCTACCATTTATTTAGTGCCTACGGTGTGCCAGAGACCCTGTTGGGACCCTGTTAGGTCCAAATCCCAGATCCCCACTTGCTAATCACCTGACCCTGGATGTGTTCCTTAGACTTAAGCCCTCCTTTCAGCATCTGTAAAGCAGAGATGATGACTCCTACCTCCAAGCATCGAGTGGGTTAAACGGTGCATGTAGATCAAAGCACAGAGCTGGGCATGCAGTGGGCACTCAATGCTGGCTGCCGTGGACATTTGCAGGCGCTCTTCTTGGCATTTCTTCCTACCAGAATTTCTTTTCTTTCTTTCTTTTTTTTTTTTTTTTTAAGATTTTATTTATTTATTTGAGAGAGAGACAGGGAGAGAGAGCATGAGCGAGGAGAAGGTCAGAGGAAGAAGCAGACTCCCCATGGAGCTGGGAGCCCGATGCGGGACTCGATCCCAGGACTCTGGGATCATGACCTGAGCCGAAGGCAGTCATCCAATCAACTGAGCCACCCAGGCGTCCCCTACCAGAATTTCTTAATCATGCATTTTGGTGGGACTGACGCACGTACACAAATGTGCACACTCACAGATGCACGCATCCAGCTCCTGAGGGAGCCCTGAATGGCTACGCCTGTTGGTACAGCCACTGCCTGGTCAGGGCGATTACTTTAGGGATGGATAAGTGACCTGATCTGGGTTAGTGATACAGAAGTAAAAATGGCTGGAAGCTGCTGGGAAAGGAGTTCTTTTCTTCCAAGAATGATGGGAAAAGAGCACCCACTACCGGAAACAAGAGGGAGGAGCCTATAGCTTACAGCATTGGCTACTGGGTAGAGCCTCACCCAAAACCCACAGTTGGGACTTCTCAATTACATGAGCCCATAAATTCCCTTTGTGAGAGACACTTTGAGCTGGGTTTTCTGCTACTTAAACCAAAAGCCTTCTAACTCCTCTAAAGAAAACATTCCTGAGTTAATGCGCACTATTTTCTTGGCCCAGAACCTTCTGCCGCCATTTTGTACCTAATCCTTACCAGGAAGGCCCCCACCTCTGCTTCCCCATGCCCAGGTTAGGTGCTGACCCTCTGGGCTCTCATGATGCCTCCAATGTCTGCAGCGCTGCCCTTACCACACAGTTTCAGGATCGTCTGTCTTTGTCTCCCACACTTGGGAGCCAACAGTTCCCAGCCCAACTCAAAAGCTATGCAATGAATGCTGCCAGTTAAGGAGAGGCACTGGGATTTGAACCCAGGACCGTCTCCTATGCTGTCTAATGGCCCCCACTTCCCAAATACCCTGCTCCCTGAATGTCCCACTCTGCCTGGCCAAACACTGGGCTGCTGTCGCATATAATCTCCCTGCCCACCTAGGGCAGTAGGGATTCTACTACCCAAACTTCGTCCTCTGTAAGGCCTTGCCCACAGGATTAGCTGCCCCCCACCCCTGCCCCCAGCTCAGTTACTGGCCCAGCCGGGCCAAGACTTGCCCCTCCTGTTGAGTCTCACACTGCTGCAGTCCCCATGGCATAATGAGAACCTTTGGTGTGTCCTGCTGGGCAGCCTTTCTGAGGACCCAGCATGCCTCACACCAGGCCCGTTTGGATGCTCTGCCTTCTAGAGATTCACATGGGACAAGGCCAGGTCCTCGTCCATGTGACTGCCCATCACATAGTCAAAAATAACTGTCTCCATCCCCTGATTTGCTCTGCCAGTTGGTCCACAGCTGTCCAGGAAGAGGACTTCTAGACGGTTTCACCATTTGGTTCTACCAAGAGTGGCCAGGGTCTAGGGAGCAGGTTGGTGGTGGAAAGAAAACACAACATTCTTGAGATTTGTAGGAGGCAGAGAATTTCCTGACTCAGCCAGTCCAGCCTATTGTGACGTCCTGAGGCAGAGGCTCCGAAGGGGGGCACTCATTCTATAAAGCTCTCAAAGGGTCCCCTTGAGCACCAGCATTTAAGATAATCTGATGAAGATGCTTAGAAGCGATTTTGGTTTTGCAAATTAAATTCATCTCTCGGGAAGCTCCCAGGCTAATGTGGTTAGGCGCGTGACCCCACTCTAGGACAATTAGTCTTTTTGGTCTGACACCCTCAGTTCCCCATCTCTCCCCCTCCATTCCTCTTGCCACTACCTACCTTTCAACTTAACCCTGTGCTCACTCACTCACTGTGCACCATGACGGGCCCTAGGGAAGATACAGAAATGAAGACACATTTTCTGCCCTTTTGGAGCTCAAAATCAATTGTGAGTAATTGATTGTGGGTTTCTTGACCTCAGCACTAGCGACAATGTGGCCAGATCATTCTGTGCTGAGGGGCTGTCCTGCGCATCGCAGGGGGTTAGAAGCGTCCTTGCCCCTACTCGCTAGATGAATCCACTCCCCCAAGTGTGACAACCAAACATGTCCCCAGATATTGTTACATGTCCCCAGGAGGATAAAAGCATTCCTGTGGTTAAGGACAACTACAGGAGGCGTATACAACCATTGAGCACCTACTGTATACATGCCAGGCACTTTACATACATTACTTCATGTAGTCTAAATGTAAATCTAAATCGAAATAACGGGTCTTCCCCCTTACCAGCCTGCAAAATTGTGGGGGTGGTGAGGCTAGGAATGGGGGAGATTAAGGGTGTAAGTAAATGGCTCAAGGGCAGACAGCTCCCAGTATTAGCTTGGACCAGGGCCTCTGCCACTCTTCTCACGGTGCCGTGCTGCCTCCTAGTGGGGGAGTTAGGAATGGCCAAAACCAGCACTGCGGATTTTAGGCAGTGTGGACAAGTACATGACCCAAAATGGAAAGATGGACATATCTAATTAGAATCACAGAAAATCGGGGTGCTGGGTGGCTCAGTGGGTTAAAGCCTCTGCCTTCGGCTCAGGTCATGATCTCACGGTCCTGGGATCGAGCCCCACATCGAGCTCTCTGCTCAGCAGGGAGTCTGCTCCCCCCCACCTCTCTCTGCCTGCCTCTCTGCCTACTTGTGACCTCTGTCTGTCAAATAAATAAATAAAATCTTTAAAAAAAAAAAAATCACAGAAAATCACAAAGAAAAAAGAAAACCCAAACTAGGAAAAATACACAAGGGCGAAGGCAATGCTAGGGGCATGTGCAAGTGTTGAAGGCCTGCAGAGCAAACGGGTTCCTGCTCTTCTCCCCTTTTGCGGCCAAGGAGATGAAGATTCCAGAGCTCGCACAGGAGGGGGCGGAGACTGGAGGACAAATACCTCTGGAGCATCTGCTGCCAACACTGCGTCTTCCTCACCAGTGTGTCCCCCAGCACTCTGCCCTCCGGGCAGGGCTCACCAAATCCCACTGAACTGTCCTGATGCAGTGCACCCATAACATCTCACCCCTCCTCTGGCGGCTGTCTCCCAGACCCCACTTGTGTTAATAGTAGATGCTAACACATCCCCAGTTGGGCCCCAAAGACCCCTGCACTCTAGCAGACCGGAGTCGGGGTTCCTCTGTCCCCCTCTGAGTCCCCAAGCACAGAGGCCCACCGTTCTGCATCAATGGGAGGCTTTGCCAGCCGGTGTCATCAACACCCTTGGAAGTTACTAAGCACAGACCAGGATGGTTCTGTGCTATGCCTCCCTGATCTGTTAAGAGGGGCCTCAGGCCTGCTTGTTGCTGCACGTTCTTCCAGCGGATAGACGTTACCTCCTCTGCCCATCTGATATGAGAAGGTTGTGAGAATGTCCTTCCCATTAGGGAGCCTTCTTTAGAGAGGGTCCCTCCCCTACTCAAGCCTGTCCTGGGTTGTGGGACTGCAGAGACCCCTGGGGGAGTAAAGGCTCTTTTGCCGAGCAGGAGGACATTGGGGGGTCAAGTTCTAAAACTCAAAGGACCAAGAGCATGTACAAACATTACAACTCATCTTCCAAACTGCGATCAGGGGCATCCAACGCTCTGTGCGTCATCTGGGATATATCTTAATTACTATGTTGCCATACACCCCAGACTCTAAACTGGAAATGTACATTGCTCTCCTTCTTCTCCCTCTCCCTGGCAAATCCATCCTCAAGGCAGGGCCACTGCTAGCCCATGCAGGCTTCTGTGCAAATTGGGAAAGGCATCCCTTCCCCAAGACATCTTATTTCCACCTGTTGTTAAACTGCCGTCATGTACTGATTTCATTAGAACAAGACAATTCACTGCCTTCTTCCCAATGTCATAGGAAACCTACAACTCCACAAGGTCTACGATGTGAAAGGCGCCCCTTGGATGTGGTGCCCTTGTGCAGTGTGTAACATGAACCACCACACCCCGCAGCCTTGCCTGCACCTTGTAGATCTGACCCACTCCCAACTTTAAAATAATCTATGGCTCCCCATCACCTACAATGCCAGGTCAAAGTTCTTGATGTAGCTCCAGGGAGTCTTGCTATCTTTTTACGCTTCCTTGTCCCACCTCCTTGGACTGGGGTAGAAGCCTTACTCAAAGGTCGCCCAAGCTACCTATAGGCTCAGCAGCACTATTCATGACCTGGCTTGGTTTGAAGAGGTGAGCTTGGCCAATCAGAGGAAGCAGGTGCAGAGAGAAGCAGCCATGAGATCAACCTCCAGTAACTGGCTCTGGTCATACTTAGGACAACCCAACCAAGTTGGTCTCAGCAGAGCTCTGACCCACAACTCACAGAAGCCCCATCAGAGCTGTGACTTGGAGGAGGTCACACTGACCCAGGAGTCAGCAGATTTGAAGTGGTCATGAAAATGGGGTCCTCAAATACACACAGGGATTTAGCATACGATATAGATGACACTGGAGGAAAGAAAAATTATTTCGTGAATATCTGACAGCCATTGAGAAGGCAGACTACAATCCGTACCTCACTCCTTATCCTAGAGTCAATTCCAGGTGCATACACCAAAGATAGAAAAAAAATTTTAGAAATACAATTCGGCCAGTCTCTTCTCCCTCTAGGTGTCTGTGCAGGGGTGAGTGTGTGTATGCACCCTGGGGCCAGCAGGGAGGGGCTGAACTGGAAAAACTCTCAAGCGTCTAACAGCTGTGACCTTCATGAGGTCTAAGGCCTCTGCAGACTCAGCAGACCACAGGAGCCCAAGGAGCAACGTTATGTAAACGATAGAGCACCCGTGGATGAGACAATAGGGTTTGGTGGGGATTGGGATGAACTGGGGAGTTCAAACCCTGTCCAAAGGTGGCGGCTGCTCCTTCGCATAAGTAGGGAACCCGGTGCTGCCAGATCATCAAGTATTTGAGCAAACCTGGAAAGCTGTCTTTTCTACTTATCTGGGTCTTGCAAAGTTCTTTGTGGAGCGAGAGCAATTCTTGGTCCAGTCCAGCATGTCGGCCTCCAGTTTGCCCCTGGAGGTGGCAGAGGCTGTCATCAGCCTGAGTGCTGCCGACTCATCTGTGAAGTGGGTACACTGCTCTCCGGCCCTCTCGGGACCGTGGTAGGGCTCAGTGGGTATAAATAAAGGACGGAAAGGGACACTGACATTCACTAAGCGACTGCTCCGGGCAGGGCACTGGCTCAGCCTCGCCACCCTTCTCCTGGGTTCTCAAACTCACAGAGGGGGCACCCTGGGCAGAGGAGGAGCTGGGATCTGGGCTCCAAGCCTGTGCATCTACCAGCCCAGGCCCCCCCTCCTGCACCTGCCAGAGCGGGGGTATTTGGTGAATGAGCTTCTATTCCCCATGCCCTGTTCAGCACCCTCTGGCACAGCATGGGCAGCAAAGCTTTCACAGGCTAATGGGGGAACCTCATGCTTGTCCAGGGATATCAGATTTTAGTCTGGTGAAGACAGGATCAATGGCCTCTGATGAGAGCAAACCCCATGAGGAGGGAGTTGGCAGTCTCTGAGAGTGATTTCTAGGTCCCCAACCAGCTCACATCCTGGAGCTTCGCTGATCCGGCTACAGCCAACTCTTACACTACTCCAACCACCCAGGTGAAAGAGTCTCAGTTTTATAAGGCATCTTCCTGGGCAGAGTAAAGGGGATGAGACTGGTAAGACCCTGGTCACAGGGACTCATACTCTCTGCCTTCTGTCGGGAAGCCTGGGACTCCCCTGTGTGCCCCTTCCTTTCCCTCCCCCTGCTCCCTGGGTGAGGAGTGTAGGTGATTATACTCCCTTGAGGGCTCACTCTCTGGGCCTCCCTGCCCTCCTGCAGCTGGAATGCTGGAGCACCCGCTCCCACCCCACCCCACCCCACCCGCTTTTCCTCCCTCCAGCTGGCCTCACCTTTCACCCTTTCCTCTCCCAGCAATGTCACTGTCTTCCTTCCTACCTTCCCATTTACTCCTTGCCCCCTGTGCTCTCACTTAAGGAATATACTCTGGGACCAGCCCCTAACCGGGCAAGGCTGGTCTCAGACTGGCTGGAGTACTGGCCTCCGTGGCTGCGGCAGCATCCTCCTCTCCCCAAGCTTCTAGGACACCCCGTCCTTCTGCCGTGTTCTCTCTGCTTCCTCGGACTTAGACATCAGCATTCCCAGGTCTCCCCCTCTGCCCCCGTCATGTCCTCCTCTTCCTCCACACCTGGCCCCAGTGACTTCCTCTATCCCAGGAATTGTTCAACCCCCGGAGCAGAGCTCAGATCCTAGTCCTGCCATTTATGGCTCTTGGAGGTCCTGGCTCCTTGGACGTACCTGGGGAAGTGACAGTCTTATCCCCACACAGCTGAGCTGAGGGTCAGGCAAGAGCTGGTACACAAGCAGCTGTGCTCATTCCTACTATCTGCTGATGGCGCTCTCAAGGGGCACTGCGGTGGTCTGGGGACAGATCTCCTGCAGGTCTCAGCCCATCAATCTACTCCCTGTAAAGAGACCAGTCAGCTCTCCCCCAGACGAAGTCTGAGCCTAGCACGAACTTCCCCCTTGCTGTTGGCTCAGGCTTCCTGCCTGTGGCCTGCTGGGCCCTGCCCTCCTCCAGTCTCATCTTGGACTATCCTTCCTGTGTTCTCTGGCTCTCGTTCTTTGAACTCTGCAATCGGCAGAGACCCCCGCACCTTGGGACCACTCCTGCCCCCATACCATCACCTGAACTCCCTAAGGCCTCAGCCGTAGTTTTATTTCTCATTACAGATACATCCTTACTACATACCCAGATATACTCGGCTTCACTCTCCCTCCATCTTAGCATGAGTTGATTTCAAGGTCAGATTGCTTAGGTACCTTAATTAATCCCCATTTAAACCAAGACACAGAGCAGTTGAGAACCTTGCTGAAAGTTTCCCAGCTGTCAGGTAGCAGAGTGGGGATTCAAACCCACGACTGACCTCAGACTAAGGGTGCCGGCATAACAGCCTGAAGCACACCTGGCTGGCTATTACATTCTCCCCGGGGAAACCTCAGCATGCTCGCTGTCCAGCATTTTTTTTTTTTTAAGATTTTATTTATTTATTTGTCAGATAGAAATCACAAATAGGCAGAGAGGCAGGCAGAGAGAAAGGGAAGCAGGCTCCCTGCTGAGCAGAGATTTCCCAATGTGGGGCTCCATCCCAGGACCCTGAGATCATGACCTGAGCCGAAGGCAGAGGCTTTAACCCACTGAGCCACCCAGGCGCCCCTCGCTGTCCAGCTTTGGGTCTCATCCCTTTACCTCCCTTCCCAGTTGGTGCCCACCCAGCCCTGCTTCTGCACTGGGTCACAGGATCTTCTGGTTCCCACAGCATCTGCGAAGGCTCCTCTCTGAGCACCTGTCTGTGCACCTGTCAGCCTCCCCTCTTGACCCTGGCCCTCTTGAGGACAGGAACTGCCTGTCCTGCTTTCACCCTCTGGGGCCCAGACCCTTGACCACAGAGGCTTTCTAGGACCAGAGGGCCACAGCTTGAGACTTGCCCGAGTTTCTGACCTGGAACTGATATCCTATTTTTCCAAAATCTGTTTGTGGGCCAATATTCCCTTGTCCCTATCCATGCACAAGACAGAGACAGACAGACAGACACACCTCATAATACAAGCCTCCACTTACTGTGTGCTCACCCAGTGTCAGGCTCCCGATGACCCCTTGCACACCTTCTCACATTTAATCCTCAACAGCCCAAGGAGACAGTCCTTTTATCTCCATCTCCAGGTCACAGATGAGGAAACCAAGGCACAAGAAGCTTAAATCACTTGCCCCATGCCCACCACCACCCCACTGCCTTGTTCAAATTCAACTGGAATGGACTGGCCTGAGTCAGGAAAATGGTCCCTCTCCCCTAGGCCCTGTCTTTCTGGAAAACATTCATTCATTCATTCGTTCGTTCATTCATTCCATAATGAAAAATCTGCCACTGGTGTGAGTCACTGCTCTGGTGAACGAGGACTTCCCACTCACCCTCCATCCATGACCCCGTAAGACACCACAGCCAACATCCACATGTACGACTGGGTTATGTCAAAGCTGCAGTATTCGAGAGATCCCAGAGGGCCCCTTGTCCCATCAACCTGGTGGGGCCCTGACATTTGGATCAGTGCTCCTTGCAAGCGTCTCGGGCCTACAAAGTCACCATGGATTCGTGGGGGTGCCAGATGCCTGCCTCACTGCCCTCCCCCATTGTCATGGGAGCGCTGGGAGCAGGAGTGAGTGTTGTGAGTCTGGAAGTAAAGTTTAGGGAGAGCTGACCTGAAAGGCAAGCCCCTGGGGAGCGTCTCCCCTTCCCTCCTAAAAATAATATTCTATAGAGCGGGAGGGTCAGAAGGTCACCGGGTCTTCCAGCTGGAACTGTCACCAATTAGAATTATTTGGGTCACAAACTCATTTTTTTATTGAGCAAAGTAGGGCAGCCGGAAGGGTAGAAGGAACACATGTTTTGGGGTAAGACAGACATGAGTTCTACTGTGAGCTTCTCAGTTGCCTAGCTCAGTGTCAGAGAAATGAGCAAACCCCTCTGAGTCCTGGATTTCCCATCTATAAAATGGGGATAAAGATGCCTACCAAGCAGGACCGCTGGGATTAGATATAATACAATGTTTGTAAAGCATTCATTCCCAATGTCTGGCACATAACAGGTGTTTCACAAAGGCACTATAAGTGCCGGGGACTGCCACACTGTGAGTGTGAGGGGAGAGAATTGTTGAATTTCATCCTGGTCTCCCTATGCCAAGCTGGCTCCGGGGGATCTAGACCCTAGCCTAAGAGCCTCAACTCCACACCACCATTGCTCCTAAGTCTTAAGCCTCCCTCCTTGAGGCCCACAACTGGATCCTTCCTTTCCCAGAAAGGAGGGGTTCACCACCTCTCCAGTGCTGCCGGGTTCTCTATAACACAAGGTAGTCTCCCCTCATCTGAGTGGAGGACCTGAGGTCCCTGGAAAACAGCCATCTGCTAGCAATTTGGAATGCTTGGAATATGCTCCTAACTAAGCTGGCAGAGGGAGGCAGCCGGGTAGCTGCTCACGCGGAACCCCAAAGCCACAGTGACCCTTCTCTCTCATACACCACATGAGCAGTGGCTCTCCCTCCAAAGACTTCCCGGATCTGACCACCTCTTCCCTCCACTGCGGCCTCCCTGGTTTGAACCCCTGTCCTGTCCCCGCGGGGGGCTTCTGTCACAGCTTTCTGACCAATCTCTCTGCTTTAGCCCTTGATGCCTTTAGTCCTCCTCCAGCCAGTCTGATCCTGTGGCAATGGCACTCAGGGACTCTGCCCGAAGATGGACTTGAAAGTGAAGAAAGCGCCTGCTTCTCCTGAAGCAGAAGCCATAGCAAAGGCTGTGAAGGCCAAAAAGGCAGCACTGAATGGTGTTCACAGCCACAGGGAAATGGGAAGTTCCACATGTCACCCGTCCATGTAAGACAGCCGCCCCTGCCTGCTGGCCCACCACACTCCCTTCACCCCAGCCTCTCACACAGCGGCGGTCCTCCCAGCTGGTCTCACCTCCGGGGTCAGCCCTGGCTAGAAGGCAGGACTTCATCTTTCCTTCCTGCAACACCTGTGGCAGTGCCTGGCCCATTAGAGACGCCTGACAAGGATTTGTTGCAGAAATCAATGGAAGTGGCCAGGAAACTGCTCCCTAAGTACCCACCAGCTCCTCTAGATACTTTTCAATTCTCCTGAGTCCCAGGCTGAGGTTAGGGAACTTGGCAAATGGCAGTCCTTAAGTGGTGGGGCTGGAACTGGGAGTCCCCCGGGCTGTACTCCAAACCTTCCTTGCCTGGCCGCACTGGGCACCATGGAGATGCCGTGGGGAGGGACGTAAGGATTCCGTAAGACACGGGTCCTGCCCTCGAATCTAGTGAAGAGAAGCAAATGGATAAATTAAATAACAGCCCTCGGCACAAAACTGGTGCCAATAAATACATTTTGCCCTTGTTGAAGGGTTTCGGAACCTCCGCCCCGAACGGCCCCCGCGAGCCTGTCCTTGGTGACGTCACGCACGGAGGCGGGACGGAACCCGCCTGAGGGGGCGTGGCCCGGTGAGGCTCTAGGCCCCGCCCCGAGAGAGGTCCCGGCCGGGAAGAACGGAAGTCCTCCCGCCTCCGCCCGCCCCCACGCTCTCTTCAGTCCCTCCCCTCAACTCCGTGCGCAAGGTCGTGTCCCGGAAGTGAAGGGGCCATGTTGGTGGGTGACCCCGGGAGAGGTACCGGGCGAGAGGCGAATTCCGAGGAGTGGTAGAGCGCGCAGTCCGCGGGTGAGTGAGGGGAGGAGCGGGGCCAGGGGCCCGGGGCTCGGCGAGCCTCCGCTCGGGACCGCGGCCGGCGCCCCCCAACCTGGCCACCGGGTGTCTCGCCTCAGACCGCTCAGGTTTTCCCCTGGGAGGCCGCTCTGTGGCCCCGCCCCAGCCTCCGCAGGCCTCCCGGGGCTCGCGAGCCGGCCTGCCCTAGCCGGGGGTCTCCCCATCCCGCCTCGGCCTGGCCCCCCAGGGTAGGGGCAGGAACTGGGAACCGGCCAGGGCACAGTCGCCCAATTGCCGAGCGACCTTGTAGTAACAGCCTTCGCGTGACAGTCGCCTCAAACCTCATAAAGCACTTTTCCTAAGGATTTTCTGGATTCATGTCTCCCACTCCGGGGGGCCCTTGGGGCTGAGGGGAGCTCTTCTACAGTTGAGGAAAAAAGGACGGGGACGGTGGCTTGCTCAGGCTCGCGCAGGAAGTTAGTGAGGCCAGACACTGATGGCTGACCGACTTTGGGCCCAAAGTTCAGATCAGATACCTCCTCATTCAGTCTCATTTCTTTATATCTGAAATAGAGGTGATCATTTTTTCCACATAGGGACGTTAATTCTTTCATCCAGAGTATTTTGGGGGGGGGCCTTATATGTGCTGGGAGAGTTTGTAGAGCACCTGTGCTTTACATGGTATTGCCCGAGCAAATGGTAACTATCCTTACAGCGGCAGGCAGAGTTGGGGTCAGGAGTGCACCCTCCTTTCCAGTTGTGTGCCTGTGGGCAAGTTACTTCCCTCTGGGAGCTTCAATTTCCTCCACTTAAAATGGGGATAATGACACTGGGTTTGTTGATAGAACAAGGGTGTGACATTCTGTGGGATGTGCCTGGAACTCGGGTGGTATGTAGTGATCAGTAAGTGTTCGTTGTCATTGTTGGGAGCCCTGACCACCTCATAGGTTCCTTAATTTAAACGTGGTGATGAATGACAAGGCATTTTATAAATGACACTGTACCTGTGTGAAGATTCATTACTGAAAGGAGATGGTGGCGGTTTTTGTGTAACTAAATGTAATATTTATTGAGTACTTACAAACCAGGCTAGGCCCCACTAGAAATAAATAACACTGATCCAGTATGTGCCAAACACTATTCTAAAGATTTTTTATTTATTATTTGACACAGAGAGAGAGATCACAAGTAGGCAGAGAGAGAGAGGAAAGCAGGCTCTCTGCTGAGCAGACAGCCCGATGCGGGGCTCGATCCCAGGACCTTGAGATCATGACCTGAGCCGAAGGCAGAGGCTTAACCCACTGAGCCACCCAGGCACTCCATGCCAAGCACTATTCTAAACACATTTACAAACATAACTCACTTAATTCTCATAACAACCATCTGGGCAGAATACAGTCGTAATCCTCATTTTGCAAATGTAGAACTGAGGTGAGCACAGAGAGGTTAAGAAACTTGCCCAAGGTAATCCTTTCACGAGTGGTGGTGCCAGAATTCAAGTTTGGCTGAGATCCCTTGCCTTCAGCCACTCTGGACCACCCCTTGTGGTGAAGTTCTATTATAGAGGCTTTCCGTGCATTATCTCATGCTGTTCTCAAAATAACCCAGAGTGGAAGGTACATACTCTTTAACATAGTACCATTTCCATTTTACAACTGAGGAAGCTGGTGCTCAAAAGGGTTAAGTACTTTGTCCAAAGTCCTATGGCCGGTAAATGGCAGAACCAAAATTGAAGCCCTAGCCCTTCAGCATAACCTGTACTTTCCCAGAAGAGGGGATTGAGAGGCTGGGGTTTACTCCTCGACCTGTCACTAAGTCATAGTGTGACCTTGGCCCAGATTAAGAAATCCTGAATTTTAGATAGTGTCTGTAACCCCTTCCATAATTAATTCTGATTCTAGGCTTCTATTTTTTCCCTTCTGCTTATAGCTTGACGCCCACCCCCTACCTGTCCCCCATGGCCCCATGGAGCCGAGAGGCGGTGCTCAGTCTCTACCGGGCCCTGCTGCGCCAGGGTCGAGAGCTTCGCTACACTGATCGAGACTTCTACCTTGCCTACATCCGCCGTGAGTTCCGGAAAAATCAGAAGCTAGAGGATCCTGAGGCCCGGGAGAGGCAGCTGGAAAAGGGCCTGGTCTTCCTCCACAGCAAATTGGGGGGGATTATTTAGGATCCCCTCCTTTTCCCTCTCATTCTAATTCTAAGGGAAAGAGGACAAAGGTGTCTTCCATAGACACTCCTGCTCTTTCCCATCCCTACCTCACAGATGCAGTAAGAAGCCTCAGGTAGGTAGACACTTACTCTTTTTTTTGTTTTGTTTAATATTTTATTTATTTGACAGAGATCACAAGTAGGCAGAGAGGCAGGCAGAGAGAGAGAAGGAAGCAGGCTCTCCACGGAGCAGAGAGCCTGATGTGGGGCTCAGTCCCAGGACTCTGGGATCATGACCTGAGCTGAAGGCAGAGGCTTTGACCCACTGAGACACCTGAGCACCTGACACTTACTCTTACAGGTTTCTTTCTTTCTTCCCCCCCCTTTTTTTTGGATGCAAAGGACCAGGAAAGTCACTTTTCAGTGACCATAGTCACTAGAAATCAGTAGAGGAAATACAGATGTTAACAGAAGTAGGTTTCTTAATTGAGAAAAAATAGGCTGTGAGTTTCAGGCCCCACCAGAACAGAATTATTACTGCCATTTTATTTCATGGAATATTTGACATATGAAAATTTTAGAAAAGATACTAGTTAAAACTATTGGAGCTCAGTTCTAGGCTGGCTCATTCTCCAGTGGGTTCAGTTACCTCGTGGGTCAGATCATACTCCCCAGACATAACTGGGTTCTGTTACAGTCTAGAAAGTAAGTATAGTGTGTCGACTTCGAAGGACCGTGTCTGGGTTTAAAACCTAGCACAGCTGCTAATAGCTGGGATTTCGGGCAAATCACTAGACTTTTCTAGGCCTCCATTCCTCATTTGTAAAATGGAGAGAATGGTACCTTTATCCAGTTATTTTGAGAATTAAATGAGACCATGCACACAGCACTTGGAATGGTGCATAGTAGGAGGTTTGTGAGCCCTGTTTACTCCTGATAGCATGTTACCAAGAAGTCCCCCTCTAACCTAATGAGTATATTTAATTCAACAGCTTTTCCAGAGGGCCTTCTGTGGTCCTGGCATTCTGGCAGGCTCTGGGATAAAGAGAAATGATATGGTCCATCCAAGGACTCGGTCTAAGGTGGAGATCCACAGGAAGTAATCGCAGTGGGAGCAGCTGTGTACTAGAGGGTCATCTAAAGAGTTTGGAGGTGGGATGAGGACAGGATTCTGCCTGAAGTAGGGTGGTAGGAGGACCATAGGTGGCCATAGCGAAGGGGATGTTTGAGGACTGCCTCAGATGAGAAAGAAAAGCTTGCCAGGCAGATGGGCAGGAATAAGCAGATATGCCAGTGGAAATGGCATTTGGTAGTCCTGAAACCTGAGTCTGCTGTGGCTCGAAGGGCAGACCTGTACGGCAAGTGGCCAGAGTGGAGGCTGGGCCAAGTCAGCGAGGATGCTGATTCCCCTGTTGAAGAGATGGCGACATCTGAGGAGAGGGGGACCGTCACAGCTTTGGGAAGCAGGGGACGGGCACGGAAGAGGGATTGTGGCCATGAAGACATTGGTGAGAGGTGCTAGAGGCAGTAGATCTGTCCAGATGACATGGAGTGAAGGGAGGGGGTGGGGTGGCTGCCCGTAAGTATGTGTGCACAGCAGTGGGGCTTGGTGACCAGTTGGCTGAGACTAGAGGAGACAGGAAAAGGAAGACTAGCTGAGGTGGCAGGCGTGCCAGCTGGGGGAGGGTGCTGTGTTTGATCGAGAGGGAAAGTGGGCGGGCGGGGGGAGCGGGGAGCCTTACGTAAGGGCTTTTGGTTCGCCTCAGCCACTTGGGTTGCCAGGCAGACTGGCCTTCAGCGGTGGGGGCCGGGGGAGGGCTGATGCCCATGGGAGCCTTCCTGCACAGGGAGGGGTAGCAGATCCGGCAGGGAACTCATGAGTTACTGAATCTTTGTGTTCTTAATCTAGTTTGACTGTGAGTTGGGTTACAAATCGCCATCACCATCTCCTCAAAAAAACCAAAAATAACCCCATAGGGTTAATAGCTCAGTGGTCCAATGAACACGTACTGTGTATCAAACACTGTTGGCCCTGGGCATGTGGCAGTGAGTGTGCCAGAATGTGCCTCCAAGAAGTGTGTTGTCTCCTGGTTAGTAGAGAGGAGATGTGAGCGGGTGGGGCTACAGGCCACTTGGGACTCCTTAAACTACTTCTCCCCAAGCAGCAGGAGCTCCAGGTTCCAATCTTGGCTGCACAGCTTACTGATCCCATAAACTTGGGCCAGTTACTTCCTCTCTGCCTCGGTTTTGTCATCCATAAGTTGGCAAGAACGCTGTGACTGACCTGCTGGTATGAGGAGATGTGTAAAATGCCCGGCCTGGGGTGCATGCACACTTGGTGCATGTTCGCTGGCCTCGCGTGTACTCCTGCCGGGCAGGTTTAAGTCCTGTGACTTTCTCAAGTAAAATAAGTTGAGATTTTCATAGTTCTGGGAACGGCTGGGCCACCGTGACTCGTCCTCCCCACTACATGGGGGTGATGACTATTGCTATTCCCATTTTTGTATCTGGGTAGACAGGTTCAAAACTTGCCTGAACTGGTGGCAGTGCTGAGACTCTCCGTCCCCAGCCCTGCCTGCCATGTTGGTGTTCCTTCTCCTCTGTCATTATCCTTTTTAAAAAAATACTTTGACCCTGTTTTAGTGTACAGCTCAGCAATGTTAAGACTGTTCATAGTGTTGTGTCACAGAGCTCCGGAATTTTCCGTCTTGTAGAACTGAAACTCTGTACCCATGAAACAACAGTGCTCCTTCTTAATCGCACTGAGGAGCCGGGCTCCCCCTCCTTGCCAGGTGGATTTCTGTGTCCTAATCAGCAAGCTAGCGCAGCAGAACCTGAGTGGACGAGGTACAGTGGATAAGCAGTTGGAGCTGGAACAGGCTAGTCTTATTTATTTATTTATTCTAAAGATTTTATTTATTTATTTGACAGAGCTCACAAGCAGGCAGAGAGGCAGGCAGAGAGAGAGGGGGATGCAGGCTCCCTGTTGAGCAGAGAGCCTGACACGGGGCTTGATGCCAGGAACCTGAGGTCATGACCTGAGCTGAAGGCAGAGGCTTAACCCACGGAGCCACCCAGGCACCCCACAAGTTAGTTTTAGAACAAGAACTTCTAGGGATATCTGGGTGGGTCAGTTGGTTAAGTCTTCATCTTCAGCTCAGGTCATGATCCCAGGGTCCTGGGATTGAATCCCACATCAGGCTCCTTGCTCAGTGGGGAGTCTGCTTCTCCCTCCTCTTCTGCCAGCACCCACTTGTGCTTGTGTGCGTGTGCACGTGCTCTCTCTCTCTCTCTGACAAATAAATAAAATCTATTAAAAAAAAACCAAAAAGAACCAGAACTTTTATCTTCCTGTTGAAGCTCATGGAAGCACTCTCCTCTCCTGGGTCATGAAGTGTTGACATCACCTGGGCCTTGGATGGTGGGAGCACATTGCCCTAGAGGAGAAAAAGCCTTCTCTCAAGCCTACACAACTTCATATTTTTGGTCTCAAGCCCAGCTTAGCATCAGTGCGTTTTAGAGGTCATCTTTAGCTCCATCTCTAAAGAAAAAGTGTAACTCAGATGGTCTGGATTGCTGCCTGGCTTCTGGAAGTTGACCTTTTGTCCTGTTCATAGAAATCATAAAAGACTTAATGATAGTCAGTATCTGTGGAGTACTTTTACAGTTTATAAAGTGCTCGCATATAGTATTTTTGTAGATGTTTTTTCCTCACTACAACCTTGTGATTCAGGCCATGCAGGCATAATTATCCCCTTTTCATTTTTGAGAGAGGAAGTAACTTATGGAAGTCACCAGCTAATAAGTCAGGGCTCAAAGACAAATACTTATCCACCAGATTTCCGGCTCAAAAACTCAGGCTCTTTTCTGTTAAGCCACATCACTGCCTTGTTCTTACTGGTCATCACATGGGCCCAGGACTGCATGGCCCAGGGAGGCTGCTTCTGGCTTTTGCTTGCTGGGAGGATGTCTCCTGGTCCTGCTGCCTCACATTCAAGGAGGTGCCTGCATCCGGGGGTTCTCTCTCTGACAGATACATCAGTGAAGGTTCTTTTGTTGTTTTAAAAAAATAAAACAGTGGTCGTTTGTTACATGTGGGGAGCTGTGTAAAGTTCTACTTTGTCCTGTGGCCCCTTACTCAATGGCCACTAGGGAGGATGAGTAGCATTCTCGCCTGACCTCACCTGTAACATAGTTGAACTCTTGTCCCTGGCCTTTCTTGCTCTTTGTATATTATGAAATGGGAACCTCTTTGAGCAGGCCAAGTAGTCTCCCATTATGTCCCTAAATCAGAAACTTCTACTGACTGTAAGAGGTAGAGAACAGTGCCACCGAGGTTGTGAACTCTAGTTAGGGAAAAATATTTTTGGATTTGACAGTGACTCTCCCTTGATAACTTAATTGCTGGAATAAGGAGAGTCAGAAATCTTTCTTTCTTGGGGAGGGGAAGGATAGAGGCAAAGGGCAGGACATGTGAAGCCGGCAGTGCGCGGTTGCAGCTGTGTGGAAGGTTACTTACACTGGAAAATGCCCCCCGGTATCCTGTCTGTCTCTCCTTCCATTCTGGGTGTGCTGGGACCCAGGCTGGTGTACAGCTGGTTTTCTCTGCGTAACCCCTGGTGAGCTGGCCTTGGGAGGCAGGGGAGAGCAGCAGTGGTGGGAGCAGTACTCAGATCTGAACCACATGGCCATCCTTTATCTGCGTGCGGCCCAGGGTTCTAACTTGCTGGGAATCGGGCTTATTTGGGGGCGTGGGGAACTTCGTCAGGATGACTCCATTGTTGCTGGGGAGCATGTGCGTGCGCCCCTTGCTTGAGCGCTGGATGAGAGGCCAGCCTCTTCGGTATGGAGCCCATGAACTCCCTTTTAGGGGAATCACATCTTTAGTTCATTTTCCAAGTGCATTTGGGCAGATGGGTTTTTTTTCCCCTGAGTTAACGGCCAGGTTAACGGCATTTATTCTCAGTGTCACAGTGCCGGCCTCACATGAGCTGCTTGTAGCCCCCTGAACACTTTCCCCAAGAAGTGGATAAATGTAATATGATGTGGTAGAAAAAGCATCGTACTGGGAGCTGGGAGGCCTGAGTTGTGGAGGTGGCTCTGCCATTCCCTGTCACTGGGACCTCTGGCACATCACCTCCCTATGTGTGGAGTGACAGCATGGGACTGGACGAGCATCTTCTGTCTTAATCTAGTAGATGAGGCCTTCTCACACCTCACCTTATAGGAGGTAGTAGCCAAAGGATCAAAACACGGTCTACATTATACTGATGGGACGGGAGAGGGTTGAATTGCATGTCGGGTACTTCACGCTAATATAAGGAAGGATTAAGGTGCCTCATTAGCGCAGTAGGTAGCACGTCAGTCTCATAATATAAGGAAGGATTAACAGTGAGCTAAGGCTTTCTAGCTCTATCCTCTCCGTAGATTGGTGGAAAGGTTTTTTGGCACAATTAGCGTGATGCTTTCTTCCCCCTTGCATGCAGCTACCTCCTGGGACATGGTATCTCTGTCTTGACCTTAGAGCCTGCAGTGCTATAGGCAGAAGGATTTGGGTTGCTGGAATTCACAGAACACGCTGTACTTGTTGGGAGCTGGCCTCATGGTGGAGACGGGGAGGGATGGCTCTCGAGGTCCCAGGCACTGATGGCTGTGTTCTGCCTTTGTCCTCAGGTGCGCGATGGCAGGCTCTGGTGAGCGCAAAGGCAAGAAGGATGACAATGGCATTGGCACGGCCATTGATTTTGTGCTTTCCAATGCCCGGCTGGTGCTGGGGGTGGGCGGAGCGGCCATGCTGGGCATTGCCACGCTGGCAGTTAAGCGGGTAAGTGCGTGCGGCCGGGGCTGGGGCAGGAGAGGGGGTGAGGCTGTCTCTGCGGACTGGAGCTGACCTGGAATGAGACTCCAGTCCTGCCCCTGGGAGTGTGAGCTGGTCAGGTGGCATTATAAGGTGAGCCTTTAGGAGAGTTCACTAGGTCCGCTTCTGGGACTCTGCCCTAGAGAAATCGCTGGCAGTACAAATAAGTCTATCCCAGTGAGGAAAAAATGGCAAATAACCAAAATGCCCTTCCTTAATTACCTTATTTAAAATGGCAGCACTCCCACCACATATACACTTCCTACTTCCCTTTCCTACTTTATCTTTCTTCATATTTATCTCTGTGTGCAACTTCACATTTAACTTGTTAATTAGGTCCTACCTGTATCCCTTCACTGGACTGGAAACTTCGTGAGGACAGGGTTGGGTCTCTTTGGTTTACTGCTTTATTCCACACTTAGAACAATGCCTGGCACACAGTAGCCACTTGGTATCTAGTAAATAAGTGAATCTGCGTTCAGCGTTATGGTAAGTTCATAAGGTACCATGTTGTATCGTCAGAAAAAGTATCATAATGTTGAACACTGGTTCATTTTTAGTGGCATGGGGGAAATGATAAAAGTGATGAGTGAAAAAATTCCAGTTCCAGAAGTATATGTAGAGTCAGATCCTAATTATATAAATGTATGTTTCCAGAAAGAACTAAACCAAAATATCAACAGTTGCCTCTGTGTTGTGACATTATGGTAGATTGATTTCTTATTTGTATCATTTAGTATTTCCCAAGATTTTCCACGTGGAGCCAAGTATTCCATAATCTAGGATAAAACAGTCATTGGAAAACAGTAGTTGAACTCCCGAGGGCAGAGCTGCTGGGAAGAAGGGAAACGGGCAGGAAGCTACCTCTGCGGGTCCTCTCCTCTTTCAGATGTATGATCGGGCCATCAGTGCCCCCACTAGCCCCACCCGCCTGAGCCATTCAGGGAAAAGAAGCTGGGAAGAACCGAACTGGATGGGCTCCCCCCGGTTGCTGAATAAGGACATGAAGACAGGCCTGAGCCGGTCCCTGCAGACCCTTCCCACAGACTCCTCGGTCTTTGACACGGGTGAGGAAAAGGCTGTTACCCCTCTGGGACTTCTCTCTGGGCTCCCAGTACTACATCTGCCTTCAGCAAGTGTTTCTCGAGCACATGTGTGCCAGGCTCTGTGCTAGCACTTGCCTTTGGTGCCAGGTCCCTCCTCCTCTCCCGGGGCCGAGGCAGCTGTGGTCTAAGAAGCATGGGAAGAGCTCACATGCCTCTCTCTCTTGCCTTGGCAGATACATTCTGCCCACCCCGGCCCAAGCCATTGGCCAGGAAGGGCCAGGTAGACTTGAAGAAGTCACGACTCCGCATGTCCCTGCAGGAGAAACTTCTTACTTACTACCGGAACCGGGCAGCCATCCCTGCTGGCGAGCAGGCTCGGGCCAAGCAAGCTGCTGTGGACATATGTGCTGAGCTCCGGAGCTTCCTGCGGGCCAAGTTGCCTGACATGCCGCTTCGGGACATGTACCTGAGTGGCAGCCTCTATGATGACCTGCAGGTAACAGGGTGGTTCCCACGAAGGGCAGGGCTGGGTGCCGACCAGGATGCTTCTCGAGAGAGTGTCGTTGGTACTGAAGATCAGCGTCCCAGGCTTGCCAGAAAGACTAAGGTCTTCCTGCTTCTGCATTCTGCCCACTGCAGTAGCACTTGTTGGGTCTTCTTAACCCTTTCTTGTTCTTTTTTTCTTGTTCTGACAGACACGTTTTTTTGTTTTGTTTAAGATATTTATTCATTTAGGGACACCTGGGTGGCTCAGTTGGTTAAGCTGCTGCCTTTGGCTCAGGTCATGATCCCAGGGTCCCGCATCAGGCTCCTTGCTCAGCGGGAAGCCTGCTTCTCTGACTGCCACTCTGTCTACTTGTGCATGCGTTCTCTCTGTTTCTCTCTCTCTGACAAATAAATAAATAAAATCTTAAAAAAAAAGATATTTATTCATTTAACAGAGAGAGAGAGAGAGAGAGGGCGCGCATGCACGTGCAGGCAGAGGGAGAGGGAGAAGTAGGCTCCCTGCTGAGCAGAGCACCCGAGAGCCCTTTGAGTAGAGGGCCGGATCCCAGAACCCAAGGATCATGACCCGAGCTGAAGGCAAACACAACCGACAGAGCCACTGAGGCGCCCCTGACAGATGTGGTTTAAATCCTCACTCTGTTTGAATTGGTAATGGTGACATGAACGAATTCATAGTTTCCTTTATTGTTGGGGGCAAATTAGATGGTGGAACCCGTGTTCCGGGATGCTTGTCTCTCGAGCAGATTAAGTCCCTCAAAAGTTTTTTAATTCTGCCTGAACAGGTGGTGACAGCAGACCACATCCAGCTCATCGTGCCCCTCGTGCTGGAGCAGAACCTGTGGTCATGTATACCCGGTGAGGACACCATCATGAACGTCCCTGGCTTCTACCTGGTCCGTCGTGAGAACCCAGAGTATTTTCCTCGTGGTAGCAGTTACTGGGACCGCTGTGTCGTAGGCGGCTACCTCTCCCCAAAGACAGTGGCAGACACGTTTGAGAAGGTCGTGGCTGGCTCCATCAACTGGCCAGCCATAGGGTCCCTCTTGGACTATGTGATCCGACCAGCACCACCCCCAGAAGCCCTGACTTTGGAAGTGCAGTATGAGCGTGACAAGCATCTTGTCATTGACTTCCTGCCATCAGTGACCCTTGGCGACACTGTCTTGGTAGCCAGACCACACCGGCTGGCGCAGTACGACAACCTGTGGCGGCTGAGCCTGCGACCGGCAGAGACGGCACGCCTGCGGGCTTTGGACCAGGCCGACTCGGGCTGCCGATCTCTGTGCCTCAAGATCCTCAAGGCCATATGCAAGTCCACTCCGGCTCTGGGCCACCTCACTGCCAGCCAGCTAACCAACGTCATCCTCCACTTGGCCCAGGAGGAGGCTGACTGGTCTCCAGAGATGCTGGCCGACCGGTTCTTACAGGCCCTGAGGGGGCTTATCAGCTACTTGGAGGCGGGAGTCCTGCCCAGTGCCCTAAACCCCAAGGTGAACTTATTTGCAGAGCTCACTCCCGAAGAAATAGATGAGTTGGGATATACTCTCTACTGCTCGTTGTCTGAGCCGGAGGTGCTGCTGCAGACATAAGGGCAGGTGAAGGCCAGAGTGGGCGTCAGGTGGTCAGACCCTGGCTTCTCCGTTAGAAACGTGGCTGCAGAGTTGGTGCCTCACAGGGTCCCTAGGTGCCTCCTATCTTGCTGGTCATCGCCCGGTCACTTCATGCTGATCAGAATGCCATCTCCTTGTCTTCTGTTTTCTCACCGGACCCTTTCTATTTTTGTTACCAAACACTGTGCTCCTACTCCTCCCCTCCCCCTGCTCCAGGCTCATTTATCTGGAATGAATTGAGAAGGCAGAGCACTGGCCTGAGCTGGTGTCTAGCATTGTGGCCCAGGTTTTCTGTCCCTGTCTGCCCTGCCCTTTGGCCTCTTTGTTTTCAGTGTCTTCTCTGTTTTCCTCTTGTTCACGCCTTCTGTTTTGCTCCTTCCCCGGGAGCCTGTCTGCCTAGTCAAGATGTTGCCTTTTCGTTGAATGTCACGGCAGAGTTCTGATGGCGCTTTCCAAGCTGAGCTCTGCAGACTGAGTGCTCAGACAGTATTTAGAATTTCTGGGGGTAAAGCTAGCGAAAGAGCTGGCCTTTGACCCAGGTTCCTGGAGACTCAGCCCGTTTCCTCCGCCTCCTGACCAGCTCCAATTCCTGAGTGCTGAAAAGGTCTCATGGGAACACAGTTACTGACCAGCACAGGAGTGAGGTCAGTCTAAATGGGGTGCAGAGGGTGTGTGTGCGCCCCGTGTCTGGTCCAGATCCGAGCTGCTGTGCGAGAAGCCGGGGGACGACAGGGAGGGAAGGGGCTGTCGGGACAGCACAGGTGCCGTGCACAGGTGCTGTTGGTCGGCCCCTTCCTTGCCTTATTGCCAATCAGAATGAGGCCTTCAAGGACATAGCCTTTGCAGTAGAGGTGGGAGAGAGGTTGACAGGCGGCAAACACCTGCTGAAAAGTCCAGTCACCAGTGGAAGTGTGGCCACCCTGTTTCTTCCCCTAGAGGCCCTGCCTTTTCAGGACGTTGCCTTAGCGCGGGAACAGGCCCACAGCCAGCCCTTCATTCCCCACTGTCTGCCATGGGAACACGAGGGGACGTTGTCTGAACTCTCCAGGCACCGCCAGAGGCCAGAGGGCAAGCAGACATGTGCTGACCTCTTTCCCATCCTGTCTCACCCCGCACCTGGGGGACTGGTGCTACCCAGGAAGAGCGTGCGTGGATAAGACACACAGGAGAGGGAGGCGGGGGCTTCCTGCGCTCCCTCTGGTTTCCGCTGCTAAAACCGCACTGAGCAACGTCACAAGTATCCTGAGGGTGGGGAGGAGGGTCTCACCTGGTCAGTGCAGCTTCTTTTTTTGCGCTTTCTTCCTGTTCTGGCAAGAAGCCAATAATAATTCTGTTTCTGATCTGCCTATCCAGTATTTTGTTCTCCCATCAAGTTTTATTTTTCTCTCTTCTTACTACCTCTCCATCAGTGAGATTCCAGTGACGCTCTCCGCAGCTGTCTCATTCCTTCCCAATGACAGCAGCATGAACTGACTCTCTAAATAGCACTGAAACCTCAGCTACCTTTCAGATTTAGGGTAGAGATTCCTGTCCCCTTTTGTCATCAATTAGGAGGTTGTGAACTAGGGTTAACGTTAGCTACGTTTGGAAAATTTTCCTGTTTCTCTCTTAGATCTGCAGCGGTTCCTTAAAGTGGCTCAGTTGCCATTTGTATGAAGCTATTCAGAGAGAATGAAAAATACAAATCCCAGAACCTTGAGAGTGATTCTCCATCCTGGCTGTTCATCAGAATCAAGTTAGAGTTTAAAGAAAATCTCTTGTGCCTGACTGTTACCCTGGGTGACTGGCAGAGAGGGTATAGGGAAGGCCCTGGCATCGATGGCTCCTGTGTACCCGTCTGGTATCCATTAGAGGGAAGGGAGAGGGGAGGTTTCAAAAGCACGGGTTAGTCTTCACTGAAGTAAAGGATTTGGTTTTCCTAATGTATTATAGGACCCAGTTTTCCCAAGCTGACATCTCTGACCAAATTCCATATAAAATACTAGAAGGAGAGCTGAAAAAAACGGTTTTAAAGACAAAGTCCCCAGTTATCAAAGCCAAGTGTAATTGTGATTTGGTTTTATCTCCTTTCTTAAAGAGCATCTTTCTAAAGGCATCTCTGTCTCTTAACTATGTTTCACAAAACCAAAAACTGTAACTTTCCCATTTCACAAGCAAGAACCACCCAGAAGTCCTCAGAACTAGAAGCAGTGGGAGTTCTTGGCCCTGGTCCTGGTGGGTTTGTTGACTTGAGGCTGGGCCAGCCCTGCAGCACGTGGAAGGCAGTGCCATGCTTGGAGGCTTGGATGAAAGAGGACAACATTCCGACCAACCCCCACCCCACCCCAGTCTGCTCCATTCTGTCCAGTTTTTTAATCTTTGGGGAAAGATTTTGTGCTTTTCCCTGCCATTCTGCCTTTATATTCAGTAACTCCTACCTTTGCCTGAAGTAATGGCATCTGCTCCTACTTCTCCACCTGGACATTTTTTTTTTGCACCGTCTGGGTTAGCAAACCATGAGTTAGCCTCATGCTTAAAAAATATACTCATTGTCTTGAAAGCCTAATTAATTCTGAAGTATATGTTGGTTTTTTCTCTGTTGTCCCTTCCTAAAAAAAATGAGTTCAGGATAACCGTATTTTATATGCTTGGTTGTGACTTTTTTTCCCCTCAAATAAATAATCAAAAACTAATGTCTGGAAAAGCTGTGTTGAGGCCTATAGTCTTTCTTCCTGGGTCTCCGCCCCTGGTGGTCACCCTGTTCACACTCCAGATTAGCTGATTTTGCTCCCTTGTACTCCACTCAAGTTGAGAACTCACCTTTTTTTTTTTCTTTTTCTTTAAAGATTTTATTTGCAGAAGCGTGGGGGGGGCGGTGGTGACAAGGAGATTTCCCACTGAGTGGGGAGCTGGACGTGGGGCTCAATCCCAGGACCCTAAGATCATGACCAAAAGCTTTTTTGTTGTTGTTGTTTTTAAAGTAGGTTCCATGCTCCAGAATGGGGCTCAATGCTGGGCTTGAACTCAGGACCCTGAGGTTAAGAGCCAGCCATTTGACTGACTGAGCCACCCAGGTGCCCCCTGAGAACTCACATGGTTTTGATAAGGAATCAGCTTCAGGATCACAACGTCCTGGAGAGGGCCCAGGAGGAGTTATGCATATAGGCATATAGCCCCCCCCCCCCCCATGTGTCTTAGTTCTTTGCAATGGCACACTTCCTTGATACTGTGACCCTGGCTGAAAACTGCTCACAGGGTTGGTTAACACTCTGCCCTTCCTGCTAAAAATCAAGGCCAAAGAGAATAGTAAGGACACCTAGAACTAGGACTGTCAGGCTATGGCTCTTTTACACACTGTTGATTCTGAGGCTAACTGTCCAGCATGTTTACCTTTTCATTCTGATCACCTTGGAGTCTTTAAATTCTTGGTCCCTGAGGCTGAGTCCACTACTTGCCTTCCAGTCACTTGCCTGCCCTTCAGCAGCAGTGGATGCACTCAGCTGGTAGATCTGGGATCTATCACCAGCCCTGTCCCACCTTTGCTAGGTCCACATGGAAGCAGCTTGGCCCCGAGACCTGGAGAACTGCTATCTTTTTTCTCCTTAGGGAGGAAATAATGCTGGGGAACATGAGGACCTTGCACCGCATAGAGAGAAAAAAATAAACGTTTCCTTTCCAAGAGCTTTGACTTCTGTGTGTGGTATGAAACATTTTCTTACAGGAATAATCCTGCTTCTTCATTTTCAGCCAGGAGAACCTTTGAAGTGCTTGATCTGGGTCTCCATGATAGAACAAGCTGCCACTGGAGTCAATCATCTGTGGCTCTGAGATGTCAAAACTGGGACAATGTTACTTTCTTTAATTCTCAACCTTCCGCATGGTCGTCCATAAGGAGGCACTGGTAGGTCTCCTGATACAGGAAAAGGAGGACGTACCCCGTGGGTCCTTAGTTACACCATGGAAGACTTGTGTAATGCTTCAGAGATAAAGATCAGACAACTTTGTTATATCCTGACATTTGTGATTCTCCAAGGCAGTAGAGAGACCGTTCTTGTCCCAGGAAGCAGTGTGCTTTGCATGTACCAGTTGTTGCTGGTTTCATCCTCGTCAAGAATAGGCGGCCTCTGAGGAAGCAGGATGATGTAAGGAAGATGTGGAGTGGGGAGTCCACGATCAGAAGACCTGAGTTCTAATAATGGTAATAATAGGCAACTATTAATTGAGCGCTTACCTGCACTTTGCTCAGTGCTTTCCATATATGAGCTTCAGTCTAAGGATGAGGATACTCATTAGCCTCATTTTACAGATGAGGAAACTGGCTCAGCAAGGATAAATTGCTTAACCAAAACACCTCAGCTACTAAATAGAAGAGCCAGGGTTCTTGAGTTTGCCTCAAAAATCTTGTCTTCCAAGGCCTGCCCCATACTGCCTCCACTGGCAACGGTGTGACTCTGGGCCACACACCTAGTCCCACTGGTTCTAAGTTTGGCCACACACCTAGTCCCACTGGTTCTAAGAAATCGTTGGACTACCTAGACTAAATCAAACTAACGAATGGTTTGTAGTTATCAAAGACAGTGTTTCCCCAATTTTTTTGACCTCGCAGCCCTCACAGGTATTTCCATGGCCCTCTGAAACACCACAGGGCCCGACTGTGAAGGACACGGGAGAATGATGGCGACCTTTCCTTGGCATCCTTCACAGCTTCCCACTGGAGAGCAAGTTGCAGGCCTTGACCTGAACTGCTGCTTCCAAACGTGAACTTCCGCGAGTGGGCTTGGGTTCTCAAGCTTCTCCCCCATTAGTGCGGTTACGCGGACGCGCTGGGAAGTGGTTACGATACTCCGGGCAGTTACAGAATTGGGAGAGTGACGGCTACCAGTTTAACAAAAAATGTCTTCACGGAACTGCATCTGTATAAACCAAAAGAGGTTGCCCTGTGATAGACTTTATACTCTTAATAGCAAACGTTTAGCAGGCTGGGTATGTAGAAGTACCCAAAATTGGACTAGAGATTATGTATCTTCCCGACTGGACTTGAGAGTTGGCCCCTGACCGTAGGTGCGCCCGGAGCGTTTGAGATCACGACTGAGGTCCTCAGTCCCCTTTCAGCTACTGAAGGGCTTGCATGTGGTGGAAACGCACGCGAAATGCCACTTCCTTTGCCTAGTTTCATCTCGGGCCTGAACTTGGTGCTAATTCGGAGCCTCACGAGAGTGACAGGGATCACAGGGGCCGTGGCCCGACGCCACCGTCTGGGACTACCCGGGCTGAAGGAGCCAGGGCAGTCACGGACGACCACGGGTGGGCCGAGTTAAGGAGCTCAGAGAAAAAGAAATTCGCCGAGAAGAGGCTGTAAATGCCAGAGGCTCTCGGCGGGAACCGCACTGGTCGCTCCGCCCCTTCCCGCTCAGACCCGGCCTCCCTCACCGCCCACTTCGGGTCTGAGCCAGTAGAAAATGGAGATATATATGACTCACCATGACTAACCAATCAGCTCGACGCTCGCTCTCCACAAGCATCTCGCGCGATAACCAGGCGGCCTCGGACATCACAATAAAGACCTTCCTTGGGCTGAAAGACTTCTCTCCCCGCCCCCCAAGCTGACACCGGAAACGAGGTGTGTCTGAAGAATCCCTCCGCGTTCTCCGCCCTCAGAGGGAAGAGTGACTCTTTGATCTTAGTAGCCTTGCAAAGTAGTGCGCCTTTTCCCTTTCTTGAGACCTTGAAAATAACTCCTATTCTCTTCACAGCTACGCCCTGGACACAAGAGTCGTGGGTTGGACGCGGTAGGGACATCGGATAGGATAAAACGAGTGGGTGGGGGCGCGGGTCACGTGACCTCGGCGGAAGGATGTGCAGTGTGCTACGCCCTCATAGACGCAAAGTCTATAAAGGACCCTCGGGCGGCGCGCCGCGGCCATTTCTTTTCCTCCCGCCTTCTTATGTAGATCTTTTTCGCAAGTGCGCGCCTTCCCTCCTCCAATCCCCGCAGGGTCCGCGGCCGCCATGGCGTATTAGAGGCAGCAGTGCCTGCGGCAGCATTGGCCTTTGCAGCGGCGGCAGCAGCACCAGGCTCTGCAGCGGCACCCCCCAGCGGCTTAAGCCATGGCGTGAGTACCGGGACCGGGCCGCCCCGGCCGTGCTCCCCAGGGTCGGCGAGGGCAGTCAGCTCACTTGGGCGCGGCCTGCGGCCGGGCGGCGCCGCGGAGGGGGAAGCGGTTTTACGAGCGCCCGGGACGCGTGACCCGTGTTTGGGTGTCCTTGAGACGCCGACGGTTTTGGGTGGGGAGGCCGCGGCCCGGCGCCGGGTGGGGGGCGGGGAGATGCCCCCGGCGGCCCCGGCTCCTGAACCCGGCGGCGGCTCGTCCGGCGGCCCGCGGAACGTGGCAGGGGCCAAGATGGCGGCGGGGCAGGGCGGTGGTGGCGCGGCGTGAGTCACGGGCGGGCGTGGGCGGGGCCGGGCGGCCCGGGCCGTATTTGGACAGGAGCCGAGCGCGGCTTTCTCTGGCGGCGGCGGGGGGAGGAGCGGCCCAGCCCCGCGGCCGTCCATCTTGTGCGGCCTGAGCGGGCCGCGGGGAGGGTGGACGCTATGGCTTGGGGGCCACATGTGCTGGGTTTTCTCCTAAGTGGGGTTCCAGTTCGGACCCCCTCCCTCCGGGACGGGGAGATGAACTTGTCGGAGCGGCAGAGGTCTAAGCGGACCTGGTTTCTGATTCCTTCTCAGGCTTCTCACGGCATTCAGCAGCAGCGTTGCTGTAACCGACAAAGACATCTTCGAATTAAGCACATTCCTCGATTCCAGTAAAGTCCCGCGACATGGCCGAGATGAGTTTCCTGAGCAGCGAGGTGTTGGTGGGGGACTTGATGTCCCCCTTCGACCAGTCGGGTTTGGGGGCTGAGGAAGGCCTAGGTCTCTTAGACGACTACCTGGAGGTGGCCAAGCACTTCAAACCTCATGGGTTCTCCAGCGACAAGGCTAAGGCGGGCTCCTCCGAATGGCTGGCTGTGGATGGGTTGGTCAGTGCCTCAGACAACGGCAAGGGTGAGTGAGAGGCCTTTGCCCCTGGGGTCTGGTCTGGGGCTGGCTGTGGCAGTGTACATCTGACCTCAATGGTTTTACCTTAAATCTTTTGCAGAGGATGCCTTCTCCGGGACAGATTGGATGGTGGAGAAAATGGATCTGAAGGAGTTTGATTTTGATTCTCTGTTCAGTATAGATGACCTGGAAACCATGCCAGATGAGCTTTTGGCCACGTTGGATGACACGTGTGATCTCTTCGACCCCTTAGTCCAGGAGACAAATAAGGAGCCCCCCCAGACGGTGAACCCAATTGGCCATCTTCCAGAAAGTTTACCCAAAACAGACCAGATTGCCCCCTTTACCTTCCTGCAACCACTTCCTCTCTCCCCAGGGGCGCTGTCCTCCACTCCAGATCATTCCTTTAGTTTAGAGCTGGGCAGTGAAGTGGATATTTCTGAAGGAGATAGAAAGTCAGACTCTACTGCTTACATTACCATGATCCCTCAGTGCATCAAGGAGGAGGATGCCCCCTCAGATAATGATAGCGGCATCTGTATGAGTCCTGAGTCCTATCTGGGGTCCCCACAGCATAGCCCCTCTACCTCCAGGGGCTCTCCAAATAGGAGCTTGCTGTCTCCAGGTTTCCTCTGTGGTTCTGCCCGCCCCAAACCCTATGATCCTCCTGGAGAGAAGACAGCAGCAAAAGTAAAGGTTGAGAAACTAGATAAGAAGCTGAAAAAAATGGAGCAGAACAAGACAGCAGCCACTAGGTACCGCCAGAAGAAGAGGGCAGAGCAGGAGGCCCTCACTGGCGAGTGCAAAGAGCTGGAAAAGAAGAATGAGGCTCTGAAAGAGCGGGCAGAGTCTTTAGCCAAGGAGATCCAGTATCTGAAAGATTTGATAGAAGAGGTCCGAAAGGCAAGGGAGAAGAAAAGGGTCCCCTAGTTGGGGTAGTCAGGAGTGTGTGCTTGTACATAGGCTTGCTCTGAAGCTGTGCTGTAATAAATTATTTTGTAGTGAAAGAACTCGGTGAACAACTGTGTGCCTGCTTTCTTATCTCAATCCACCTTGGCCTGGTGGTTGTGACCAAGGCAAGTGGGGTTGGTTCAAACTTGTCTGGACCATTGGTTAGGACCACTGGTGCTTTTGTAGTACTTTGCATTGGGAGGGAGTTGGGCTTAGGACCCCCACAGGCGCCTGGGTGGGATAGGGGATTTTACCCTGTGGCAGCTGGATGACCAGAAGTAGCAGCTGAGGCTGTGGCCTGATGAGCGTTGTGACTGGTGTTTCGAGTACCCAGATAAGGCCCCATCTGGGTACAAGTTGATTAAATTTCACTTCTGGTTTTTATAGTTAAGTAGAGTCCTTCCCAGAACTCCCGTTTTTGCTTGAATTAACTGTAGAGAGTTGGGAGTTCAATACAACTTGAAAGTTCCAGGCCAGAGCTGGCTGCAAAGGCTGGCAGGTCTGCCCACAGGGGTGATAACGGGAAGATTCGTCGAAACCCAGCACTTAAGAGAGTAATAAGCCAGTCCCGAGTCCCATCTGGGCAGTCCCCTCTTTGGCCTGTGGGGCTACATCTCCAGGGAGTCAGTGTTCATGTTCATCTGCATAGGGACATGGATGTTGCTCACTGCATGGGGGCTGTGTGCACCGCTGGGCAGTGCTGTAAGCCGCCTAGGTGTATGCTCAGCGGGAAATAGGTGCAGGAAGAATTCAAAGGCTCTTGACCCATTTCGCCCTGTGAGTATTTCAAAGGTTTTTGACAGATCACAAGTAGGCTGGGGGATGCTGCAGGGGAAGGAGGCTCCTTGCTGAGTAGAGAGCCTGATGTGGGGCCTGAACCCAGAACACTTGAGATCATGACCTGAGCCCAAAGGCAGAGGCTGAACCCACTGAGCCATCCTTTGAAAAATGTGGAAATGGCCTATGAGGGTCTGCAAGGGAAGCAGAGGCCAGTGATTCCGACCTTCCCAATGCCCAGCATGAAGTGACATGAAGTGACTGTGGCAGGCCTGGTTTTGGAATACAAAGCTGTGACCCAGTTCTCCTTAGGCACTGGAGGGAGTGGGGGTCCTGCCCTGAGATTGTAGAAATCCTCACAGGGCCATGGGCCTCTTCTACATCTTGCTCAGCAGAGCCCGCCCATCCAGGTACTGAAATTACTGCAGACAAGGTCCCCCACCTCTAAATGGCTTTAGAGCTGAGGATGGGGATTTACTGGTGGGGAAAACAGCACCCACTCAGCTACATGCATTAATGTTGGGGGGAACGAAGTACAATTCAATGTACTTTATTTTTGATTAAAGATTTTATGTGACAGAGATCACAAGTAGGCAGAAAGGCAGGCACAGGGAGGGGAGGAAGCAGGCTCCCCACTGAGCAGAGAGCACGATGCGGGGCTCTGTCCCAGGACCCTGAGATCATGACCTGAGCGGAAGGCAGAGCCTTTACCTACTGAGCCACCCAGGTTCCCCCAAAGTACTTAAAAAAAAAAAAGACTTTTAATTCATCACAATGTGGGACTCAACCCTAAGATCAAGAGTCCCAACAGATGCCCCCCAAATGCTTTTTTCATAAGGATCACCTCATCCCCATTTTACAGATGGAACTCAGCTTGGAGAGGTTGGGTAACCTGCACACTGCCAGGTGGGTTCAGACCCAGGCACTCTGACTCCTGAGTGCACACTTGGTGTGGCTCCCAAATTCCTTATGGGCAGGACCGTAGGGGGACCCTAGACTGTCGGCAGAGCTGGAGGTCTGGAGAAAACACGTGTGGGTGCTAATTTGTGTTCAGCGATCAATACAAATGTGGAGGCTTCAGATCACATCAGTTCCCCATGTGGCTCATACCTGATGGTTTGGGCGAGGAGCTGGGGGAGAGGGGAGCCTACAGCCACTGTCGAAGGCCCGCACACCAGCACGACTGCCATCTGCGACTTCTGCTCCATTCCTCACTTCAGTTGTGACCTTAGTTTTTTTTTAATCTAAGATAGTAAATAAAAATTCTACAACCACAAACACTGCTTCCTTCTGTTTACCCCCAACAGTGTCTTATGCTTTGCACAATGGGCAGCTGCCAGAGCCTGGGGCATGTGGAGGACATGGAGAGTTGAGAGGAGGCTAGAGAGACTATGATCCTGGAAGTGACCCAGCCACCTTGGCACATCTGGTGCCAGCGGGACCCTCTGCCCTTGGGGCAGGCTCTTGGAGACAGTGGCCTTCTCTTCCATTTGACAGATGGGAAACCTTTCCCTGGGGTGTCCTGAAGGGCAGTGCTGGCTGGAGGCCAAGGGCCAGGATGCTGGGCTCTGCCCCTTCCCAGGCCCTGGGGATAAGGACTCCCCGAACCCAAAAGGCAGGGATGGGATGGGCAGCAAAAGTCCCTGTAGAGTGTGTGGCCTCAGACCACACAGCCTTTACCCTCCTTCACTGTGCTCCAGCCACTCCGACCTTTCTGCTCTCTAAGCTCATTCCTGCCTCAGGGCCTTTGCAATTGTTCCCTCTGCCTGCAAGATTTTTCCAGGGATCCTTTCCTGTCATGTAGATAACCACAAAGGCCTTCCAAGAGGACTCCGCTAATGTCCCAGCCTCTCTGCTTTATAGTTTCTATTTTTACATACTTATCTCTAGTTGAAACTACACGCACACATGTTTATTTTCTCCTTCCCATTCCTCAGTGACCATGTAAGCAAGCTCTTTGATGGCAAAAATCTTGCTGTCTTGTTGGTTCCCGAACTTCCGACCTAGAACAGTGCGTGGCAAGTAATAATAATCACAACTAATAAATACTTAGATTCTGAAGCACGGCTCCAAGTGCCTTCCAGTTAGTAGCTCATAATCCACGATGGGAGTGGTCAGGAAGCTCTTATGACTGCACCTGTTAACGAGACAAGCCTGCAGCTGGATGCTGGCCCAGGGGCAGCTGGTATAGACCATGACAGAGGCCTTGCTCAGCACGTGGGCTCTCACACAGGGAATGAGACTGAGCTCCAGGCCCACTACTGTGTGGCCCGGTTAGGACTCCATCAGCCCCAGGGCTGGGTTCTACCCCTGCTGCAGGGTGGGGAAAGGGCTGCTCGTGGTTCAGCCCGGAGCCCTCTGCTGCCCTCACCTGGGGGCTGGATCCTGGAGCCGCTCGGCTCTCCGCACTGCACGCCTCTTTTAACACCCCAGGATGAGGCTGTATGTCCTTGGAGATCAGAACAGACTTTCATGTTTCTCTGCAACTATTCACGAGCACCCGCCGCAGGCTAGACGTCGTTCTGGGTGCTGAGGGTTCAGTGGTGAGGAAAACAAGACAAAAATTTCAGCTCTCATTCTGGCAAGGGAGGCGGCCAGGAAGACATCTGACAGGACATGGCAGTGGGTGTGCTGATTGCAGGGGTGAGGGGTGGATCTGTCCATTTAAGATGGGTGTTTAGGGAGACCCTCTCTGGGAGGCAAAGCCGGCAGGAGGGGAGGGAGTGAGCCCGCAGTGCCTGTGGCCTTGTAGCTGTGATGGGACTCGAAAGCCTGTGTGTGACTTGGGGAGTCCCCGGAGCAGGCGTGCTACTTTGCCTGCTATTTGAAGAGGGTTCCTGCAGGGGGGCAGGCAAAGAGGAGCGGGCTGGGCTCAGCACAGGTGAGTGAGGAGAGCTAGTCAGGGCCTGGGTAGATTCTAACAGCCAAGCAAGTCAGGCCCTGATGGGGAGTGTATAAGGGGGAACAGAATGGTGGCTGAGCGACTAGAAGGATGGAGTTTCCATTTCTTGAGATGGAGGAAATGAAGCAAGAACAGGGTTTTCATTTCAACCCTTAAGCAAATGAGCCACCCATGTGCCCCTGTCCAGGGTGACCACTGAAAATAGGCCCTCGAGTCCTACTCTGATGTACTGGGCCAGAATCTCAGGAGTGAGCACTAACTTTGGTTACTCAAGGGGAGCACGGACACCCATGCCACCAGCGCTATGCAGCACAAATGGGACGGAAGAGCTACTGGAAAGCCCAGCAGCAGAGAAGTGCCAGGACCCCAGCTCACACACCTGCAAACTCCCTACCCGGGAGCGAGGCCGGTCACTCTACATCCGGAAAGGGATACCTGTAGGTGATCAGGGCACAGTAGGCATGTCCTTGCTAGAAAGGGGCCCTGAGCTCCAGGCCTGGTCAGCCCCTTTCCAGTGAGGTGAGCAAGAGGGCGCCCGCATAGCCCAGCCAGCTTCTCACTGAGCGGCTGAGATGGAGGGTCGGAGTCTCTGAGCATATCCAAGTTTGCCTCTCTCCCCGCAAGGGTCACGAAAGCTCAGCAGGCAGGAGCAAGAATGAAAGAAATACCAGCCTTCCCTTCTTTGGAAGAAGCCCATCCGAGGCAGGCAGGTGCGTACAGGTCTGGTCACAGTCCCTCCTCCCCTGCCCGGATGGCCGGCCTGCTTCCTGCTGCTGGGATGGAGCCTGCCTACAGACAGGACAGGCTCCAACTCTGCCTCAGCCAGCTTCCCTGCTGTCTGCACCTAGAACAGAAAGCTAACAGCCAGGAGCAGACCCTGGGAGCAGTGGGAGGCCTGTGGCGCTCTCTCCCCTCTGGCCAGAAGGGCTCACTGTGGGGTTGGCAGAATGGGGCTCCCCAGCGGGTCCAACCAAAGGGGGGTTACCATACATGGGGAACAGAGGGTTGGATGGAGCTGCCCACAGCCATCCAGGGCCCTCTTCTCCACCGGGAAGAACGGGCTCCTGGACTTCCAGAACTCAATGTCTCCTCTACATCGAACACCCATCTGGCAACACATCCACTCGCTCACCCTGCACCCGTCGCTGGCGCATGCCTGCTGTAAAGGGGCCAGCCCGCCCTCTCCTGGTGCCGCAGCCTGACCCCAACCCCAGCTCCCAGCCCGGGCACATACCTGAGTGTGAAACCCTGTTTCCTGAGGTCACCTCCTGAGCTGCCCCCCAACAACAGCACAAGCCTTGGGCACCAGGGCAGCCGCACCCCCACTTTCTGAACCCTGAGTCGGCTGCCCTGGAACCAGCAGATATACTTCGTCTCCAGGGCTGCCTTGTTGGGTGCGGCCGCCTCCTTCAGGGCAGGAGGGCTCCTTTTAGGCCATCATCAAGAATGCCAGCTTCCCTGGGGCTGGGCAGGAGGCCTGACCCAGAGCCCTAAGAACCACGGGGGACGGTGAAAGGTCCCTTGGTGCCAGAGGAGAGGGGAGACACCCCATAAGGCAGATCACAGTATACACACTGCTCTTGGGTTTACATTTATTAGAACCCTGAAGCTGGCCACTCCTAGCGGTGTGGCCCCAAGGGTCTAAGAACTGGCCTTTCCAGAGCGAACAGCCCAGAGGCCCTACTTGGGGCAAAGCAAACAAAGAAGTCAGAAATGTCTTCTAGCAGGTAGATGGCTCTTCCTGAGCCTGCAGATGTCAGCTCTGGTCTGAGAGCATCTCTGCCCCAGGGCTTCCAGCTCCCCAGCTCCTTGCCAGCCACCCCCCTCTGGCTCCCAGGGCTAGTAGAGGCCGCAAGGTCAGAAGAAGAGACTGGGCCTGAGTGCCTTTCTCACTGTGTCCTCCTGGGAGCCTAGCTGCCGAAGTATTCCTGCTGGAACTTCTGGAAGTCTTCCTCAGTGAACACAGTGCCCTCAGCCTTCTTCTTCTTCTTCGTCTTGGCTACAGGCCGGTCACAGGCCTTGCGGCCCCGGTTCTGCCGCACAATCTGGAGATGGGGGTGTGTGTGTATGTGTCAGGATCCCTGGTGGTGTCTTCTGGCACCTGAAGGACTGACCCTTGGAGCTGCACAGCCTAGCAGAGTTGCATGCTACCCACCACTCACCTGGCCCTCAACCGTCCCGGGAGGCAGGGCGTACTTTTTCCACTTAACAGAGGAACAAACTGAGGCCCACAAGGGTCACAGAGGAGTAAGGCCAGGCCCAGCCTCCCAATAGCCCTGCTCTGTTCTTTGCCGTCCAGAGGGGTGACCCAACCTCTGCTTTGTGCTTAGGGCAGAGACTCCCATGGGTCTCAGATACAGCCCCGGCTCCTCCCACCCGGTTTCTGCCCCAGAGCCCACCCCGCTGACAAACCTGCTGGGTGACTGACTCTGCCACGGTACTTCTTGCACTGGTCATGAACTTCAGGTTTACTCCGAGGTAGCCTCGACACTCTCGCTTCTGGAACTCAGCTGTGGATGGCAGGCACGGGGGCATCATTTCAGAGGAACTCCCTGGAAGCCACTAGGCCCCCTTCCTGACAGCCCTGCGTCAGGATAACTGGTTAACTCCAGCACCCTGCGCTCTTTTCTGTCAAATAACTTTCCCTTCGATCCTACTGAAAGCCTCCTCCACCCCGCCCTCCGCTCCCAGATGCTCAAGTGACTTAAGCAACAAACAAGTCTTACTGCATGGCAGACCCTGTGCAATGTGCGGGACAACGAGCAGAAAACAGAGCAAAAATTCCCACCCCGTGGAGCTTACACTCCACAGCAAGGACACATGGTAAATGAGAGAAACAGTATTTTAGAGAGTGATGCATTTTATGAAGAAAAACACCACAGTAGAGAGAAATGAGGAATGCCAGGGGTGAAGGGCTGCAATTCTCATAGGAGGGTCTGAGCGGGCCTCAGTGCAGACGTTTTAGCAAACACTCATGGGAGAGAGTGTGGATGCTGGGGAAGGGCATTCTAAGTAGAGGGAACAGCCAGTGCAAAGAACCTGAAGTAGTGCAGTTAATATGTCTGGAGAACAGCAAATGGCTAGAATGGCGAGGGGAGAGCAGTAGGACGTGAAGATGGAGACGGGACAGACCACGTGGGGCTTCATGAGGTAGCAAGTCTGATGGAAGCCACTGGAGGGTGTGAGGCCGGGAGAGACCGGTCCCACTTACCGCTTCACAGGATCACTCTGGCTGCTGTGGGGCGAACAACATTACCGGGTGGGGGAGTGGAGGTGAAGAGTTTTTGAAATTATCCAAGCAAGAGATGATGAGGTTCACACCGAGGTGGTCCCAGAGTCCCCTCATCGTCCGTTAGACAGCATGATGGGATGTGGGGACAAGGGATGGGACGCAGGAGGTGACCCCTGGCCCCCCATGCTCCTGTTTCACATCTAACACCGCTGCTGCTTACACGCACCTCACTTTTCTGCCTCCTCATTCTTGCTCACGCCGTTTCCTGCCTGGAATTCATAGTTCTTTCAACAAATACCCGAACACCTTTTATGTACCAGGCTCTGGGTACATGTTCAGAGACACGCTAGGAGCTCACTGAGCCCTGCCACATGTCAAAAGACCCCGCCGTCCAGCCCACACCTGTCCCTCCTGTTACATGGCACCCTATGTCCCAAGATGCTCTCCTAGACACTGGGCTGTTCCTGTGTCTCCCTCTTCCTCCATCCCTGCAGCCAATTCACCGCTGAAGCCCAGCGACGCTCCCTCTCTTCACATCTTCCCCCTGAAGCATCATGGCTGCCCAGGCCACAGTGTCTCCCACCCGAACCGAGTAGGTGACAGCAAATCTCCACAGACACGCTGCCTGGTTTCCACCTGTGCCATCTGGACCAGTGCCTGTTTCTGTATCTGACAAATGGGGGTCATGGCAGTACCGACCTCACAGGGTCGCATGAGGAACCAAAGAGGGAACATTTATGTATGCAGGGTTTAGAACAGCACCAGGCACGCAGAACATTCACGGCTTGTTAAGCGATCCATCTCTGGTCTTGTCCACTATGTCACCTTTCCCAGTCCAGGTGCCACAGCAGCGAGCTTCTACCTACCTCCGCATGAGCTATCTTCTCTAGAGCGCTCGTCCCCTGGCTCAGTCTTACACTTCCTTCAGTTATGGGCTTAAATGCCACTTCAGCAGGGCACTCTGATTTGGTTTTTTATTTTAAGGCCGTCCCAGAGCACGCCAGTCTTACTCCACAGGCCTCATCACACTAGCAATTACTCTCCGCATCCGAAACGCTTTGGTGCTTTTCTTCCCACTGAGGGCCGGGACCAGGAGTTTCGTCCAGCCCCGTACTCCCAGGACCCGGCTCCGCGTCCGGCGCACACCTGCTATTCCAGAAACGCCCAGCCACCCCTTCAAGCTCAGCCTCCAGCGCCCCCTCCTCCAGGGTGTCGCCCCCTTCCCGAGCTCACCGAGCGCGGACTTAGGCACCTTTCCCTTGGCCGAGTTCCGCAGTTTCTGGGCCTGGGTTGCCTTTGCCTTCCGGGTCCGCTTCGCCGGGGCCCCGGTCGGCTTGGCCGGGCCTGCCGCGGCCCGGGGGGCTGTAGGGGAAGGGAGAGAGGAACGGACCGGGTCGGAGGGCGCGCAGGGTCTCCATGCCCCCAAGGCCAAGCCCGGCTTGGATAGTCCCATAACCTCCGGAATCTTCCCCGCCGCCCCTTCCGACCCTCTGCCCGCGCTGCGCGTCCCCGGCCAGGACCTCCTCACCCTCCGGCGCCCCCAGCAACTCCAAGCCGCGCCGCAGCAGGGCGGCCGACATGACCGTGTTTGGTTCCGCCCACACACCACGCTACTTCCGCCTTGGCCGCCCTCGTCGTCTCGACAGAAACCCGAGCGGGAACAGAAGGTTCCGGGATGACCGGGCGGAAGTGCCCGCCTGCCTAAGGACGCATGCGTTTGGGGTCGCCACTTTACTACGGAGGGAAATAGGGGCGGGGACTGGAGGCGGGGCCAACCTGCAGAAGGACACACTTGCTGTCCAATCCTAAGGAGGCCACGCCTTCTTCCAGAAGCTGTCCTTGACCAGCCGTGGGTGGTTGCTCGGCTTTCACGAGTCCCGAAGCTTCGTACTGGGTGAGGCGGGAGACAGAGCGGAGTGTTCAAGTACGAAGCGTTTCGGTAAAGGGAATTGTAGAATCGGGTTCTTTTTCACATACATCGACCAAAGCAACGTATAGCGCAGGTGGAGTGTGGCATGAGAATCCCGCTTTTCTTCCATTATGTCAGATATGAGAGACATTTGAAAAAAAAAAAAAAAAAAAGCAAAACCGTATCAGTGTTTTCCCGCTCTTTTGTTTGTCTTGGAAAATATAGTCATTTTCATTAGAAATATTCATTCAATATAGAGCAGGCAAGCAGAGCATGTCTGACAACGTCACTGGGCCGCAGGGCCCGCCACGGCCCTTTATAACATGCAGTGGGTTTGCTATTGTTTTGAAAAATGAATCAATAAATACAATGTATTAACTTACTAAATTTTAAAAATTAAAAACTTCTCAGTTTTAGTTTCCCATAGAGTAAATACCAGGAGGTAGTTACGCACCGTAAAGCTCTTTGGGATCGTGAACTTGTTTAAGTGTGTCAAGAGTTTCTCAGACCGGGGCGCCTGGGTGGCTCTGTCGGTTAGGTGATGCCTTCGGCTCAGGTCATGATCCCAGCGTCTGGGGATGGAGCCCCGCAACCGGGCTCCCTGCTCGTTGGGAAGCCTGTTTTCACTCTCCCTCTCCCCCTGCTAGTGTTCCTGCTCTTGCTGTCAAACAAACAATTAAATAAAATCTTAAAAAAAAACCAAAAAGTTTCTCAGACCAGAAAGTTTGAGAACTTCTGGGCTTGAAATTACTCTTCTTACAGTGGGGAGGAATCCTGCCCTGTTCACAGCTCCACCTGCAGCTCCTAGCCCCATACCTGGAATGCAGAAGGCACTCGACAGATGAGTGGTGAATGTCAGGAAATATGATTTGAGGGCCTTTTGTATGCCTGGCACTGTGGAGAGGGTCATGGAGATGACATTGCTGGATGAACCTCACTGTCTAACCTCCACGAGCTAGTCCAGTGGGGGAGAACACCTAAACAGAAGGCAGTAATAGAATACACCATGTTAAGGTACTGTTTGCATTTGTTAACTCATCTACCCCCCTACCATCCATAACTCTGGGGTAGGAGCAACCCCCACCTCTCCCCACCCCCGGTCCCGACCCCATTTTACAGATGAGGAAACAGTAGCACAGAGCCAAGGAGCCTGTCCAGGTCACACATGTTGGTGTTGGTACTGGGAATCAAGACACAGAGCCTGAGTGTGTGTGTGTGTGTGTGCGCGCTCTGCCTCGCAGGAGAATAGTGGGGCGGTGCTGGGGCGATGCTGGGGTCGGGGGGTGGCTGACAAGCCCACAGGAGCAAGAGATCTCTGGAGAAAAGGAGCCATTCTTGTGGGAGGGGAGAGTCCCAGGGAGGAGGACCCCTTAGCTAAGGCATCATATTCCCTGGGACAGGAGTGGCTCCAGAGGGGTGACCAGGGAAGGGTGGGTATTTTTTGTTGTTGTTTTTAAAGATGTTATTTATTTGAAAGAGTGAGCGAGAGCAAGTGAGAGAACGTGAGAGCAAGAGTGGGGTGAGGGACAGAGGGACAAGCAGACTCAATGCGGGCTCAATCCCAGAACTCTGGGATCATGACCTGAGCAGAAGTCATCGCCTAACAGACTGAATTTGTCTTGAGGACTGTGGGGGGTCATGGAACACAGTTACATTGTCAGACATGCTCTTTTTGTCTGCTTCTAAAATAGCCAGAGTGTTTTCTTTTCTTTTCTTTCTTTTTTTTTTTTTTAAAGATTTTATTTATTTGACAGAGAGAGATCACAAGTAGGCAGAGAGGCAGGCAGAGAGAGAAAGGGGGAAGCAGGCTCTCCGCAGAGCAGAGAGCCCAATGCGGGGCTCGATCCCAGGACTCTGGGATCATGACCTGAGCTGAAGGCAGAGGCTTTAACCCACTGAGCCACCCAGGCGCCCCGCCAGAGTGTTTTCTTAAGATGTTTATTGTTTATTGTCTCCCCCCCCCACCACACCCCGCTACAAGGGTAGGAATCTTGGTTTTGTTCATGGTTATATCTCTACTTCCCGGAACATATAGTAAACACTCAATAAATGTTCAAATCGGTTGGATTTATACAAACGGAACATCAGTTGAGTTTGGGATGCCTGTGGGAGGCTAGGTAGAGATGTACAGGTGATTGTAGTATGTGTAAGTCTGTCTCTCAGGAGGGCAAAGGACCAAGCTCTATGTATTCCCTTCCTCCTCTCTATCGCGGATGGTCAGCACATGGTCCCCAGGGTGTAGGAGTTCTCTGTCTTCCAGTGTCCCAGCGAACAGGGACAAGCTGTCACGGTCGGATTCCTGTAGCGTCCTCAGGTCAACCCGCTGCTTCCTCCGCGGACTCTGGAGGGGGACTGGCGGCTCCTTTAGCCACTAGGTGGCGCCGCAGGACAGCTTTCGTGCACAGCGCGCCTCCGGGATCCTAGTTGGGATTTCGGGGTAGGAGTGTGGGGTCGGGGCACCCTTTGGCCTCAACTGGCTCTTTGCAGCCAGCACCGTGTGGCCACGACCTCTTGCCGCCTCTATCTTGGGACCTTCCAAGACCTCCTGGTCCTGCTGAGGTCGAGCAAACAGGCTGGGCTGGGCGGGGGCGGGGCTGGAGGGGGAGGAGGAGGAGGAGCCCCCGCCCTGAAAAGGGGTGTGAACGGCAACAGGTGGGCACTCACTGTGGGGAAGGCTCCAGGGACCCTAGCCAGTCCCTTAACAGAGCTTCATTTTTCTCATCTGTCAAATTGGGTTTAGCTCCCTAATCTGGTGAAAGTGAGGAGCTGGTAAAATTAATACTGGTAAAGCATCCAGAACAGGGACTGGACGGTAAGCCCCCAGCGACTATTTGGGATGAGGTGCACGCCCATTCTGGGCAGGAAGGATGTGCCCAGGAGACTGCCCACTTACCCCATCTCTGCCTCCTTCTTGGAACTGGCTTCACCTCACCAGGTCTCAGGGGGACCAGAGACTCAGGGCGGCACCGTGTTCTGCAAGGTCACACAGCATTTCAAGAGCAGGGGTAGGACTAGAACCCAGGTCTCCCAGTCCTGAGCAAGAGTGTGTAAGTACATATGAGTGTGGGGGGTGTGGGCTCATGCAAGTGTGCAAGTGTGTGTGTGTTGTGTCAGGGAGTGGGAAGGGGGGGCACCGGGCACCCTGTGCTTTGCCTTTGCTTCTCTCTCTCCAACTTTCTTCTGTCTCTGTGTGTCTCTGTCTCCTTGTCCTTGTCTCTGGCTCTTGTCCTTCCCTCTGTTCCTCCGTCCTCCCTTCTCTGTCCCTGAATCCTCTCTCTTTCCATCTCTCCCATGGTCACCCCCCAGCCCCCAAGCTCCTGGCCTCTCTCCACCTTCAAATTGAAAACCCAAATTGGAATTTCCAATTGCCTTTTCTGAGTGGTGATTGCTAGTCTCCGCGCATCCAGCCCTCCCTTGTCTGTGCCCACGGCCCTGAGTTATTGCTGAGTCCCCTCGCTCTCGCCTCCGCCTCTGACTCCTGCCCTCTGTGGCTTTGAAGTGTGTTTACCTGAGAGCTCCAGAAAGAATCCATTTCTGCCCTGTTGGTTCTCAGCTGTTGTGTATGCATGGGGGGTGGCGTTGGGGGGATCCTTTCAGGCTCTGGTCTCCCCTGTCCCTCTAGGGTCTCTTGGGCTTTCTTTTCTAAAAGGTAATGGTTTGTGTGTCATGTTTCGTTCCCTCCTGACCACGCTGTCACCAGGCAGTCACTCCTCAGTTTTCCCAGATCAAGGACAGAGCTGGGGGAGAGAGAGCATCCTCAGGGGTCCCAGGCTGACACAGACACTCTAGGTTCCACAGACTGAGCTCACATGTCTGTGTGCCCACAAGCAAGTCACCTTCCTCCTCTGGGCCTGTTTTCCTCCTCTGTGAACTGGGCTTCGAGAAGTATTGTCCAGCCTTCCTCCCAGGGATGAGGACGGGGCTGGGCCAGAGCTTCCTGATTCTTGGGTCCTGAGGTCTGGGGGGAGCTTGGATTCTGGAGCTGGGCTGTGCAGGTTCAAATTCTGGCTTTCCCCCTCACTAGCTGTGTGACCTTGGGTAAGTCACATGACCTCTCTCTGCTTCGGTTTCTTCATCTGTGAGTCAAATATAGTAATAGCCCCTCCCTCCTGCAAAGGCTTACCATAAGGATTGAGTGCAAAGAGCTTAGAAAGGAAAACTGAGCACAGAGTAATTGCCATATGTTTGTAAACAAGTGATGGCCATAGGTGTCTGCAGTGTGCCTGGGGACCCGTGCCCGCATCCGTGTGTGTGACCTATGCAGGCATGTAGCCACAGGACCTCTGTGCTCTTGCGATCAGTGCATGGGAAGTTTGGGGCTACTGAGATAGGGCTCAGGAGCCTGGAATTGGCAGGCATGCCTTCCGAATCAGCCTTGGGCACTTCTCAGCATGTGGCCTGGGGAGGCTATGTCACCTCTCTGAGCTTTGTGGGATTTTGGGGTATGGGTGGTGCCTCCCTCCAGGTCTGTTGGAGGGTGCAGGGAGAGGCTGGGTGGAAAGCTCAGCACGGGGCAGGACACTCGATCATGTGTTCACCCAACAAACATCTGCTGAGCCTACACCCTGGCATTGGGCAGGGAGGTGGTTCCAGGGGAAGGAGGGGCGGGGCGATGCTCTCTCCCGTTACACACTTAGCACATGCCCCTTGAGGGTCTCTGTGTATGACCCCAGGGTTTTCAGGGTTCCAAGCAGTTGCCCAGATGCAGGAGCCGAGGCAGAGGTAGAGTGGATTCTTTTTGATGATTGAGAAGATGAAATTGTTGGCATGACCGATTTTGAGAACTTAGTAGGTACACAGGAAGAAGCTGCTGGAAATCCTCCATGGAGATCCAAAATCCAACGGTGAGAGTCTGGGTGGGGGTCAGAGTTCAGGTCTGTTTCATATTAGGCTTGATCCTGACCCACCAAACACAGCTCTGCCACTAAGTTGCTATGTGACCTTGGCACATCCTTCCCCACTTGGATCTCAGTCCCTCTGGGGCAAGGTAGGAAGGGGCCCCCAGCCCTGTCAGGTCCCTAAGGCCACTGAGACGTCAGGAAGTTACAGGAAGAGGAAGGGTGAGCTTGGAAGACTCAGGGGAAGACTTGAGTGGTCCTCAGAAAGCCATTGCCTCTTCCCCGGCCAGGGGGGATCTCCCTAGCAGTAGCAGGGTCCGATGGTGAGGAGGTCCCAGATGCAGAGTGGATGGATCCCAGACTCTGGGGCGTTGGCCTCACTGTGAGACCTTGAATAAGTCCCTTCTCTGCTGGGCAGAGTGGTGGAAACAGGCCCCAGGAGAGCAGAGCGTCAGGGCAGGGCTGGGCAGGGGGGTTGGTTTTGGGCTCCCAAGGAGAAGGGCAGGGTTCTGTCCCTTCAAGCCTCAGCTTTTTAATTCCAATTACAACTCCATTAAAATGCAAATTTACAACGAACGCTGGATGGGTAGCCCTGTTGTCATGACAACTGGAGTCTGGGGGTGGGGAGAGGGGAACCGATCTCCATCGCCAGATCCTTCCTGACCGAGCTGGGGGCCCCCTGCTCACCCTGTCAACTCAGCATCTCACCCACAGCTTGGCGGTGGCGTCTGTTACCTTGAGGCTTGGTCTTCAGGGAAGAGGAGCTGGGTAACGGCACAAATCATTTTCCCTTCTTGGCCTCAGTTTCCTCATCGATGGACTGGGTATAACATTATAGGCTTCTCTTTCTGGGCCATCCTGGGGACTCTGTAAGTTACTGTGTAGGAGGGGTGCCTGGTTGGCTTGGTCGGTCAGGCACCTCTGCCTTCGGCTCAGGTCATGATCCCTGTTCGGGGGTCTGCATCAGGCTCCCTGTTCAGCGGGGAACCTGGTTCTCCTTTCTCTGCCATTCCCCCTGCTTGTGCACTCTCGTGCTGTCTCTGGCAAATAAATAAATAAAATCTTTTTTAAAAAGTTAGTGTGTAGGACATCAGGGAAGAGGGAGCTGCAGAGGTCCTTGATGAAGGGACCAGACCCTTCCTAGTGTCGCTCACGATGTGTCCTACCCTGGAGTTCTAGCATCTACCCTATCCGGGCTCAAGGAGCATAAAGATGGCCTGGGAGTGGCCTTGAAGTGCCCTGTAGGCTCGGTTCTTAGGGCTGATGCTTCCCTGATGCTAATTCTGTCATCATATGACTTTATGCTCTTCCTTTCATGCTAGAATGATATGGACACCTAAAAACCGAGGAGTGTGCGTGGATCTTTCTGTCCTGATTGATTCTGAAAATAATAGACGTTAAAGAAGGAAAGGGAAAAGAGAGTTGATAAAAGAAGTGGGAAGGGATGACTATACAGAGAAAGAAGTGATTTCTCTTTTTGCCTCTGCCGCTAAGAAGCTCGGACTGAAATGTAGGATTACTGTGTTGCTGCGATAAATGCTACCGGTTACATCATTGTCTTACATCACTATATTATTCAACGGTCATAAACGTTCGTTTTAACTTTCCAATACATTTAGCTCCCTTGTGTTCCCTAAATTATGTCTGATCTCTTATTTTACTTTTTAAGAAATCCTCTTTAGAAAGAGCTGGGAATTATAAATTATAAATGAACAATGATGACAGAAAGAATGAGCGTGGATTGTTCTGGGCGAACCTTTCAGTCCTGAAACCTCTGGGTCATTGTGGCCTTGTGCTAAGTGCCAGGAGGGGAAGAGTGGGGGCTGGGGGGCGTGGCTGTGAAGGGCTGATGATTGATTCTGAGTTCTTCACAGCAGGCTGGGGATAGCCCAATCCCAGCAAGAACAGGGGTGGGGCTGAATGGGACGGTCTTGGAGACACCTGTTATTGAACAAGATGGGGAATCAGTTTCCAGAAGAGGCCAGAGAATGTGCATTAATTCCCTCACTGCTCAAGACAGGCTCCTGCTCTGTGTTTACACCATCTCTCCTCCCTCTACCGCAACTTCCTTTGCTATTAGGTGGGGCAGAACGCAGTGTCCACTGATGGAATGTTGGTGGGGGGAGGATGCCACTCTGGGCCTGGTCTGTCTCTTGAAAGCTCACCCTGTAATCTCCAGCTCCTTTTTCTTGCTACCATGACCCGGGTGCAATGTACGGCGGATGGCAGGCCACCATGCAGTTGGACGATGGCACATATAAGCGATAAACTCTTGTTCTGATGAAGCTCTGAGATGTTGGGATCTATTTGTCATGGCAGCATGGTTTATGGTACCCTGACGGAAACACCTCCCAGTTCCCCTCCTGAGAGTCCCCCAGGACATCCCAGGAGGATGGGCTGGGGCTCTGGGATGACCTGGGACATCCCTTGTTGATGTAGGAAGGATGTTGGGGTTCGGAGCCAATGGCCACAAAAGAATTCCCGAGACGTCTTTGATGCAAAAAGGTGGTTTTATAAAAGCCTGGGGACAGGACCCGTGGGCGAAAAGAGCTGCACTGAGGTCATGAGGAGCGGCCCATTATATACTCTCAAGTTGGGAGGAGGTTAGAGATAGTGGACGTCTCTAAGGAATTTTGGAAGCAAGGTTTCCAGGACCTTGAGGGGCGAGCTGTTGTTAGGAAAAGGTCATTTATTACCATCTAATGAAACCTCAGTCATGAGACCCTTCAGACGTAGATTAGTGGGTGTTAGGCTTGGGGGATGATTGCCGACATGTATCTTGGGGAGCAGAGACAAAGGAATTTTCCAAAGGAATTTTTACATGTTAAAGTAGACTTATAGGATCCTGGAGGTCAGGGTAGGATCACCTTCTGCTCTTAGTAAAGTTTTAACATTGAGGCAGCTGAGTTCCTAGAGGAAGGTCACTCTGCCTGTTTCAAGGACTTATCAGTGAGTGGGATGTAATGTAGTTAGGAAATCTAATTTTTCTTTTGCCTTTTTCCCCACATCATTGTGAACCCCAGTCCCCTGAGCGTTCAGGCTTAAAGACTGCAGAGGACCATGGAGCCTGGGTCTTGGATCCTCTACTTCCCCGGCCAGGATCTTGAGGCCTATGGGTGTATTAAATGTCCAGCCAGGCTCCTCCTCAACCAGAAAGGAGGAAACCTGAGGGTCCCAAAATAGCTTGGGGGGTGCATAGAGAGGAATAGGGGTCAGAGACTGGGGCTTTCATCACGCTCCCACATGTCCTTGCTGGCAGTCTACAGTCAGCTTCCTTTGAGCTTCCTTTGCCAACCCAGAGAAAGCATGGAAAGGTCTGGATGTGTTCACTGCACACTGGTGGAGTTGAGGGTGCAGGGGACAGGGGCTGGGCAGGTGTGGGGACTTCTATGGACCTCAGAGTCCCTAACTGGGTATGTCCTAAGAGGCCACATCTAGTTGAAGAGCCCTGGACCAAGTCAGGAGGCAGCCAGAGGGGATCCCAGGATGTCAGAGGGAGAAGTAAAGTTAGAAATTGCCCTCAAGAGGGGCCAGCTCCTTCCTTCGCATCCCGGCTGGTCCAACCCAGCCAACAGGACTCTGCGCTCACCCCGTGCTGGTCTTTAGAAACACGGAGAAGCATAGTTCCATCCCTACTGTCAAGTAGTCTGGTGGGAAGATGGGCCAACAGTGCCTCTTGTGTTGGTGTGATGAGAGCCGGCAGGCAGGTCGGGGAGGAGGGGAGGGAGGAGGAAGTCTGTGGGAGGACTTCAGTCTCCCAGGGCAGGACTGGCTGCATATTTGTAGAGCCCGGGGTGAAATAAAAATGAGGGGCCCCTTGTTCAGAAGTTATTAAGACAGTGAAGGCTGAGCATTAAACCGAGGATGCAGCCTTTCAGGGGGTGTGTATGTGGGGGGGACCCTGTGTGACTGCAGCGGTCACACCCCACTGCTGCTGTCCTGCCCCAGGGCATGGAGAGCCTTGAGTGTCTGCTTGGCTACACATCCCCACCACACCCCAGTTAATATGGCAGTGGCCAGCACAGTCTGTGGGCCCACGCGGTCTGCTTCAGAGCCGGCTGGGACCAGGGGCTGGAGACTCACCCTGCTTGTGCCTCAGTTTCCTCATCTGCCAAATGGAAAGGATAATAGCAATAATAGATAATAACTCACCTTCAGGGGTTGTTGTGAGGATTCTGTGGGCTGATGCAACTGTTATCTGGTGGTGGCTATTTAAATTATTGTCCCCTCCCCTACCCCTCCATGCTGCTTTTCTCTGCAGTGCTTAGAGAGAGAGAGCATGAGTGGGGAGTGGGGGGAGTAGAGGTAGGGGCAGACCCCTCAGCTAGCAACTGAACCCTATGAAGGACTCAATCCCAGGATCCCAGAACCCTGGCATCATGACCAGGGCTGAAGGCAGATGCCCAGACCTACTGAGCAGGCAGGCATCCCTTACGTCTTATTCTTGTTTGCTGTCTGTCTTCTCAATCACAGTATAGGGACTGCAGACCTTCTCTATGTCTTGTTCTCACTATAGCTGCAGAACCTCCAATGGTTTCTGGCACATAGTAGATGCATGACAGATGTTTGTTGAATGAACGAATGAATGAATGAATGAATGAATGAATGAATTTCAAGCCATTTGTCTAGACAAAAAAATTATTGACCCCTGTGAGGTGCCAGGGATCTTCAGGGAATTCAGCCTGAGTGAGGTTCGAGGCACAAAGCAGGGGAACAGGGGGCAGGGTGTGTGAGGGGGGTAGAGCCTGGAGGGGCACGTCGGGAAGCAGTTGCAAGGTGGCCACAGACACCAGGACCGGAAGAGGGGCAGAAAGGCTTGGTTGGGAGGTTGGTTGTGTGGCTGTAACCATCACAGGGAGCTCACTCTCTAGTGGGAAGCCTGTTCCCTGGCAGGATAGCCCTCAGATTCGGGAAGTTCTCTCTGAAGCTGGGGTGAAGGCTACCCCTGGCGCCCACAGTGTCTGCCAGCTTCCGTGCTCAAGTTCATGTCCCTGGAATTGCCCTGAGGGGAGGCACCACTTGGTCTGAGGACAGTGCACCTTGGCAGCCTTGCTCCAAGAGGGAGTCCTAGAGTGGCCCTGGCTCAACCCAGCCAGAAACTGGGGAGCCATTCTCCCCTTTTTCTTCCCCCCACATGGGAGGAGTCATTTGTCCCGTAGATTGATTGATTGATTGATTGATTGATTTAAAGATATTATTTATTTATTTGACAGAGAGAGATAGCCAGAGAGGGAAACAAGCATGGGGCGGGGTGGGGGGGAGTTGGAGAGGGAGAAGCAGGCTCTGTGCTGAGCAGGGAGCCAGCCGCTGAGATCATGACCTGAGCCAAGGCAGACTCCCAAAGATTGAGCTACCCAGGCACCCTATCCTGTAGATTTGAATTTCTTTTTTTTCTTTTTTTTAAAAGATTTTACTTATTTATCAAAGAGAGAGAGGGGGAGAGAGTGAGCACAGGCAGACAGAATGGCAGGCAGAGGCAGAGGGAGAAGCAGGCTCTCTGCTGAGCAAGGAGCCCGATGTGGGACTCGATCCCAGGACGCTGGGATCATGACCTGAGCCGAAGGCAGCTGCTTAACCAACTGAGCCACCCAGGCGTCCCTAGATTTGAATTTCTAAATCACCCTCCAGGGGTACCTGGGTGGCTCAGTTGGTTAAGCACCTGGGATGGAGCCCCGCATTGGGTTCCCGCCTCAGACTAGAGTCTGCTTCCCTCTACCTCTCCCCCCTGGTTGTGCACACTCTCTCACTTGCTATACCTCAAGTAAATAAATAAAATCTTAAAAAAAAAATTTGCACTCCAGATTCTCCCATCTCTCCACCCCAGGACCATGCTCCCAGCTCAGATTACCAGCCCCTCCCAACACCACCTCCTCTCTGCCACCAGGCTTGCCTCCTTGAGATATCTCCTTGGGGCAGGAGTTGCTGGGAGGCGCATTTGGGGAGCAGACCCAAATAGAACAGACCCAAATAGAGGGACCAGGTGTTGGTCCACATGGCCTTTGCAGCACCTGCTGCCTCATCTGCCTGCCTTTGAGTTGGTAACACCCCTTCTGCCCCATACAAAGTAGTGGTGCTTGGAGCCCCATGGCTTCTGTACAGACAGTCCTGGAGGGGGGGTGGGCTATGCTGTGACCCCACCATAGGTCTGCTCCCAGGATCACTCCTTCTGCCTCAGACCTCCCTCTCTCCCTCTCTCTCTGACAAATAAATAAAATCTTTTAAAAAAAGGGCATGACTCTGGAGCTAGCTGCCAGGATTCAAATCCTGGCTCCCCCACCTATGGGCTATATGACCTTGGACAAATTACTTAAACTCTCTGTGCCTTAGTTTCCTTATCATATTGTTGTGCTTAATGATAACGCCAATCCTGTAGGTTATTGTGAGGGTTAAATGAACACATTCTGAGTGCTTGATGAATGTAGTTATCATGTTTTTGGTGCCCATGGCATTTACAGAGCAGTTTTCCAGTTAACATCTGGTCCTCACACTTGATCCGTGACACAGGTGTCAGACCCATTTGAGAAATGTGGAAAATGAAATACCCACCAACTCAGTGCAGTAGAGAGGCTGGGACTTGGGGGTCAGAACTGGCTGTGAGTTCAAGCCTGGTCCTTTCCTATGTGTCTTGAAGGGGAGTGCCCTCCCCTTTTTTTTTTTAAAGATTTTATTTATTTATTTGACAGAGAGAGATCACAAGTAGGCAGAGAGGCAGGCAGGGAGAGAGAGAGATGAGGAAGCAGGCTCCCTGCCGAGCAGAGAGCCCGATGTGGGACTCGATCCCAGGACCCCGAGATCATGACCCGAGCCGAAGGCAGCGGCCCAACCCACTGAGCCACCCAGGTGCCCACCTTTTTGATTTGTTTCCTGATCTTTAGAATCAGGGTTATAAGCCTTAGTTTGCAGGATTTTGAGAACCTACCACTTTCTAGCTGCGGGACCTTTAGCAGGTTACTTGCCTCTCAGTGCTTCAGTCTCCCCATCAGGAAAATGGGTCTAAAGCTTTTGGAAAAGTTAAATGAGTTAATATGTGGAAGTGCTTAGAATAGCGCCTAGCACATAATAAAGATTCTGTGTTTGCTACGATTATTATGATTATTATTCATTGAGGGAATCTGCACATGAGTACAAGATTTCCTAAGCATTTCCAGGAGGTTTATCCTGGAGTGTCAGCATCTTGGATTAGATACCCCATGGGATTCCTTGTCAGAGATGTGTGTGTGTGTGTGTGTGTGTGTGTGTGTGTGTGTGTGTTAGAGACCCCTGTGGGAATTGGGCTTGTAGGCAGGTACTTCAAGCCAAGAAGCTAGGAAGACCACTGTTGAGTCCTGGTTATGGCTTTTACCTACCTTGTGGCCTTGGGCAAGTTACTTCCTCTCCTTTGAGCCCTTGCTTCCTCTTTTGCAAAAAAAAAAAAAAAAAAAAAAAAAGCAGATGGTAAAACTGTGAGGTTAAAGTTAAGTCAGATAAAGTGTCTGACAAAACCCTCAAAAAGTGATCACAGTAATTATGGTGGTCCAATGCATTGCATGGCAATCTACAACCAATTCCTTGTCTATGTGGATGAGGACTGACTTTTAAAATTCCAGGACGGGGCTTTCCCCTCTGCACCTTGGTCCCTCCTCCAGCTGCCTCCCGGACCTCTGCTTAGCACCCTGCTTGTCCCAAAGCCCAAGTCTGGTGGAGGGATTCCATGCAGGGGAAGTAGGAGGCACACTTCGTTTCAAAGGAAAATGGGACCATGGCTTCTCCTTCTTCCTTCTCCAAAACAGGAAAGGAAATCCTCTCTCCCTCTTGGGAACTACTGAGCATTTCCTCAGACTCCAGCTCAAAGCTCCGCAGAGACCCAAATGAATTAAAGATGTAATTAAATTAGGAATCGTTCATTATTCGAAGGCTGGGAGCCTCTGGCAGGTGGAGTGGTGGAGAAGGGGAGGTGGGGCCATCTTTCTGCCAGGGCCCAAAGATTCTCTCCTGAGGGATGTGTGTGGCCAAGCTGGGGCCTGGAGGCCTGGGTGAGAGAGCTAGCCTCTTCCCTGCATGTTCCCACTCAGAAGGAGCTCCCCACAGTCTCAGGCAACTTCAGGATGCCCATGATATCTTCAGACAACCTAGCACAGATCCCTCCCCACATTGTCTCATTTTGCAGCCTCAATTTTCTCATCTGTACAATGAGGCAAATGGGAAGGGAAGATGGCATTAAATTGTCTTTAAGGTTGCCTTAGGTAGTAAGTTTCTACTTAAGAAATTGGAGACCCCTCCCTTTGAACACACTCCCTATGACACACTCCTTGCTCATAGATTAACTGAAGCATTGGAGGGCAGGTGTGTGCCAGGGAACTAGGCTCCGGAGCCCGGCATGTGATGGGGAAAGAGAGGGTTAGAGCTCTTCTACATTCCCAGAGGAAAACAAAGATTTTGAAATTGTCAGAAATGTGATGAAGCTGTGAGGAGTCCATGAAACAGCTACGTACCCTGGGAAACGAGTCACGGCTGTTTGTTCTGACAGTGTGAAAACTCACAGCCTTTTCACCAAGATGGGTCATAAAAACACAGGAAAACTAGAAGTGCTTTGGTTCAACTCTGCTGAGATGTTACTCCCAGCCTGCCCCGTTTCCGCCCTCTGGCCTGGATTTGTTTGTGCGTGTCAACACTTGCCCAGCTTTGCAGACATCTCACTCCACTTTGGTTCCTCGATTTGTCAGCCATCTTCACTCCCAGTGTTCTTGGTCACTGCGGTTATTTGAGAATGACGTCAAAGAAGAAATTGTGCGCGCTCTCTCTCTGAAAACCTCTGGCTAGGGCCACCTCTATTACAGTCCCTCTTCTTAGTCTCCTTCTTCCCTATCCTATCCCCCACCCCCTCCCCCTCCAACCCTACTGGACTGCTGGGAGAGGACTGGGTAGGAGCCTACACTCTCCAGTCTGGGGAGAGGCGTTGGGAGGTTCAGCACCGCGGACAGCGACACAGGATCTGCTTAGTAGGAGGTGACTTGACTCTTCAGGCTTCAGGGCTGGGCGGCCTCTAATGCTACTGACTCAGGAGGTGGGGTGCAGGGAGCCTGGTTTGGGAGCTGATGTTGTCACAGTTGCTCTCTCCAGGGCCAGAGGTTATTTTTCCAATGGAACTCTCTCCTTTGTTCCCAAGACTCTTGACTATCCCATTCCCCATCTTCCCCCAGCACAAACACCCAGTTCCATTTCTTCCTTGCTCAGCAGGCCTTGGCTGTGTTCTGTCTCCCTCCCAGCCTCACGCTCTCATCTCCAGTCCCCTGCCTGCCCCTGGGCACTCAGCCCCACCACCCTAGGCCCTCACCCCTGGCTACTGGGGGAGTTCCTTGCCTGGCAGTCCCAGGAAGATCTGCTGTGGCTTATCTACTTATCTGCTGTGTCACCTTGGGCAAGTGTTCCCACCGATCCCACCTAACCTCCTGGCTTCAGAAAGGGGGCGTTGAGACCATGTCATTTCTGAGCTTGGAGCCAAACCCCATGGTCAGCTCTCGGCAGCCACTGCCCTGGTGGAGAGAGCTGAGGCAAGGGCAGGATGTGTGCTGACTGCTGCAGGAGGACACAGACAGGGCCCAGTGGGCTGGACAGAGGGAGAGACAGGGTCTCCAAGGGTGTTTGTGTGTGTGCTGGGGAGGGGAGGCGAGGGTGGAGGGAGAATGCAGAGGAGCTGCTGGACTAGAACAGAAGAACCCCTTAGCCTGTATATTTAGCTCATCGAGGTATATAAACAGAAACCTGGAGCGGACTCAATGCTCCCCCCCAAGCGTGAGTCATCAGTGCTGCTGCAGCTAAACTTAGGCTCCAATCACAGGCTCCCTCCCCTCTCCCCTCTCCCCCTTCCCCTCCCCTCTCCCCCTCCCCCTCCCCCTCTTCTCTCCCCACTCCCCTCTCCCTCCCCTTCCTCACAGCATCCCCTTACTGCCTCCTTATCTCCTAGTCTCTTCTCCCCACCTCTCCCCTCCCACCTTTCTCCCTAAATCTCTGCTCCTGGATGCTTTCAACTCCATCCCTCCCTGATCTGCCCTTCCCCTTGCATGCTCTCTCTCTTTTCCTTGACCCCCCCCCCCCCATTTTTAGTCTTCCCTTTTTCTTTTTCCTCTCTCTCATACTTCAATATGTCTTTCCCTCTTGCTGAATGCATTTGGGAAAGGGTATTTTTGCTCTTGCATTTGTCTTTGTTTGAACCGAGTAATAATAACATGCATGTGTCTGTGTGTACTTGAGAGGGGGTGTGCATGTGTCTGTGTGAATTTGTGTCTTGGTGAGAGGGTGTATTTAGCAAAAATTATATCTGTTTGGGTGTACGTGTGAGGGTGTCTGTGGTGTTTGTGAGTCTGTGTGAATGTGTCAGTGTGTGTGTGTGTTAGTGCACACATGGGAGTGTGAGAATTGTGTGTCAGTGTCTCTGTGTGTTTCTTCCCTTTTGAGGGAAGGGCAGCTGTGTCCCAGAAGTAAATGCTGGGGGTTAAGCAGTAGAGAACCCCTCCCCCAGTTTCCTCTGGGGGTTTGTGGTGCTGGAGGATCTCTGGCCCTTACAGACTGAGAGCGAGGCAGCCTCAGGCTGTAAGCTATCCATGGACCCAGGCTTAGCTTTGGGGCCCTGCCACTTTCTGCTGTGTGACCTTGGGCCAGTCTCTTGGCCTCTCTGTGTCTTGCTTCTGTGTCTGCCAGAGGAATGTGATGAGCCTGCTTACCTCTCCAGGCTGGGGGCAGGTAGCAAGAGCATTCATGGGTGTAGAGGTGCAGAAGGACGATGGGGAGGACAGGCTGGTCCCTGGGATACCCAAGGCCTCTGTGGTAGGTGTATGCTTTTCTGCCTCAGAGAGGCTCATGCTGCCTCTCCAGACATTCAGGCAGAACTGGAGGCTGGATGCCCCCACTGGAAGTGTCCCCCCATGGGGGGATGTCCACTCCCACCTTCGAGACACATCTTCAAAGCTGCTCTCTGCAGGAAACCTCCCCAGGTATCTGTCGAGGTGTGCATCTGCCTCCTCCTTGGGCCTCTCTAATACCCTCACCACAGTCCCTGTTCCTGGGTGTAGCAGGGGATTCCTGGAAAGGATTTACAAAAGGGAACAGTGCATGTACGTGAGCGTGTGTGCCATAGGGATGGTGTAGGAGAGGAAGGATGAGGGGCGGACAGCAGGGGTGCGCTAAGGGCTAAGAGCCCGGCTCTGCTCACCCAGAATGGAGAAGCGTCTGGGCCTCCAGCTGGGTTGCTTCGCTCAGACTTTGCTTTAGGGAGCAAGGAGTAGGCTGAGAAAGCTTCACTCCTTTGGCCCCAGGATGGGTGGGGACTGATGAACGTTGCCCCTCCCAGGGCAGTCTCTACCAGGCAGCCAGGGTGATCTGTCACCGCCTCAAATGACCCCATCATCCTCATTCCCCACCAACCTCCCTTGCTTTATTTTTCTCTATAGGTTGATCATCAACTGATGTCCTGTACAGTTTGTGTATTTACCTTCTGTATTTTCTGATTCACCTTCTCCTATATAAGCTCCATGCGGGCAAGGACTTCATTTTATTCACAGCTGTGCCCCCAGACACACGGTTGGGGCTCAGAAGGAACTGCTGAAGGGGCGCCTGGGTGGCTCAGTGGTCTGACTCTAGATTTTGGCTCAGGTCATGATCTCGGGGTGTGAGATGGAGCCCCGTGCCGAGCTCCTCACACTCAGAGCAGCATCTGCTTGGGATTCTCTCTCCCTCTGCCCATCCTCCAGCTCGCACACACATGCGGTCTCCACCAATAAATAAATAAATAAATAAATAAATAAAATATTTTTTTAAAAAAGGAGCTGTTAATAAAAAAAAAAAGGAGCTGTTGAAAGAGATGCCCTGCCACACCCTCCTGTATGATAATCATTCATTCATTTATTCATTCGTTTGTTTGTCCTTTCCTTCACTCAGCAGACCTCTGGTACCTACACTATGCCCCCACTCTTTCCAGGGCTCCAAACTTGGCAAGGGCAGAGCAGAGAGACAGGCGATCAAGACTGGGCAGGGGCGTGGCGTGAGGGACCCCTGACTTGACCTGCTGTGATCCCAGAGGAGATGTCTCCGCTGGGCTGGAGGATGGGAGGCTTTCTAGGTGGAGACATTTGATTATGGCTCTACCCCACCTCCCCTCCCCCATCCCAAGACCACTGCCAAAGAGAGGACTGCTAAGGATTATTCTTTAAAACTCAGACTTGGCATTGGCACAGAGCAGGCCTCACAGCTGGAGAACTAGCTCCATGATTCTTAGCTCTGTGATCCTTCCTGGGGGTACGGGGTGTTTGGGAGGGAATTCCAGTTTCAACAAAGATCAAAATCTGAAAAGGACAGCAGCCCTGATGGTGGGATTTCCGGCAATCTGGGAGGCTGAGGTGCTGCTCACCTGCCTCTGGGCCCAGCCAGCGTGCTCCCTAAGATGGCCATCCTGAGTCACCAGGGGTCAGAAAGTTGCAGGGCAGGGGCCAAGGCCAACCTGGGCCAGCTTCTCCAGCCCCAGAGCCAGCTCACGCCCGCACAAACTCACACTCACCTCTCCTTGATGGTGACATTGAATGAAGGTGGCTCCCTAAGGCTGGGCTGCTGGGGTGCCAGCCTTTGTCCAGCCGAAGATAAAAGGAAGAGTTGCCTGTTCTATTATTCTTTGTCCAAGCAGCGGGAGCAGCTGAGAGAGAGGGTGTGAGCACGCGCACATGCGTGAGAGACACACACGCACAGAGCCTGAGGACAGGGATCCAGACAGACAGACAGGGAGTTGCAGAGAGGGGGAAGTGAGAGAGAGGAGTAGGATGGAGAAAGAAAGATGGAGAGAATCAGAGAAAGGAGAAGGGAGAGAAAGAGCCTGGGAGGAAGGGAGCGGCCTGGGCGAACTGAAGAAGGAGAAAGACACCACCGAGGCAGAGGGAAGAAAGCAGCGGGCAGGGATGCGGACAGCTGACTGCGCTCCCTGCTTCCTGTCTCTTGCCCCTTGGGCTCCACCACCCCACTGTGCCTGAGCTCAGCTCCCTTCACTTCTCCTGTCCCCTGTTCTGTCTCACGCTTCCACGCCTCCCTGATTTGCTGTCTCTGTGCGCCCAGTTCACCCCACCACAGCGCTTGCCTTTCCAAGCTGGTGAATTTTCTGGGAGCCAGGCTTGGGGAACCAGCAGATGCCACCATCCACCCGGGGCCCTCCCTCCTCCTTGGGGGTCCAAGTCCTGGTCCTCTGCCCCTCTGAAACATGCCTCAAACCCGTCTCCTCCCTCCTGTCAGCAATATGGCCCAGGCTAGTGCAGGCCTCATTTTGCAGACTGCAGTCAGCTCAACAAACCTGACCTTGCCACTCCCCGCCCACACTTCCCTCATTCGGACACTTGGCCTGGCCACATGGGACTTCCTCTGGTTCCCACAACAAGCCTTGCTCCTTCATGCCACCGGGCCTTTGCTCCTGCTGTCCCCCCTGCCTGGAATGACCTTCCTGCGATGCTTTGGCAGAAAAACTCTTACCTGCCCACCCCCACCCTCCTTCCAAGCCTTTGCACTGGTGTGTGAAGTCTTCTGCGACCCTCCCACACCAGAAACAATGGTTTCCTCTTCTACTTCACTAAACATGGCTGCTCCCCACTGGGCTGGGTTTTGTCATTGCTGTATATCCGACACCTTGCACATAGTACGTGGTCAGTAAAAGTCACTGAGCAATCACCCGGGGTGACTGAAGGCGTGCCGTGGCACCTCTCATGACCTCAAGTTCCTCATCAGTGGAATGGGCCTGGAAATGCCGGCTCAGAACCCGGGCACTCAAGAAATGCATTCAGCAAATATTGAGCACCTACAGGATCCCAGCTCATGCATGTGGATGTTGTGGGGCACCAAGGAGATGATGGGCCACCGGTCAAACACGAGTCAAATGTGACAGGGGCTTCTGGGGTCTCTGTCTGGGGTGGGGGCTTGGGCAGTTCCCTGCTGCAGGTCTTCTGTCTGACATTCGTGCTGGAATAAGCCCACTGCTCCGCCATCCCCACCCTGGCCGGCTGTAGACTGCTGGGGTATCAGCAGCCCTTCCCAGATGCACCCTGACTGGATGCTTCAAGCCCTATCCAGAAGTTTCTAGGGCATCAGAGGCCTTCTTTGGCTGAGAGTCAGGGACCTTTCATCCGCCAAGAACCTGAGGATCCTGCGATCTGTCCCTTTTCCCTGTCTCCAGCCTCCTTCCTGGGCAGACGGGCGAAGGATCTCGTGTCTCTGTCTCCGTCTCTCTCTCTCACACACTCGGACATGGGATCCTGCATCTGCCACTCATTAGCTGAGCGACCCTGGATAATTTACTTAATTTCTCGGGGGTTCTGGTTTTCCCATCTCTAAAATGAGCTTCGCGTTACCTCTCACCCAGAACTGTTGCCAGGAGTCAGTGGGCTAGTGGAGTAAGTAGGCACCTGTCTGTGGGGAGGGAGGCTCCCCCAGCTTCTTACCTGGGTAAGACACCATGACCTCCCCTTTCCTGCCTGGGCAGGCTTCCTAGGACCACAGCCACCCTGGGGGGAGGCTAATGTCCTTCTGGGTCTCTCTGGCTTTGACTTTGCTCTGGGCAGCTTGGTCTAGTTGGGGGATGCACTGGTTAGTCCCCAGGGCTGATCACCCACATCGGTTCGGATCTCGACATCCGCACTAGACACCCACTTGCACTAAACCTGTGTGCGTGTGTTGTTGACTTTTCAGGGGGCTGGCAGGGGGAGGGGAACCAGCCCTCCAGCCCTGCAAGCTGCTCACCCCAGAGTCTTCCAACTCTTTCTGTCTGTCCCCTCCCCCCAATGGCCCCGCCTCCTCCATGTTGCAGTCCCTCCTCCTTTTTCCCTTCCCTCTCCCTTTCCCTCTGAACTTCCCTTATTCTCCCTCCCCCAACTCAGCTACCACTCCTCGACTGGGCTCTTGGGCTCCTGGAACCCATCCTTCTGCATCCAAATTCCCTTCCTCTTTCACCCACAGTCGGTGTTTTTGGGACCTTTCAACACATAATTGTCCTCTGGTTCTGGCACAGGCCCAGCACCCAGTAGATGCTTAATAAAGGCTTTCGGAACGTTGAAGTTTTCTTTCTTTCTTTCTTTTTTTTTAAAGATTTTATTTATGTATTTGACAGACAGAGATCACAAGCAGGCAGAGAGGCAGGCAGAGAGAGAGGGGGAAGCAGGCTCCCTGCTGAGCAGAGAGCCCGATATGGGGCTCGATCCCAGGACACTGGGATCATGACCTGAGCCGAAGGCAGAGGCTTTAACCCACTGAGCCACCCAGGCGCCCCTGAAGTTCATTTTCTGCCATGGGTTTTCTCCCCACAGGGGCTGCTCCCAGGCCCGGTCCTTGGGTGTTTAGGTTGCTGCTGGGCATGGAGAGAAGTTCCTTCCCGTGGCCCAGGGGGAATGTGCTCTGAGTGGATATAAGGTGACTCACGTGAGGTTATCACCGGCTGGGTCCCTTTCTACTCTGAGAGGTTGGGCCACTCTGCCAGTGTGGAATCCTGGACACTTTCACTCTTAGAATTTTTGAAACTTAGAATTCAGAATTCAAGTTTGGAGCACAGATGCTGGAGCCAGATGCCCTCACTTCAAACCCCCATTCTGCCATTGAAAAGCTGTGTGATCCTGAGCAACTTACCCGACTTCTCTGTGCCAAACCCTCACCAATAAAAGAGGAGTGATGATTTACAAGATTGTGGAAAGGATTAAATGTGTTCATATTTGTCGAGGGCTTCAACCAGGGCCTGGCACAGATAAATGCTTTGTGTTTGAGAAATAAATCAGTGTGGATTTCGAGGATATCGGCATCTTTGTTTCTGTGTATTTAAGATCTTTGCTCCTGGAAGGGACCTCATCTCATGTCCTGGAACAGGAATTCTTCTCCAGTTTTCTTACACCCCAGCTTGTTTATCTCCCTTCATAGATTCTTCTGACCCTTTTAGCCACTTCAATTGCTGGAAAGTTCTCCTGGAGACCGAAGGGAGCCTGAGCTGCTCTGGGAGTAGGGAGGGAGGCCCTGGTTGGTCTTTAGTCCCTGGGGGAGGGGACAGGGCACCTGGCCCAGCTGTTAGCTCAGGTGGGTGCTTGAAGGGACTCCAGGCTGTGGTCCACCTGCTGTCCTGGCAGGCCCCTGCTCCCAGGGCGAAGCAGGGGTAATGAGTGTGTGCGCTGCTGCAGTCTTCTGCAAATACCAGACACAGTATAAATAGCAATAATGAATAAATGAAGCTCCTGCCTCCAGTCGGGCCTCTGGGAGGGACTGTTGCAGCCTTGCCTCTGGCCGAGACCAGGAGTGGCAATGCGCTCCCCTCATCCCCACTTCTTCTATGACCTTTGGTCCGTCTGTAGCTTCCCTGCACCCAGTCCTATGCGTGTGGGCAAAAGAACCTAGGAATGGACAATGAAGGCGTCAAATATTGTGGGTGGACATAAAGCAGAAGTTCTTGCCCGAGTGGAAGCTTAAGAGTGGCTGCAGGGTGTTGGGGGCTGTTAGTCCCTCCAGGACAGGGGAACGCACTAGAATCATGGAGGGAAGCAAATTTCTCCTTCAATTTGAAAGAGAACTCTGAAGGATCGGGGTGCTCAGGGAACAAAGCGGCTGCCGGGGGAAGTGGGGAGCTCACTGTCACCCCAGGTAGGCAGGCAGGGGCTGCGTGGCCCCTTTGGAAGGTGGGAGCTGAAGAGACCCAGTCCTGGGAATTCACTGTCTGGCAGCTTCTCAAGGTCCTGTCCAGTCTTTTGCGCTTTATGAAAATGTTGCCAGAGGACAATGGAGAGAAAGTGAGCAATGTTTGTTAGCTTCTCCCTGACTTGCTGTCCAATTGCTGTCTGCTGTCACTCTCCCGGGCCTGGAGCTTTCCACTGGGCACTCAGTGGGTCAGGGCCTGGCGTGTCTGCCCCTGCCACCTTATTTCTTACCTCCGTGCCTTTGCTGTGTCCTTTCTTCCTCCTGGAAGCCATTTCTCCACCCACCACCTCTCCTCTTATCTCAGTCAAAGGAGCGTCCCAGGCTCCGTGTGAGCCTCGTGCCTTTAGGGCAGTTGTCCCTTGAAGACTCCCCATCTGAAGCCCACTCCATTCTGAAATAAGTCCACCCCACAATGGACACCCTCTGGCCTGCTTACTCCATATTATGAGACACCTCCTAGCCTAGGTGTGCCTACAACACCTTTCGCTGTGGTCTGGTGTCAAAGGTTTGTCTCGTCTCCCTGGACAGATTAAAGGGTAGGAAGTGTTGAATATTTGCTGAGCACCTACTAGGTGCCAGGAATAGTGCCAAGCCCTTTATAGACTGTTCTCATTCTGCGAAGTGTGAACTTTTCTCTCCATTTCACAGATGAGGAAACTGAGGCTCAGACACTTGAAGGGGCTTCCTCAGTCAGGAAGCCACGAGCTGGGATCAAAGCTGAGTGCCCCTTCCTCCACAGCTCTGCCCATCTGCCAGGCCAAGTGGCCCTAGGGCAGGCCTCTGTATCGTCAGTATCAACCCCTGCCCAGCACCAGCCCCATGCAGGACCCCCTTACCCCCCAATTTTCCAAGGAGATGAGGTGGGAATGGAGAGAGTGCTGAGTGTCTCTTATATGCTTCAGGCTCCTATGGCCCAGGCTGCCCAGGGGAGGTGGAGGAGTTATGGACATTTGAAGCTGGAGAAAAAAGCCTCTGTTCTACTTGGGAAACCTTTTGGAAGGCTTCCTGGAGGAGGTGACCTTTTAGCCAAGCCCTGAAGATTGGGAAGAAGCACGGATGCATATTAGGAGGAAGGAAGCTGCCTGGACAGATGAGCAGATTTGGAGTCCAGTCGCAGCCTGCTCCACCATTTACTAGCTGTGGCCTCAGCTGGGCAGCGCCTCTCTTGGGCAGTGGGGAACCCCCTTCCCCCAGTCTCACAGTACCTCAGTGAGAATCCAAAGTGCTACGTGGCCAAGGAGGGACACGAGGGTGGTCGGTCAGTAATGGGAGTGGTTCCTCTCCCTTTTTACGCATGACGCAGCCCACTCGATAGGACCCTCCCCCGGTCACGACCCTGAATGATAACGGGGTGGCCCCCAGGCTTGGGGCTTCCTGCCCTCTAGGGAGGAGTGGGGGCTCACCAGCCGCCGCCGTGAGTCTGTCTGTCGCCTCCACGCCTCCCCCCCCCTCCAGCGTCCCGCGCCTGCAGCTTTCCCCGAAGACATTTGGTGTCAGTATAAGGACGGCTTTGCCTCGCACGCGGCGCGGCTCGGTCTCGCCGCCGCCGCACGTCCCCGCACCGCCGGGCGCTCCGGCTCCTCCGCAGCCCCTGCCGCGCGCAGACCCCGCGCCTCGAGCCCGCGGCCGGAGGCGCCAGCAGAGCCGAACCCGGCGAGGGACCAGCCCCAACCCCGCGCCGCCGCCGCGCAGTCCTCCCGGCCACTTGCCGGCCGCTCGGTACCCGCAGCGCCCCCGCCCCCGGCCCCGGCTCCGGCCCCGGAGCGCCGCGCTCCCGCCAGCCCGCCGCCCGCCGCCCGCCGCGCGCTCCAACTCCGGCGCGGTCCGCGGCTCGTCCGCGCCGCCGGCTCCTCGCCGCCCGCCCCAGCCTTGCCGACCCTCCGGCCGCCCGCCGTCTCCTCCCGCCATGGCCCGGGCCCCGGGGCCCGCCGCCCACCGCCCGCCGCCCCGCGCGCCCCAGGGGCTCAGCTGATCCTGAATTGGCGGGGGGTGGGGGTGCGGCTGGCGGGGCCGGGGGTCCCCTCGATTTCCGGCTTCGGGGGGCACGCGGCGTCCCCGCGGCTCTGACCCGGACGACCCCCTGCTGCCCTGCCAAGTCCATGCCAAGGTAGGTGGGGGTGGGGGGGAGGAAGGGAGGGCTCCGCTCCGAGGCCAGTTTCTTAGCGCGTCGGGTGCTTTCTTTACCGAGGCGTTTATTTGTTTATTTCTGGGGCCCAGTCCCCCCGCCCCCCCCCACGCGTGCCCATCGGGTTGGGCCCCCATCCCGTGCTTTTGGGCAGGTGCCTTGGGGGGGGGGGAGGACGGGAAACTTTGACCGGTCCCTTCTCCAAGGCCATGAAAGTTCTCTCGGTGCCAATGCTGAAGCCGGCTGAGCCAGCGCTGCAGAAATTTATTCAACAAGTCGGGCTGCCGGCTGGGGGGGCCCAGTGTGTGTATGTCTGTCCCGCGGCCCCTCCATTGCTGCGGCTTTGTGGCCAGCTGGACCAGCGCTGGTGTCAGTGTCCAGAGGGCTGAGCCGGGAGTACTTGCCCAGGGAGAGGAGCGGTAGGGGGATAGAATGGGGGAAGCCCAGGCAGCGGGAACTTTCCTGGAGGCCGAGGTGGTAGTGGGCCCCCTCCTGGGCCAGCCCCTCCGGGGGTACTCAAGGCTTGGCTGCATGAAGCCAGGCCAGGGGCTGGAGCTGGGACTCTGGGGGGTAAAAGGAATCCTCAGCAGGTTGGGACTGGTTATATAATGAGTGTTTATGATGATTTGGTTTTAATTGTCTCCTAGGTAGTGTGTGGGGGGGATGTGGGGGGCAAAAGGCCTTGGCAGACGGTGGGAAGGCCTGGGGGGGGCATGGTGCTGGGGGAGGGGGGCTTTTTGGATGGGTTCAGGCGGAGGTAGCAGTCAGTCTATCTGCTTGTGTCTTTCTCCTTTCTGGGGTCCTGGGGGCTCTGAGCTGGGGATGAGACTGGCATGTGGGAAGACCCCCGAGCTACACTGTGGCCGTGCGAGTCTGTGTTCTGGGTCCAGCTGTGTGTGTGTGTGTGTGAGAGAGAGAGAGAGAGAGAAAGAGAGAGACAGAAAGCTTGCTTGCGTCTGTGCCCGTATGGTGTGATGGGGTCTGACACGCCATGTCAGGAACCCCTGAGGACGGGAGGGCTCAGGTTGGCCTGAGCCGGGAACCCGTCCATCCTTCTGTCTCACGCCCTGAGGATTCACTCAGCAGATCCCCGCACCACCCAGGAACTGGGGTGCTGGGCCCATCGGGATGTGGGTCCATGGGCTGGGCCCATGGGAAAGGGTCTGGCCGAGCAGTAGGGGCCTGCTTCCCGAGGCTGCGAACCTCAGGCCCTGCCCACACTGTCAGGTTGCCTCTTGGATCAGTATTTCCCCTCGGCCCCACCGACTGGCTTTGGAAACTCTTGTCCACCCTTCAGGGTAAACTTTTTGTTCAGACTGCAGGACCTGGGCTGGGCTGGAGACAGGGTGGGGAGTCTAGCTACCTCCCTGTCCCCTTCCCGCCTCCACCATTAGGGCTGAGCCAGAGGGAGGGGACGCCAGTGGGTGACAGGGTAGGGCGACACAGAGTGGGGACCAATTCTGAGGCTGCAGTCGGGGGAGGAAGAGGAAGAGGGAGGAGCACATCCTGGGGCTTGATGCTGAGCCTGTCTGGCACCAGATTCTCAAGCTCCAGGCACACACGCCCCAGAGGGCCTGGGCACCACACCGAGACCCTGCACTCTCTTCCTGGCCGCTCACAGCAGCCCCGCCTGCCCCCGGCACCCTGAGGGGCAGCCCTGGGGAGGGGCTACAGGCTTGGCAGAAGGCTCCTCCCCATCCCTCCCCCAACCCCCATTCCAGGTGCTTCTGAGAGGGCATCTTCTAGGCCCACCAGAGGGCACCAAGCAGCATTTCCGGAGTCCCTGAGCCTTGACTCCCCTTGACCTTGGGTGGGGAGGTGGGGACGGAGGTGACCATGAAAACGGCTTCTCTTTCACCCTCTGTCACCAGCTCCAGACAGACTCCTCCGGAGAGCCCACAGCCAAGCTGGGAGCAGTTTGGGCGATGGCTGGGATTCTAGCTCCTCTGTGCCCCGACCCAGAGCCACGAGGAGCACAGGGCATCGCCACCTGTGACTCTCCCAGTCCCCCTTCCTCATGCCACCCCGGCCCCACTGCCGTCTCCACCACCCACACCCCATGTGGGACTCCCCTAGGCTTCAGCCCTCCCAGGAAAGGCGGCTTCTGGACGCCTCTCGGTTCTCCCCCACCTTGGAAGAGCTCCCGCCCCCAGGCAGCTTCTGAGTTCTTTCCAAGGTAACAAAGCAGGCTCTCGTGGGGCTCCCGGATTCCTGTCTGTCTCCCTCTCCTCCAGCTTGTTCTCTGAGTTCCCCAGCTCCCAGCTCAGGGTGCTCTAACACTATGTCTAGAAAGATGGGATGCCAGGCTGGGGGGGGACAGGATCTGCTCTTGCCTCGTGCCCTCAACCCCTGTGCCCACAGTGGAGGGAGCTATGGGTGTACAGGTGGCCTGTCTGTGCTCCATGCTCCACGCTCTGTGGCTCTCTGGAGCTGTGCGTGTGTGGGTCTGTGGGTCTGCAGGCACATGGGGCTGAGGATCTATAGGTCTGTGGGCGTAGGTGTCTGTGGATCTGTGGACGTGTGGATATTGCGATCCATGGGCCAGTAGGTCCGTGGGCCCGTGGATCCTGATATCCAGGAAGATGTAGGCTGAGTCGCTCCCCCTCATGACTGCCAGCCTGGGGAAGGAAGAAAACACATCTGATTTCCTTTTCTCTCTTTTATATTTACTAAGCACCTACTATGTGCCAAGCTCTATTCTGGTTACTGGGGGACACAGCGGTGAACAAAAAGGAGCAGACCAGTTCTGCCCTGTTGGGGCTTCTGTGCCCCTGAGAGGGGGCCTGGGGCTCCCCCCTGCCGGGGGCTGTGTGGGCATCCGGCTACAAGGCCTTGTTTTCTCCTGTGCCCTTGCCAGGGCGAACGGAGCTCCGTTGGGTATGTGGGCGGTGCAGATTGTGGAGGGCTTAAAAGCACCAGGTGTTTGGATGTCCTTGAACAAGTGTGAGGGGTTTGGGGGCTCCCTGAGCAGGAGGGGATGAGAGGGAAGTGGTTTCTTCAGGATGGAGCCACGGTGTTTCAGGGCTGGAGCTTTCAGGGCACAGACCCAGTCCTGTCTTCATCTCAGGGGCCCTGCCTCTGCCGGTTCCCCCTCTTCCTGGACTCTGGCCACGGTGGTCTCACGGATCATGCATTTTGAGAGCAGTGTCAGCCTTTTTTCTGTCCTTCTTACTGACTGCTGGCCCTGATGAGCAGTGAGGGGCCCAGGCAGTTCTCTGCTGGTCCAGGGACTTACGCCTTCTCCCTGGACCACTCAGCTCTTGTCCCCAGGTGGGAAAGACATGAGCACGTTCACTGTCATGGGCATGGCCCAGGGAGGGAGGGCACTTAGCCTCACAGGGGGACTCAGCTTCTTAAAGGATTTTTGTGAGGCTTAGACGTGTCTCTGCAGTGCCCAGCACGGGGCCTGGTACAGCGAATGGAAGCTGTTTCTCTATCATGAAGGTACTTTCCTGTTCTTTCCCCCTGTCTGCTATCCCTTTGGTGAGGTAGCGAAGGGGTCCCATTCTGCATTTTATACAAGAGGACATGAAGCTTGGGGAGACTGCATGTTGCGGTGAGTGTGGGCTGGGACCCGAACCTGGGCCCCGAGGCTCCCAATCCAGTGCTCTCCCTTCCGTGCACAACTTTTCTCCCTCTAGGGACCGCATCCACTCTCATTTTTTAGCTGAAGTAAGACCGAGGGCCCTCATTACTGCAGAATGAGCAAAAAATGATCACCAGCGTCGCCTGCTGGGAAATGTTCAAACACACTGATGGAGATTCAGTTACAGTCTTGCTGGCTGGCACTAGTCGTGAGGCTGAAAGCTGGCAAACAGCGACAATGTCTAGTGACAGGCATGTGGACAGGTACCGGGGCGCAGGTGGGTGGGCTGCAGTGTCCTGTCCACCGCCTGATGGCCCTTCATATGGTAGCATGGATCAAAGCCTTCCAGAGCCGACCCGTAGCTCTTTGACCAAGCAGCCCTTGACCCTGGGAAGATCCCTTAACCTCCCTGGGCCTCAGTTTCCTTACCTGTAAAGTGGAGAGAGCAAAAACACTTTTGTCGTTGGATTGTAACGAGGTGCCTGGCCCACAAGAAGCGCTCCCCTATTAATGTTGGCTGTCACTCTTGGTAGCCATCGTGGGAAGGGGTTCTGATTCCCTTCATTGAACGCTGCAAACCTGCAGGGCTGGCTGTTCGTTTGGGTGACAGAACCAAGATGCCTGCGGTGTATGCAGACCTGGCTGGGCAGACCAGAGCAAGCTTTGCCTCAGGTCATGCATCTGGGGCCATACTTGAGCCACTCATCTTTAGGTTAGGATGCAGTTTCTCTGAAGAGGATCTGAGGGCACTAGTGGACCACATGCACCCTAGATGCTGCAGTCTGACTGAGTTGCCAGCCAGGTGCTGGGGCTCCCAGGCTGCTTCAAGAGACGGCCCCACTGCAGAATTAGGCACATGACCTCCTGCTCTACTCTGGGTTATTTGGTGCCATTCGGGTCCTATCCTTGCAGGGGAACATAGGGAAACTTGAGTATGACTGGGGACAGGTCCCAAAGAGTAGATGAGCTGGAAATATCACGCTGGGAGGGGTTGAGGGATCTGGCAACAAGAGGCCTGGGGCAGACGAGGCTCTGGGGCGGGCGGGCTGTCATCATGCATCTGCAGGGCTGTCGTGCGGAAGAGGGAGCAGACAGAGGGTTCCAGGGGTTCTGGGATGCTGGCTGGAGGATTCTGGGAGGGACGTGTCCCCCAGCCTCACAAAGACTTTCCTGCAGGCTGCCAGATGCAGGCTCTGCCTTGGCATTGTGTGTTTGTGAGTGTGTGTCTATGCGAATCTGACGAGAATGTGAAGGGTGTGTTTGGGTTTGTGTGAGCAGACGCTGTGTGTGTGTGTGTGTGTGTGTGTGTGTGTGCGTGTGTGCGTGTGTGCGCGTCCATGCCCGGCTGTTTACATCTGTGAGTGTGTGAGTGTGTTTGTGTAGGTGGATGTGTGCGTGAGCGTGAGTATGCGTGTGAGTGCACGATCTCTGGGCTGACGAGCACATGGTGACCCACTATGCCTCTTTGGGGACCCCGTTCTTTTCAGAGACTCCCCGGGAGTCGAAAACCAGGCACTGTGTCTCTGGGTCTCCAAAGTGGTGGGATTCTGGAATTCCACAGCCAATGGCGCTCACGGGCGTGGGGGACGGTCACAGGCCCACTGTGTCTGGTGGTGTCTGGTGGTGCGGCGGGGGGCTGGTGGGTGTCTGGTGGTGTGTCTGGTGGTGTCTGGTGGTGCGGCGGGGGGCTGGTGGGTATCACCGCACTCCATCCTCCCGGCAGCCCTGCCACAGCGCAGTCGTCACCCTCCCTTTATAGTCAGAGTCGCCGTGGGCCACTGCTGGGCTGCGTGGGGTGCCGGGGGTAGTGGCGCAGAGCTGGGACGGCACCCCAGGGCTTGGCTTGCAGCCTGGGCTCTGAAATGCCACATTATGGAAGTCCGAGGTTATTGTAGCTAATATGTCAGGCCTCTAAAGTTCTGGGTGATTCTAAGATGCTCTGATTCTGAGATTCCTAGATTCTAGTATTCTCAGAACGAATTTGTTGCTTATTCTCCTAGCTGTGACATTAGTTGATATGTGGTTGTTGGTAAAGGAGTAAGCAGGTTGTCTGCTTGTGTTTGCTGGTGAATACACAAACACACACATATGTATATGTGTACACACACACACACACACACACACTCTCACGCACTCGCGCACTCATGCAGGGCCTGGGATGATCAAGAGAGGCCTCGTGTCTTTCTCTACCAACCAGGTTCTGAGCTCTGCAGACACAAGGCCTCTCCACACCATACTCCAAGGGCTCTGGAAGATTCTGGGAGGCAGGTTTCCCCACAGACTCTCAGGGTCTTTGTCCACACTGGGGGTCTTGTCTGCACCAGCAGCTGTGTTGTCACTGGGAATCCAGCTTGGGAGGGAAGGCCTGGTTCCAGGGCACCTTTCCCGATCCCAAGCTGGTGTCTGTGAAGGTTTAGTGCTTAGGCTCGGGAATGGCAGGCCTGAACTGGGACCTTGGTTTTGTCCTATAATAGCTGAGTGACAATGGGCACTGTTGGACTTCTCTGGGCCCCTGTTTCTTTCTTCATAAAGTAGAAATAAGGATGGTTTGTACTTTAGGGGGTGATGGTAGAAATTGACATATAAGTGATGCCTAGAAAGCCCTTTGCTTGTTACCTGGCACAGTCAGGCTCAGTCAGCCTCTGATGCTGTGATGATGATGGTCATGGTGGTGGTGGTGGTGTTGATGGTGGTGATGGTGGTAGCAGTGATGGTGGTGGTGGTAGTTATGGCAGAGAGAGGGCTGGGGTGCAGCCCCTGGGGATGGCACAGCTGGCCTCATGCATGCTTAGACATCTACCTTCATGAGTTTTAGAGAGCTTTCCTATCCACATGATGTGGGGCCTGCTGACACAGGCAGGAGGAGGCCTGAGCTTTACAGAGGGAAAGACTGAGGCTCCAAGAGGCCAGTGGAGTCAAGAGTGGGGGTGTGTGTTCCCAACACAGTGGGGTTCTGCTCCTGCCCCTGCACTTGCTCACAGAGGCCAGTCCAGTCACCACACCACTGCCTGGTGGCCTCATCCTGAGAGTGCTTAGAGGGAGGAGGCTCCAGGATGTGGAGGCAGCTCAGAGTCTGGGGCCAGATGGACCTGAGTTTGAATCCATCCGTGCTGTCACCTAAAGCCAGACCTCTCATCTCTGTGAGCTCCATTTGGAGACAGGTTGGAGCCCAGGGGGCCCAGCTGCCAACCCCTCAAGAGCTTCTAGCCCGAGGCAGCGGGGCAGCTGGGGACAGGAGCAGGGCTTTGGGCACAGGGCAGAGGGAATTTGGACTATGGGGAGCAGGTGAGAGGGTGGCACCCTGAGTGGGCACCGGAGAGCAGGTCAGAGGGTGGAGGCTGGGTGGGCATGGGGAGTGGGTTGGGAGCAGTGGCCTTGGCAATTGTGGTCTCTAGGAGTCCCATAGTGAGGCAGGAAAGCTGTGAGGACAAAGGACCGCAGCCTTGTGACAGCCTTAAACAGGGCCAAGTGAGGCGAAAAGCAAGTTAGGACGGAGTGGGTAGAGCTGAGGGGGGGGGGGGGGGTCTCGTGTGGCTCCAGGGGCTGCGGCAGCTACAGGAAGGGTTTTGGTGGCACCTGGCTGGGCTGCCGTCGGGGCCAAGGTAGGGCCAGGCTTTTCCGCCCCGAAAACATGTCTCCAGTCCATCCCAGGCCAGGCCTGCCCATCCTTCCTACCTCCTTTCGGCCTTCCCAGCCCCACCCCTGCCTGCCCCACCACTCACTCTCCCTTTAGTCCTTAGAGGCCTGGCTTAAAAGCACAGACCAGAGCACACCACTTCCTGCCTAAAACCCTCCTGCGGATTCCTGTTGCACTCGGAATAAAAAGCACACTCCTGCCCGGGCTCTCCGTGGGGCCTGCCAAGCACTCCGCTCACCCCCTCCCTGCCCTGGGCTCGGCACACTGGCCTCGTTTTCTCTTCCTTAGATGCACCGAGCTCGTTCCGGCCCCCCAGTCTCTACACATGCTGTTCCTTCTACCTGGAGAGCTCGTCCTACAGATCACGCATGGCTGGTGCCTTCTGCTTCCTATTTTTATCTTTGGTGTCTCTTTCCTTCCACTAGGTGCCTTTCCGCCTCGCTCCCTTGTTTGTTTACTTCCCAGCACATTTTATTAATTTGTCCAATGTGGATTTGTTGAGCCCCTAAAATGTCGCAGGCACGGTTCTAGGCACTGGTGGGGGCAGGGAATGCAGCGGTGAAAGAAGCGGACCACAGTCCCTGCTCTCCTACAGCCGCCTTCCAGGTTGGGCAGACAGGCGCTAAATCATAAAGATATAAATACATAAATTATACGGTGTGTGTGTTGGTGATAAGGGCTCTGGAACCCAGAGGGAGAGAAATTAATTGACTCGTGTGTCTCCCTCCCTTGCTGGAGCATCAGCCGAAATGGGGGCTGGGGCCAAGCCTGCCTTCTTCACCGGCGGAGCGGCCGGGCCGGCCCCGTGCCTGCACATAGTAGGTGCTCAGGAAATAGTTCCTGGACAAATGAATGCATCATCAGGCCTGGGGACCAGGGCGTGCGGCTGGAGGAGAGGGTGTTCCGGGGAGAGAGGAGTGTGTGAGCACAGGTCTAGAGGAGGCAGCTGGAGCTCTAGGACTGGGGAGGTCTAGTGTGCCCGAAGCAAGGGGCTGGCAGAGGGACGGTGGGCTCAGAGGCAGGCCCTGTGGTGGGCAGGCCCGGAGCCACCCCAGGGAGGGTGTTTTTCAGCCCAGGGGTTGACACGTGGCAGGCCGAGTCGCCTACAAGCTTATGTAATGCCCATGGCTGTTTTTCTGGAACCAAGAGCGAAGCCTGGAGCTTGGGAGAAAACTCTGCCTCCCTGACCAGCAGGGTAAAGTGGCAGGAGGTGCCAACTCCCGCCTGTTGCCCCCGGGAGCCAGAGAAATGTCCAAACGCATCAGCTCTGGGCAGCTCGGCAGCCGCGGGCTGCAGTCCGCTGAGCCCCGGGAGCTCGCGTTCTGTCTCCAACTCCCATTGCCCAGCCCAGCCCTGTTGGGGTCCTAAGCCCTGGGAGACCCCAGTGCGTGGCGATTTGGGGATGGGTGGCCTCTTGGATGAGGTGGGAAGGGGGCAGGCCCTGACAAGTGGCTGTCCTTCCTCCTTCACTGTTGGCTGTCTGTGCAGAGGGGGCCAGGCAAGGTCATGGCCAGCCATCACTGAATCTGGAGGGCCAGTGCTGGGACTCTGGCATCGAAGCGTGCCCTAGCCTTGGTGCGCCACTTCCTTCCCTGGCTCTGTTTCTCCAAGCGCAGGGGAGCGCTCCTGGGGTTGTTGGAATCATCAGAGGAGACCGGAATGTGGAAGTGCCCCCTGTGCTGAAGCCAGGAGCAGCAGTGTAATTTGCAGAGCTCGCTGCCGAATGGAAACGTAGGGGCCCCAGATCTCAAATGATGAAGAATTTCAAGTCCGTGACAGCCAAGCGTTAAACCCAGAACAGGGCCCTTCTGAGCGTGGAGCCCTGGGTGGCCACGCTGGTCACACTCCCAAGAAGCCAGCCCTGGTAGCGTTCTGCCTCTGCTGTTGCTGGACTGTGTGTCTGTCCTGTCTGTTCTCTGGGCCTCAGTTTCTCTAGCTATAAAGCAAAGAGGTTGGTGTGTAAGGTCCCTGAGTTCTCATCTTTGTGAGGTGGTCGGGGAGATCCCTGAGCTCACTGCCTCGGGGAAGCCTGCCCAGATTCCCTCCTGGCTTGCCCAGCTCCCTTGGTATCCGGCTCCACAGCCCTCCAACCTCTCCTCTGTTAACACCTGTCGTCCCCGTGATGATGTCTGACTTGATAGTAACTTCCCTGTTTTCTTGCAAATTTTCTTGTCTTCGATGATGTAGTAAATATACAACCACGGTCTCATAAAAACAAATTAAACCCAATTAATATCACAGCTACATTCTAGATAGGTCTTATGCTCACTCTTCATCTCCCCAAACTGAGCCTGCGCGGAGTTGACCAGACTTGCCCCAGGACCCCTCCCTGGAAGTGGATTCCGACTTGGATGCATGGGGGGCCCTCAGCTTGCTCCTAACCGTTGGGGCAGAGTGAGAGCGAGGGGCTATGGGCTGTCTGGGCTGTGTCCCCTTGTGGGGGCAGGTGGGTGCCAGGCAGCCCCAGCCACATGCCACCCTTCTCCTCCCCCAGGGCTCCTTGCTCGGCGCCGAGATGGCTGAGAGCTCCCCACCGCCCTCCTCCTCTGCCGCTGCTGCCCCAGCAGCTGAGCCCGGAGTCACGGAGCAGCCTGGGCCCCAGAGCCCGCCTCCTTCGCCTCCAGGCCTGGAGGAGCCCCTGGATGGAGCCGATCCTGAAGTCCCTCACCCGGACCTGGCACCTGTTGCCTTCTTCTGTCTTCGACAGACCACCAGCCCCCGGAACTGGTGCATCAAGATGGTGTGTAACCCATATCCTTTGCGTGGGGGGCAGGGGGCAAGCTGTTCCCTGACTGAGCCCTGCCTGCCACACTGTCCTCTGGTTTGGAGGCCGTGGTGGCAGTGGTGGTGGTGGTCGAGCTCTGATGTGGGGTCTGGGGGAACATGGGGCATGGAGAACCGACTGATGGGGACCTGGTGTCCTGCTGATGTGAGCGTCCTTGACGACTGTGGGGGTTGCCGCCTGCAGGGTCCCGTCAGATGAACAGGACATGGGCCGAGCCTGTCTCTGCTACCGGACCCCAGCCCCCCAGCACGAAGTCTGGCCATCCACGCATGCTCCCTCAGTGCTCGCTGGGCACATATTGGCCATGTCAGAGCTGAGCCTCCAGTAATGAGTGGTGTTGGGGAGGGGGTACATTAGGAGCAAAGGCCTGGGGAAGAGAGGAGCCGAGGACAGGTTGTTGTGGCTGGAGTGGAAGAGGGAGAGGGAGGCTAGCGGGGCTGCGTGAGAAGCTGGCCTGTGTTCTCAGGGCAAGGCGACCAGGCGAAGTTTGCAGCTGGGATGTGATGCGCAGCCATCAGTGTTTTAGAAGGACCGACGGCTCAGTGCAGTGTGGAAATGGATCGTGGACTGGGCTGAGGGCTGGGGGCTGGTGAGGAGGTGGCTTTGGGACCCAGACATGGTGGCCTCTGGGTTTGGGGGCTTGCCCAGCAGAACAGAGTCTCTGCCAGTGCTCAAGGCTACACAGGGTAGTAACTGAGCCCAGCTCTGGACACCTGGGCTAGCCGGGATGCTGGCTGGGGTGGCGAGGTGGCCCCAGGAAGGCTGGGGGAGGCAGCCATGTGGAGCCCAGGGTGCTGGTCCCTCTGCTGGGGAGGGGACTGGGTGGTTACCTTGGAAACTGGAGGGTCTCTGCTGGAATGGGTGGAGTGTGGGTCTGGGTGCCCTTAGCTGGGTAGAGGGCCAAAAGCCAGGTGTTTCTTCTGTAGAACAGCTAGTTAGAGGGTCTGTTCAATAACTGTTCGCCCAGGTCTCCCCGGCATCAGCCCCGGAATCATGGAGGACAGAGAAGTGTAGCTAGCTGCCCCGCCCTGAGAAGCTGCCAGGAGTGGGGGGCGCAGACATCATCCATGGGAACGGTTTTAGTACAGTATATTGGGGAAACCTTAGGAGCCTGTAGCATGTGAGCTGGGAGGTGGGCAGGCCAGGAAAAGGGGGACCACAGGAGGTCTGAGGGAGAGAAAGGCTCGCCGGAAGACCAGGAACACAATGGAACCACGTCAGGGGTACCTTGCCTGCGCGGGACTAGGGTGGATTCCGGCTCTGCCATCTGGGTGCTGTGTGACCTTGGCAAAGTTACTTTACCTCTCTGAGCCTCATATGTCCGGACTGACAAGATCTGGGCTAGGTTGGAGGCAGAAGCATGGCTCAGATGGCCTTGGTCTGGGAGTGTGACTCAGCTTACCCTCTGATAAGCTTTGGCATGTCTGGCTGGGGAGAAGCAGCCCTAAGCTGGTCCTGATGTCTTGGAAGCCCTTGGATAGAGAGCCATCTATCTACGGTAGAGTCCCACCTGCAATAAACTAGATGTGTGACTTTGGGCAGTTTCTTCTCTCTGAGCCTCATAGCCTCTATCTAAAAACAAGGGCCTGGATAAGATGGCCTCCTCCAGCCCTGGGAGCCAGGGGTGCCCTCACCCCTGATCTCAGGCACTCTGGGCCCTGGTCACTGAGCAGCCCATAGACACCCTTCCAGTTTGCCACATTTCTGGTGTGTTGGGGAAACTGAGTCCCTGGGATCCTCTGGCCTTAGTTCTCACCATCCCTTTGGACTCCCCCCCTGCCCCACGGCATGTGGGAGTCTGGGCTTGAGAGCAACCATGGGCCTGGCCCCTGGAGGGGAGGGAAAGGTCTGCTCCTGGACAGAGCTGGGCTTGGTCCTCCTCTGTCTCAGGGAGAGTCCTGCGTCCAAGCGTGTGGAAGCCGCCCAGGGGAGGAGGGCTGCCACATTCAGCCCCCGCCTTCGGGTGGGACTCCCCAACACTGGCTGCTGCTCAGAGCATGTCGGGCTCCCCAGGCCCCGTGACAAAGGCTGCTGAGGCTGGGGCGCAGGTCTCTGTCTGAACTGGCTGCCTCGCTTCCAAGCTCCCTTCTGGACCAGAGATCCAGTGACTCCGGAGTGGAGCGGCTTTGCAAGTCAGGTCTGGGTCTCTCAGCCTGGAAGCTTTTGGGATTGAGTCTCAGGGTTCAGAGTTTGGATATAAGGCTAACTGACAACCAAATTCCAAGCCTCTGTGATTCACAGCCTGTAAAGCTTGGTGTTTCAAAGATGGCGTGAAGGGGCACCTGAGTGGCTCAGTGGGTTAAAACCTCTGCCTTCGGCTCAGGTCATTGTCTCGGGGTCCTGGGATGGAGCCCCGCATTGGGCTCTCTGCTCAGCGGGGACCCTGCTTCCCCCTCTCTCTCTGCCTCTGCCTGCCTCTCTGCCTACTTGTGATCTCTGTCTGTCAAATAAATAAATAATATCTTATTTTTAAAAAATATTTTATTTATTTATTTGAGAGAGAGACAGTGAGAGAGAGCATGAGCGAGGAGAAGGTCAGAGAGAGAAGCAGATTCCCTATGGAGCTGGGAGCCCGATGCAGGACTCGATCCCAGGAATCCAGGATCATGACCTGAGCCGAAGGCAGTCGTCCAACCAACTGAGCCACCCAGGCGTCCCAATAAATAATATCTTAAAAAAAAAAAAAAAAGCCAAAGAGGGCGTGAATCCAGGATCTGGGGGCTGCAATGGTATGTGTTTGGAAGTCCAGGGACCCGAGATTCTAGGCTCTGTGAATAGAATGGTTCATCGTTCAGATTCCATAGCCTGAGTTGGGCTCATGGGAGAGAGGCCAAGGCAGGTTTCTGCAAATGCAGGCCCAGGTGACCTTGGCTGGTGTCAGCAGGGGCCCCTGGATCAGAGACTTGACCGTGGGTATGCTCAGGCCCAGCTTTAGAGTCTTGCTGTGTGTGTGTGTGTGGGGGGGTGTCTTTGAGCAGGTGCCGAGGGCTCTAGGATTCTTCCCTGGCCAGAAACCTCCCTTCCCCCACCTCCTTCTTGGGAGGGAGGTCCTGGAAGGGGCAGTGCTCAAGCGAGTGCTCCTCCGTGGGGACACGGCTGGCATTTTGGGCGTGACGGTATTTGTGGTTGGTCCAGACTGTGTTGCATATTACATATTTGGTGTTCTCGGTCCCTAAATCTTAGGAGGTAATGGCTCCTGATCTCTGTGGCAACCACTAATGACCTTTCTCATCTCTAGACTCTACACCATTCCACTTTCCACCAAGAACCCAAAGTTATGATGGATGTGTTGGCATCTGAGTCAGACTTGTGGGAGCAGCTCTCAGGCCCAGCAGGCCCAGGGCCAGGGCAGGGCAGGATGGCAGCGTCTGCTCAGAAGGACTGTCCTGGGTGCTTGAGTCCCTGGGGCGTGAGGAGCCCTGGCTGGGAGCCTCTTGTCCTTTGAAACCTGGTGCTCCCTGATTCGCCTCCTCACCCAGCCCGGAGCTCAACCCTGCGTCGCCACCCGACTCCCCAACTCACCAGAGAGCCAGAAGAGGCTGCCGGGACCGAGCGGGGCTGGCGTGCTGGGAGGGAGGTCCGCACCACCTCCGGCCAGGCCTGGGCCTTGAGCAACACACCGCCAGCCAGGGCTTCAGCTGGCAAGTCTCCGGGTCTGAAATGTCAGGGGACCGGTCGTGGTTTGACTCATGGGTAGGTGGCAAGTGGAAAATGCTGGCGCCCTGAGTCAGGCAGACCCAGGGGCTCATTCTGCCTTTTATTTGCTGTGTGATCATGGGCCAAGTTTTTTTTTTTTTTTTTTTTTAAGATTTTATTTATCTGTTTGAGAAGAAAACAGAGGGGAGAAGAAGCGTAAGAGAAGCGGGGAGGGGCAGAGGGAGAGGCAGACTCCCCGCTGAGCAGGGAGCCCGATGTGGGGCTCCATCCCAGGATCCCGACGCTTCCCATCTGAGCCTCCCAGGCGCCCCCACGGGCCAGTATTTTATCTCTCGAGCCCCATTCTCTCTGCTGCCAGATGGGGGTGGTAGTACCCCCCTCTCAGGAGGGCACTGAAGACCAAGCAGCACACAGGGCGAGTGTGGACATGGGGTTCTGTAGATAGAGACCCCTGGGGTTCTCACTTACACCTGCGCTCCCGGGTGAACGGGGCCTCACGGATAACCGAGCCAACGCTCTGCTCTGGGAGATGCAGTGAGACGGTAGGCATCAGGCCTGTAGAGAGCACATAACGCCCCCGGAGGACATTGTTTCCAGGGAAAATCAGATTCGATCTCCGTTACTTAGGGAAACCTGCGCCAGTTACGCCACCGGTCGTCACGCCTCCATCCACGCGCACGTTGTTGCCAGGCGGCCGCAGCACGACCCATCGGCCGGAAACCTACCTATTTTCTCCCCTGGCTTCGATGCGGGAGCCTTTCTGGGGAGGCAGTCCGGCTGCCTGGGGGAGAAGGGCCCATGCTGGGCTGTCTGTGCCCTGGTTTTCCCGGCTCTGTAATGGACGATTACAGGTGATTGGAGATAACGACTTGCAGCCCGCAGTGTGTTGGCCCAGGGGAGGGGCTCGGGGTGATGATAAGGGCTGGCACTCCTGGCGCTCAGCTCAGCGCTCCGCTGCCTTCACACCTGTAGCCACCCCCCCTAACCCCCGGGGCTGTCCCAGCCCCATTGCACCCACAGGAAAACTGAGGCTCTGAGAGGTTGACTGACTTTTCCCCGCCGCGTCGCACAGCCAGGGTGTAGTAGAGCTGGGATGAAAGCCTCAGTGCCTCCGAATCCCCAGCTTCAGCTTGTATCCAGGACACTGCGGACACCTGCTGAGTCTGGAGAAGTGCCACGCTCCATGCTCCATCCGGGGCGGGGAGATTTGCTCCAGGGTTCCAGGAGGCAGTGGGGAGGGTCTCCCTGGGTTCAGCATCTACGTAGGACAGCCACCTCTGCGGCCCGCCTGGGGCCATCCCCTGAGGGGCGTGCAGCCCCTTCCCTTTGGGCTTGCTGCTCCAGGGCTGCTGCCTCCCCCCGCGCCAGCCAGTGGGGAGCCAGCACTTCTGCGGTGGGGAGAAGCAGCCACGCATGGAGGGAAGCCAGTGGGCTGTGAAGGCGCCTCTCTGCTGGGCATGGCTGGGAGGAAGGAGACTCCAGCTGCCAGCGACCTTGGATAGGTCCCCACCACCCCGCCCCCTGACCCTCGGTCTCCCCGTCTGCAGGATGGGAGAGTTGGCCGGTGAGGTTGGGAAGGGGCTCGTGGGGGACCCACTTCCGGCCTTCTCAGAAGCATGTCATTGGTGTCTTCGGGAAACCCCCCGGGTGCTGTCTTCCTTGTGGGTGGGCTCCCTTGCTCTGTGCTTGTGGCTGTGGTCCTTGCTCTCATCTGTCCCTCTGGGCCCCTTCTGTCTGCTTCTGGTCCCGTACGTGGCTCCGGCCCTCTGCTTCCTCTTGCTTCGAGGTCCAGCTGGCCAACACTCCCGCCGTGCAGACCCTCTGACCTTGTCGGTCACCAGGCCCACGGTCTCATCATAGCTCAAGCCTTGTGCTATTCAGTCTGGGGGTTCAGCATGTTTGTTGGAGGTGAATGGGCCCTCGTTTATCTCTAGCCATTCACAAGGTCATTTGGCCCAATCATTCGACAGCTATGACCATTTTGTGCAAGGGAAGGTGACTCTGACTCCCCAGGGGGGACATTAGTTGGAAGCCCCTCCAGAGAAGGCTCCTGTCGGGTGGTGATGAGAACTGATGATGGCCCCGGGGCAACTGGCGGGGCCTGGAGAAGGGGGTTCAGGTGCTGGTGTTGGTGCCTTGGGGGTGGTGTTGGGAGAGCGCTTTGGTGACCGCAGCCACTCCACTGTGGCTTGTGTGAGTGTGAACGCAGACCTGCTCCTGGCTTCTCGGCCAAGAGGCCTTTGCCGTTGCTGAACCTCTGTTTGCTCATCTGAGAGGTGGGGCCACAGCAGCGGCTGGGGGAGAATGTCAAGTGTCAAGTGACAATTCCCGGGCCAGCGCTGGCTGGGGTCCTAGGAGGGTTAAGTGGCGAACGGCAGCTGTGGGCACACTGGGGCCGATGGGGGAACTGTGGGGAGCCGCCAAGGGTCCTGAAGGTGGCGGCAGCTGGGCCCCCAGTCTTTGATGATGGTTTGAGAAGCCTGTGGGAGGGAGTGCCTGAAGGGTGGGCAGTGGGAGGAGAAGAAATCCTGGGGAGCCCCAAATGGATTGAAGGAGAAAAGGGGGTGTCGACTGCAGGAGGAAGACCCCCTCCTATCACCCTGTTATGCCTGATGTAGTCACTTGGGCCACCCCCCATCTCTAGACCTGCTTGCTCTCAGTCTTACCACTCCAGACAGGGTGTCTGGCCCCCTAGATCAAGGTCTCTAGGATCTATCCGAGGGTCTTTATCAGGAAGCCCTGTCTTAATCTAACCTCCACCCTTCCTGGGCTGAGCCCATCCCTGTGGCTGGGCTGTTTGGAACATCTGAGTCTTTCCATCTCCTTCTGTCTAAACACACGGCTCCTGGATCTCACCTCAAATGCCCACTGACGAGGTGGGGTGCCCTCCCTCCCCAGCACAGTGAAGAGAGCACCCGGGAGCCTGGAGCTGTGCAACATGGGCGGCCTCCTCTGCCCTGGTCCCCGTCTCCCCCGCCTCCACCCTCCCCAGCAGGGGCTCCTGGGGCTCCCTTCGTGGAAGGAGTTTGTTACCCACAGAGCGCGGCGTGCCTAGGAGGGGCTGTTGTCTCCCCCGCCGGCCTGCCTCCTTCCGTTTGTTTACTCATTCTTCCCTCACTCAGAAACCTCCCATGGCTCCCTGTCACCCCCAGAATAGTCTCACTTGGCCTGGATTTGGGTCGTTCTATGGTTCCCGCGACCGCCCCCCCCGCCCCGTCCCCCCATCCCCTGCCCTAGCTGTCCTCCAGCCACCTTCCAGCATTTTCCCTTCATGCTTTCTGTTCTGAAGCCCAAACGACTGCTGATGTTTCCGGACGTGCCCTCCTCCCCTGCCTTGGCTTCTGCTGGGTCTGCCCCTGCCCCCCGGAAGCCCTCTCCCTGCCTCCATGGCTACCAATCCCCCCGGTCCCCCAGGCCCAGCTGCCTGACCCCCACCTTCAGGGAGTGATCCTGGATCCCCAGCTTCTTCCTCTCTTGACCCTGTGGCTCTTTACCTTACAACTTCCTGCTTCAGGGGACTCGTCCGCACTTGCCTTCGTCTCCTCTCTCCGGCTGAGGCCCCAGAGGGCGCGGAGCTGGACTGTGTGGCCCAATCTGGGCCTGGCGCGGATGGGTTCCTGCCTGGCTTTCCAGTTCCTTCGGTATTTACCCGCCTGCCTTGGCCTCTCAGGTTCTCTCAGCACCTCCTGTGAGCTGGCAGGGCCGGGACTATGGTAACCCTCATTCTACAGCTGGGGAGACTGAGGGCCAGGAAGGGGGCATGCGTTACCCAGGGGCCCACGTGGAGTCACCAGAAAGCCAGGGCAGACTGGAGCCTAGCATTCTGGACTCTGAGGGCTGTGCTGATGTCTTGCCTGTGGCTGGGGAAGGGGCTCTTTAGGGGAGAGTATCCCTCCTCCTTCGGCCTGGGGCTAATGGGAATGCCCAGATGGGTGGCCAGTGTCGCTGGAAGAAACAGCACATGTCGGAGAAATTGTCTGTTTCCCTCCATCTGGTGGAGAGGAGATTTGTTTTTCTCAGAAGTCAAAGTCAGCATTGAGCCATGCCCTAGGGAGGCTTCTTGGGGCCGGAGTGACTTTTGCACTCTCGACAGGTTAACAGGGTGGGCTTGACAGCCAGTTGGAGGAGTCCGGTTAGGCCAGAGAGGGCCTGATCCTCAGGGCAACCTTTGGTTTCATCACATGGAGATTTCTGTTTGAAGAGAGCTGTAGGTGAAGAAGCTGCCTCTGATCCAGCCTGGGAGCATTGTCGAAGCCTGCCTGGAGGAGGAGGCATTTGGCTTGGGTCTTGCTGCGTGAGTAGGAGTTTTGCAGAAGCACAGTGGCAGGATAGTGTTCCAGGCGGGGAGAATCGTATAGAGAACAGTGAGTTTAGTGTGGCTGGAACAGGGTGAGGCATGTTCCGGATAGCAGGTGTCGAATGGCAGTTGAGGGCTTGTTCTTGACCTTGGGGGCAGTGGGGAGCCATTGAACGGTGTCCAGCAGAGCTGGGATGTGAGTAAATTCCTTTGTTAGAATGATCACTCCTGGAGCAGAATGGAGGATGCTTGAGGGAGAGAGAGGCCTGGAGACCAAGCTGTAGACTTCTGAAGTAAATACTGATTGGCGATTATTGACTGATTGATGGATTGAACAAGTGTTGACTGAAGGGCAGCTTCGGAATCGTCTTGGCCACTATTCTACACTGGAATAGTGTGTCCTCTGCCGTTTAGGCGTGGTGGGTGGAGCCTTGCAATACCAGACCTGGATCCTTGGTTGTGACCCCGAGGAGGCCCTAGCCTGGTGAGCGAGGCAGGGCCAGACCCACATCACACACCTGTGAAGCAAAGTTGGGTACAGGCTGGGTGGAATGACCCTGATGGGGGGGTGCTGTGGCCACCGGGAGGATGGAGTGGTCAGTCCGTCCAGACTGGGGATGCCACAGGAGCCTTCCGAATGAAGAAGGAGGCCTCCAAGCCAGGGCAGCAGAGCGTCTGATGGGTGAGAGGTGGGGGAAGGGGAATGGCATCCCCACTGAGGTAAGTGCCTTTTCAAGGGCCCTGGGGTCACCCCGGATGCTGGTAATGGCCTGGCGTGGGGGCTGGGAGAGGAGCGGGGTAGGACTTGAGCAGGGAAGGACAGTTGGGGTCTGGATTTGGAGGACAAAGCCAGAGACTGCACCGGGAGGGCACTGGTGTTCGCTAAGCACCACCTGTGTGCGGGGAGCATTCCATCTTCCCGCAGCTCAGAGCTCTAGGGAGGCCCAGAGAGGTGGAGCGCTCGTCCAGGGCCGCGGTGGCTGGGGGGGGGCTTGGGCGGGAGCCCAGGGCGTGCGCAGCCCCGGGAGAGCTGACCGCAAGGCTAGTTGTAATTGATAGTGAGCCGGAGAATTAGGAAGAGGGCCGTCTGGCTAATGAAGTGTCAGCCCCCTCCTGGGGCGTTTAAAACATGATTGGATTTTTATTCGTCCATCCTGCCCAGCTTCTGCGTCTGTGTCAGAAGTCAGCTTTGACCTGCCACCTCCCTCGGACCTCCTCGCCGTCCTGTTGGGAGACAAACAGCCCCGTTTGTTTCTCTCCGAGAGAAATCGATCCGTCTTATTAATCAGCCAGAATGTCTCCCTGCTAATCTCTCTCCAGCTCTCCTGTGGGGCTGCCTTCCGCACTTCTGGCCCCGTCTGCCCTGTGGACCTGTGCTCTGGTCTCCCTCTTCTCTCCCCAAGTTCAAATCCTGATGTGGGTGCTTCCTACTGTGTGGTGCTGAGCACATAGCTCAGCCTCTCTGGACGACAGTTTCTGTCTGTCTGAGAAAGCAGCAGGGGAAGGCTTGGCTAACTGTGAGGGGCTGTAGGAATGGGAGAGTGTGGGGTGCTGGCATGGAGAGGGCCAGGGTGGAGGTGAGGAGAGCGGGTGCCCAAGGTCTGCCCCTGGATTCCCCCCCAGAGAGTGGCAAGAGAGGCTCTCCACCGCACCCCTCCGTTGAATGAGGAGGTGACTGGGGATTGACTGTCCCCTAGGACCTGGTCTGGGCTCCACTAAGTGCAAGCTCCTGAGCTCAGACAGGTCACTCCTCCTCTCTGGGTGTCAGCTGTCTCATCTATAAAATTGTGGGGTGGGGGAAGTTAGGCTGTATCAGTGATTTTCACTTGGGATGATTTTGCCCCTAGATTTGGCCATGTCTGAAGGCATTCTTGGTTGTCACGACTTGGGGAGGGTGTTCTATTGGTTTCTAGTGGATAAAGCCCAAATATCCTACAATGCAGGAGACAGCATCTCGTGAAGAGACAGTGTCCCGTGAGGAGACAACGTCCTGTGACAAAGAATTATCACGTCCTAAATGTCAATAGTGCTGAGGCCCAAACCCCTGGCCTAGGTGGTTCCAGGGATCTCTAGAAGTTCTCAAAGTGTGAGCACAGCACGGAGCCCATTGGGGCGAGGAGGGTAGGGACCGAGGCGGGGGGATCTCTGGGGCAGGAAGAAGAGACAATGCTGAATCCCAACCTGAAGGTTTCCTGTGGCCAAATAAACTTGGGTTTGAACCCTTGAGCTGCCATTTATAAGAGCATCACGTTTTCAACGCCTTCCCATACACCTATGCATCCATCTCCCCATTCGCCTGTCCGTCTCTCCGTCCATCCATCCATCCATCCATCCATCCATCCATCTTCCCATCTCTTCATCCATTCATCTGCCCATCAGCCCATCATCCGTCTACCTAACCTTTACATTCATGCATTCATTCCCCCTCCCAGACCATGAACCCATTCATTCATCCAGAGACCCAAGGCCCCACCCCCACGCTCCTGTCTATCCATCTATCAACCCATCCACTCACCCATCCATTCACCTGTGTGGCAGATACTGGTTGATCAGCACACCTGCCCCAGTCTCCCATCCATCCTGCCACCCACATGTTCAATGTCCACTCAAGCCCTCCTCTTATACATTGTCGACAAGGCTTTTTGTACCTGACTTGTTCTCCTCACCTTTTAGGCTGTGGGTTCCATGTTCCATTCATGCCTGTCTCTTCTTTAGGCCATGGCCCTCAGCCCTGCACATAGTAGGTGTGCAGCGAAGCTTTCAGTGACAGGCACCCTAGCAAGCGAGGTGGGAGGTGGAGGGTGTGTGGACAGAGATGAGGCTGACCGAGAGAACTTACACAAGGGGTCTTCAGTGTCAAGCCAAGGAGTTTGGAAATTCCGGAAGGCAGTGGGAGCCATGGAAGGCATCTGGTTCTGGAGGAACCCTCTGGGTATGATTCAGATCGGGGGTGAGGGAGAACAGCCTGCCTGGGGCCGTGGAGGTACAGAATTGCATCTGGAAGGAAGAGATTTAGGTGGTGAAATGGACAGGTTTCTGAGAGGCACAAGGGGTTCAACCCCCTCTGAGGGGGAGGGAGCCTCTGGAGGGTTCTCCTCTGGACAACATCCAGCATTGGTGGTGGTTGGGGAAGATCATTCACTGGGGTTGAGAAAGCAGAAAACTTGGTGATCTGGGGAGAATAGGACCTACTCTGTTATGATGAATTTGAGGGTCCCAGAGACATCCTAGAAGGTGTCTCTGTTGCTTGACAGTGAATGGGCCCAGGGCTGGGACAGATTTTTGGACCTGGTCGGCTTGCCGACCCTCATACTGGCAGAGTTGGGGCCGTGGGAGTAGGTGTGTGGTTAAGGAGAGGAGAGGAGAGACCAGAGGGTGGGGAGCATTTGAGGGACACAGCCAAGAAGTAGGAGGAGGACCTGCCTAGGTCCTTGTGGTATCCTTGGGGCCCAAGAGGAAGAGAGTTTCTAGAATAAGGATCTTCACCTGGGGTTCTTGAACTTGGATGGGGACAGGTTGCATGTTTGTTTCCATGGGTGTCTCAGTGAAATTGAGCCTTTCTGTTGTGACGGAGGTGAGAGACTGCGGGGTGAGTATGGGCAGCTCCTGTGACTCACTAGTGGTGATCGCCTGTCCCGCTGGGGTGGTTGTGGACTTCCTCGGGGCTCTAAGCTCGCACATATCTGACCAGCTGCTGGCTCTGGCTCTTCGTGTCGATAATGGATCTCGTGTGGTGCTCCATCCCCAGTTTTTTTTTTTTTTTTAATGTTTTGACAACTATTTTAACATAACTGGCTTCCTTCCTTTCTAATTCTAGGCATTAAAAAAATGTATGCATTGAAAATGTGATTGCGAGAAGGGGCTCGTGAACTTCCCTGGGGGTCCGGAAAAGCCTCAGAACTGCTTTTGCAGGAGAGTGGGCTGGCCGTGCCCAGGGCTGCTGGCCAGATGGACGAAGAGGAGGGTGCCCGAAGGGCTGTGGCGCTCCGTGGGAGTGTATATGTGGGGCCCCCCCTGTGTGGTCACTGGCAGGCAGGGGAGACGTATGGTGGAGGACAGGCCCCCAGGAGACCAAGCAAGAATGTCTGTGTCTCCACCAAGTGTCTGCTTGTGTTTCTGGAGGGCAGGGACTGTGTCTTCTTCATGTGGGGTCCCCAGAGCCATTGTGGGCCAGACCTGGGGGGGGTCTCGGTGAAGGGGTGCAGAGTAAAGGGACAGGGAGTGATGGATGTTAAAAGAGAGAAGAGGGGGGTAGAGGGTGGGAAAAGAGGGTGCAAATCCCTCCAGCACAGAAATCCCTCCTTCGGGTCCTTGATACCTCCAGGTGATGGGGACCTCACTCCTTTCTGAGGCTGCTGGCTCATGGGCAGCTGTTCCAGGTAGAGCTCTGGGCGCAGAGAGGGATGGATACCCTCTGCCCTGAGTCAGCAGAGCCTGGGTTGGTGGTGAGAAACCAGGACCGACCACATTCAGTTTGATAGTTAATATAATGGGGAGGGTGACATCCGAGACATTGTGAGGGCTCGGGGGAGCATCTGTACCTCCTGCCCAGGACTCCAGGAGGGTTTCTGGTGGCACACCTTCTTTGCAGGTGGGCTCTTGAGGCTGGATCAGCCCCCAGCCTGTGGGATCCTGGGCCCCAGCGGGCTGCCCCGCCCTCCCCTTTTCATCAGCGGGGGCTGAAGCCTCCTTGGCTGGAGTTCCCATCCCATGGACCGTCCGCCCTGGGTTTTCTTCCAAGCTGGCAGCCCCTGTTCCCTCGCCTCCCCCACTCCGGCTGTCTGCACTGGGCACCGAGGCCTGCTGGGCATCTGGGAATCAGAGACTTTGGCCAAATTCAATGCATTCTCAAATTAAGGGGCCTCTAAGAAGTGGGATTGGGGGCAGGGAATGAAGGGAGTGCTCACTCCCTCATCTGGACCCTCTAAGTGTTCTCAGCCCACCAAGACTCTAGCATAGAAGCAGAACCAGTCCAGCCCAGGCAGGGCTGTGTGTCATGTGGGGAGCTCCCCACTGCTGGAAGCATGTAAGTAGAGAGGTCTAGGACCATCTGCCCAGCAAGTCTGTCCACTCTATGGAGGAGCTTTTTGTCCCAACTCAATCCCTGTGTGACCTTTGGCAAACATCTGGACCTTCATTTTTGTGTCTGTGAAGTGGGTGTAACAATGTCTGCCATGCCTAGCTCCCGAGGTTGCTATGGGCATGGGAGGAATGAATCCTTTTTTTTTTTTTTTGGAGAGGGAGAAAGAGAGTCCAAAGCAGGCTCCATGCCCAATGAGGAGCCCAAGGTGGGGCTCAATCTCGAAGCTTTGAGATCATGACCTGAGCCGAAATCAAAGTTGGACACTTACCTGACCGAACTACCCAGGTGCCCCAGGAGGAACAAATCCTTAAACAAACAGGAGACAGGAGATATGATGGTGGGAGGTTCAAATCCCTCACTAGCTTGGCCTCAGCAAATCAGTCGTTCTCTCCTGTGCAGGGTTGTGATGAAGGCTGACATGGCGACGGGGGTGCGGTCTGTGGCAGTGACCACCCCAGCAGGTACTTGTTGCCTTTTATTTTTCCTTATAGCAATTGCCCTTCCTTTTAAAAAAAAAGATTTTATTTATTTATTTGACAGGATTTTATTTATTTATTTGACAGAGAGGCAGGCAGAGAGAGAGAGAGGAGGAAGCAGGCTCCCTGCTGAGCAGAGAGCCCGACGCGGGGCTCGATCCCAGGACCCTGGGATCATGTCCAGAGCCGAAGGCAGAGGGTTAACCCACTGAGCCTCGAAGGTGCCGCCCCCCTCCCCTTTTTAAGTTGGCTTCACACACAGCCTGGAGCCCCACTCGGGGCTCAAACTCATGCCCCTGAGATCAAGACCTGAACTGAGATCAAGGGTTGGGAGCTTAGCTGCTGAGCCACCCAGGCGCCCCTTTGTTGCCCTTTATAATCTTTGTGTCCAGCTCAGGGCATTTTCCCGTAGCAATATATTCCAGTGACCGCACTCAGGCCAGCAAGAACTTCTCCAAAAGATGGAGAGCGCCCCGGAAGCTCCCTCACGCCCCACCCCGGAAGGGCGCCCCCCCCCCCCCCCCTGTCACCACTGTTCTGAGCTCCATCACTGCCCGGTTTGCTTTGCCTGATTTTCCACACGCTCTTTGTCCTTACCCAGCTTCTGCTCCCCAGCGTTAGGCCTGTGAGCTCCGTCTCTGCCTTTGTGCCTGTCGGTGGTTTGCTCTTTGTCGTGGCTTGGGGACGTTCCATAAATGGCCGTGCCACTGGCTTTCTCAGCTTCGGCATTGCTGACCCGTGGGGCTGGAGAATTTTTCCTGTGCATTGTAGGATGTCCGTCAGCGTCTCTGGTCTTCACCCATTAGATGCCAGTGCCCTGCTTCCCCCTACTGGGGCGATCAAAAATGTCTCTAGACATGGCCACCTGTCCCCCAGGGGTCAGAATCATTCCTGGTTGAAATTTGCTGCCCGACTCATTCTCCCGATGACGCATACTTGGGCCATTACGGATGCTGTGAGCATTTTGCCACAGGCCTTTGTGTGGACTTCTGTCAGAATTTCTCCGGGGTGCACACCTAGGAGTGGCCCTGCTGGCTCCTAACAGGGGCCTCTGCTTCACTTCAGTAGATGCCGAACAGATTTCCAGAGTGGTTTTTGCTCCTAAGACAGGTTAAATGAATCAGTTCACGAATCTAGAGCATAGTTGTCATTCAGAATGGTAGCCACACACCACGGCCGGGCCCTAGGACAAGGACGTGCTCTGGGGACCTCGAGGGCAGGTGTCAGCCTGGTTCATCTCAGAGCCCTGATGCACGGGCCAGGATACAGCAGGTGCTCTGTGGAGGCCTGTGGACTTGGCCTTGGAGAAGCTGTCCTTAGAACTGGGATCTGGAACCTCAGGCCCCAGCCTTTGAGGACGGGAGGCCTGAGCTCCTATCCTGGGACACACTGAGGACCAGTAAGGGAAGGACCCCCATGTCAGGGCTGGCTCACCTTCCCTGCCTCTCTGGTCTAGGATGATGCCGCTTCCAGCCTTTCCTTCCACTTGATTTATTTAGACAACTGAGGTGCACCCTGGGAAATGGATTAGATTTCAGATTTGACAAAAATAAAAACAAATTTGGCTGTCTCAGCCAAACCCAGCGCTCATGCCCCCACCCCCCCTCCCAGAGCCCTCCGAATTACAGAAACTGTGACTGTCATCTGGGCCTACTGGATGGAGGGTGGTGGTCACCATGGTAACCGTGCTGGCCTCCGGCTCTGGCTCCTGGAGAGGACACTGCCCCGAGGGGCCTGCTGGGGCGTCAGGTACTGTCCCTCCAGCCGGTCACTCTTCTCCCCAGGAAGTGGCAGGTTTGAGGAGGCCTTTGGCCTGGTGGGCTTCCCAGGTGACCCTGTCCCTCCAGTTTTCGAGACAGCGGCTGGGACGTGGAGTGGAGTGATGACAGTGGTTCAGCTGGACTTCTCACTGACTGGGGACCTTGAGACCAGCACCCAGCACCCTCCCCCTACAGGCTTGCCCTCCCAGTAGCCCTGCCTCCTAGCCATACGTGTCGTGCTTCCTGACTCCCAGCTCCCCTGTGACCCTGGTCCAATCGGGAGGAGATGATGTGGGTGAGAATTAAAAAGCAAATATTCCACTGAGCACATGCCGGTCGAGGGCCTCTCATGTTCCCGGCTCCATGTCTGGGGTGGGGGGGTGGGCAGGGCACAGGGCTGGGAACGCAGGATTAGGAGTCTGCGGGGCGGGGGGGGGGGGGGGGGGGAAGCAGATTCAAATCCCGCCGCTGTCACATGGCAGCTGTGTGACCTTCAACGGCTGTGGCAGGAGCCCTTGGAGCCACAGCTCCTTCTCAACTTCCTCCTCTGTAAGATGGAGATAATGGCAGCACTTGCCAGTTCTAGGGGACTTTGCTGAAGTTTCGGGGGGGCTGCTCAGTGTTGCCTGGCCTGAACTGATTGATTCTTTTTAGAAGGCTGTTAGTGAAGATTCGGCCCTTGGGCGGCAGACACGGGTCCGAGAGGCTGTGATAGCCTCTCATCTTCTTCACTCAAGGTCATGCTAGGTAGTCAGCAGGCCGGGAGAGCAGGGGATTTCAGTCCTCTGCTGGTGACTTGGCTTTCCCCTACCAAGCCAAAGGATGGGAAACCCTGGCCCCTGTTATGGGAGAGGCTGACAAAGAGGGCTTTCTGTGCCACCCACCGCATGACGAGCCCTGGGCCCGAGCCCATGGCTGCACAGGCTCTCTGTTTTGGGGCAAGTGCTTGTTGGAGGGTTTAAATGAGATAGTGCGAGCTGTTTGATTGGAAGGTGCTTTGGCAAACAGACATTGCAGCGCACTTGAGAAATGTTTCATCGCTGCTGACGACCTGGGGCCAGCACACAGCAGGCGCTCAGTATGTGCTCATGGATTCGCTGTTGGGCTCTGAGGGCCATGGGAGGCACGGCCAGCAGAGCAGGGGGAAAGGGTGGAGGCTGGCTGTAGGGGGGGCTGAGGTTTCTGCCAGGGCCGGGGGTGGGGTGTGGTGCCTCTGCAGCCCCCAAGAACCCTTCGTTTCTTTTGAAGGGCTGTGAAGGATGAATAGGAGTTTGCCCCCAGCCGGGGGGTGGGGGTCTGGGAAGGTTTTGTCTGCCAAGGAAGCTTTGTTGGGTGGCCATTGATCTGTTCCCCCATCCCTGTTCCTCTGAGGTGCCCGTGGATGCCCGTCTTGGGTCGAATCTCCTGGCTAAGCTGAGCCGGTGTGATACCTGCGAGCCTGGACCTTTGGGGAAACATGGGGTTTTGGTGTCTCTTTGAAATCCAGCCTTGGCTCAGGGACCCCCTCTGTTGTCTGAGGGTCCTTTTGCTCCTGGCTCGCTGTGTTGCAAGGAAGGCTCTCTGTCCCTCAGTTTCCCATCTGCGCAGTGGGGGATTGGAGCAGTTCCTTCCCGCAGACTTTGGTGGGACTGTTCTCTGACGAGGAACTCTGGCAGGGGTGAGGGCCTGGCCAATGAAGCAGGGCAGGTGATGGGGTCCCCGCTGCATGGTCTCAGGCGCTATGTGGTGGCTTTGAGCCTCGCTGTGAGAGGCAGCGGGCGTCATGGAAGACTCTTGGCCCTTGTGGAGCCAGCACTCAAGTCTTGGCCTGCCCTGTTACCTAGAAATCCTGACTGCCCTCTTGGGGCCTCTGTCCTCCCTCAAACGGCCCTGGAACCTCGGAGTTGTGCCAGTGTTATGTTCCTCGCCGCTTATGACTAATGGTGGAAATCTGAGGCATGGGGCCAGGCCACGGGCTTCCGCAGCCTGGAGACCTTGACTCCCTCTGATAGTCCTCCGTCCCCACGCTGCGGGGTCTGGTTCGGCTGCAAGGAGGGCTGGTGCCTTTGATCCCTGAGCCAGTGGGGAGCATGTCAGGAACTGTGGGCACCAACGCCAGCTCTGGCCTGACTTCTGAACCTCCCGGGCTCTTGGAAAGGGCCCAGGTTCCGCCATCTGGGATTTCCCCGAGTGCCTCAGGGCAGGGCTGGGACTGTCCACTTCTGAATGTCTGAGCTGAGCAAGCTAGAGGTGAAAGCACTCCGTCTGCCTCCTCGAGGGACTGTGTGCAGTGGGCGGCAACAGAGGCAGCACCACAGAGTGGCTCTGGGCACCACTGAGTCAGGTCCTTTGGGCCGCTTACTGGCTGTGTGACCTTGGGTAGGTCACTCCAGCTCTCCAGGCCTGTTTCCCCATCTGCCCCCAGTGAGAAGTGATGAGAGCCGGGGCCATGTCCCTAGGGACTTGGCACACAGTAGTCGTGGTTACTGCCAAGTTCATTACTGTGGTACAAGCTAGACCAAGTGGATAGGGAGCACTTCCAGAGAGGAGGCTGAGCCACCACTTTGTGAATGGGGAAAGGTGCTTCAAGGGAAGTTTCAAGAAGAAGGGACAAATGAACAGGGCTGTGAAGGATGAGTAGGAGTTTGCCTGGTAGCGACAGTAGAAGTAGAACAAGTAGACAGTAGAACATGCAAAGGGTATGTTTGGGGACAGCAAGAAGTTCAGTGCATGCCAAGGCCAACGGGTGGAAGGTAAGGCCAGAAGAATTCGCTGAGTTCAGGGTGTGGGCAGCCTTGGGTGTCAGGCTAAGGAGAGCGCAAGAGCCATGGAAGGTTTTGGAACTGTGGAAGGGCATAATCAGAGCTGGGCTTCAGGCAGATTAATCTGGCAGTGGCCCAATGGCCCGGGGGCAAGCAAAGCAGGTCCTGGTTCTGAATCTCAGCTCTGTTCTTTTCCAGCGGGTGACCTGGGGCAAATCAGCTTCCCCTTTGTGTCTCAGGCTCCTCATTTCTCAGTGGGACTCCAACAGCACTCTGAGAATTAACTGAGATGATGCTTGCAAAGTGCTCAGATCGTACTGGACACACAGCACTCGCCTGGTGACCGTGTGGGGCAGATTGGAGGGGCAGAGATCAGAGCTGGAGGCTGGGAGCTTCAGAACAGTGCCCAGGCAAGAGACACTGGGGATGGTCTGAGTCCTCAGGGGAGGGAGGGGGAAATCACAGGCAGAGACAGACCATGTATCACAGAGGAGAGCCCTGGCTTGGAGTCCAGCAGGCCTGGGGTGAATCTCAGCTCTGGTACTTCCCAGCGGTGAGACCTAGGCGAGGCCCTTAGTTTCTCTGAGCCTCATTTTCCTCATCTGTACAATGGGCCTGCTGACCTCCATTACCCAGGGTCCCGGTGAGTAAGAAGTGGGGGTTCTGGGCTCCTGGGAGATACCTGTTAAGAGTCCTTTGAACTTGAAGCTGGCGGGGAGGGCAGAGGGAGTGGAGGAGGCAGCTGGGAGGAGAGAAAGTGTGGCAGGCAAGGGGAAAAGGAAGGGGGACGAGGGATGTTCACTGGTAATTAGAACGCTTGAACTTCAGAAAAGTTAATTAATGACGAGGCTGCTGTTCAGAGCAGTCTCGGGCTAGAAGGGGGCCCTGGCAGGGACTGTGCTTAATTACAGGCTATGGCAGGAGAGTGGTGGTGGGGTGGGGGGCGGGGGTAGGAAGGAGCTTGGCTGGGCCAGGAAGGTCTGAAGGAGAGGTAGGAAGGAAGGCAACATCCCAAGGTGAGCGAGGGCCTAGGGATGAGAGGGAGGCCGTTGCCAGGGAAACCAGGTCCATTCTCCGTCAGGCAAGAAGAGGTGTTCACCCCCAGTGGGTGGGGTCTGGCTAGCGTGGCTACATCCCAGTTTAGAGCAAGGGGCCAGGGTTTTCATTTGGAGTCACACAAGAATCACAGGATATCAGAATGGTCAGGGCCTGTAGAGATTTACTTATTCATGCAACAGACGTTTACGGAGCTCCTACTAGATGCCTGTCGCTGTTAGAGGGATGAATGCAAAACCCTTGCCCCCTTGGAATGGAGGTTCTGGTTGGGGTAAAGACCACAAGCATGCCAACAAGACAACTTTAGACATAACAGTGTCTTAGAGTCCCTGCCTAAAGCTGGTGGCTGCGTGAGACTTTCTGCCTCGCCGGGCCTCTGGAGACTGAGTTTCATTCCTCTTGGTGCAAAAGCCGGTGAGGGCCTAGGCTCAGATATTCCAGAATCTAGTGATGAGTTCTAACCCCTGTCGTGGAAGAAGAGGGAAGGACGGGGGTGTCCAGCGCATCCCAGCCACACTGCACAGGCCATCTGTAGGCGCCAGCCCCAGCCCTGGGGCAGACACGGAGGAGGCATAGGTCAGGGGAGGAGAGAGGTGGTCAGAGTTAATGATGGTCAGAAGGAAGTGTTCAGAGATGGCCAGGCAGGGATAGCCCAGAGATGGCCTGCCAACTGCGCCTCTCTGGATTTCTCATTTCCTGGCCCCAAAGGGAACACTTAGGCTGGGGCAAGGAAATAGGGGAGGGGTCCTCGAGAGCAGGGGCTTGGTAGGATTTGGGTCCTCTGGTGGGTCCCACACTGGCAGCCATGTCTGTTGAGAGGTGGCTAGGCTGGGCTTGTCTCCAAGGGTTTTGAAAACTTGGGCATTGACCTACTCAGGGGAGGCATCGGTAAGGCACCAGGGTATGTGCCTGTATTTGTGGTGGGCGGGGCATTATACTCCAGGGAGCATTCAGCCCTCCCTTGGTTACCGTCTTCCTGACTGTTTTGTCCTTGACTCGGTGTGTACATGGTTTGAATGTGTCAGCATGCTGGTGATCCTGCTGAACTGCGTGACACTTGGCATGTACCAGCCCTGCGACGACATGGACTGCCTGTCTGACCGCTGCAAGATCCTGCAGGTGAGGCGGCCCACTCGGCCTGGCTTGCTACGCCCCGCCCACGAGGCCCCGCCCCCACCGGCCTTGCCCCACCCACTAGCTCGGTGCACCACCTCTCGCCCTACCTTCCATACCCCGCCCCGCCCCGTCCTGTGTGCCATACTCCGCCCCTTCTGCCGTACATTGCCTGCTTGCCCCTGCCCCGCCCTGCCTGCCGCGCTCCTGCCCACCACGTGGCCTGCTCTCGCTCAACAGGCTGGCCTCTTCATCGTTCACAAATGGTCTTACCCATTCCCCTTCTTGATCCTTTCTCCCCTTCATGCCCTCTATATTTTGGAGCCTCTGCCCTAGTCTAGGCCCCCATCTTCCCAACCTAGCTCCGAGCTTCCCCAAGCCTTCTCCTGGTCTCCCCAATCCCAGGCTAACCATACTGCCCCATGCCACTGGAGTGCCGGTGACCCTGACACTCCTCTGCTCAAAGCCTGCCCTTAGCTCCTGGTGCTCTTGGAATGAAGGCTAAACTCTGTAATTTGCTGTCAGTTCCTGTCAGGAGCCAGCCTCCTGTATCTCTCCTGTTCTCATCTCCCGGGCGACCTGCCATGACCCCATGCAGCGCTTGTCTACCCGAGTGCAAGGTGTTAGGGTTATACCCATTTTACAGATGTGTATAAACATCCTCATCCCAGGTCCTGCCCCTGGAAAAGCCAGATTCCTCCTGGGAGGAGTTGCCTTCTGTGTCTTGTGTTTCCATGGGACTCAGCAGTTCTGAGCTGCCTTCAAGCAGCCCAGGGTCTCAGAATCACCCCCTGGGGCACTTGTTAAAGATGCAGACCTGGCCCATCTCAGATCTGCAGAATCGAATCTCTGGGGTGGTAGTTCCTGGGTCTCAGAGGGTGACAAGCTCCTCATCCAGCCCCAGGCCCCTGAGGAGAGTTAGAACCGATTAGCCTCATTGGGTACCAGGCTGGCTTCCCAACCAGCTGGTGAATTCATCAAGGACTCCTTTCTATGTCCGTGACATCCAGCCTCCCTCCCGGCACACAGGAAGTGGGCCCGTTTGTTGAACTGACCACAGCCCTCGATGATCTGGAAAGAGGAATTCCACCCAGGCCCTGTGCTCAGGAAATACCTACTCCCTTGCGCCTATACTTAGGGATGCATTTGGGGGCTTCTTTCTAAACAGAGGAAGGCAGCCCTAACACCTGCCCACAGGGGCATCAGATCTGTTTTGAGAAAGCTCCTTCCACGTGGGCTTTGGAATCAGACAGACCTGAATGTCAGTTCTGATTCTGCCACTTGTGTTCTGCAATATGTTCTTATGTTCTGGGGTAAGTTGCTTGACCCCTCTGAGTCTGTTTCTGCCCCTAAAATGGGGCTATCCATGGGGTTGCTGTGGGAATTAGGAAAGAGAATGCAGATCGGATATCTAGCCCAGTGCTTGGCCGCTGTTATCAGGGAGAACCCTTTGCCCTGCCCCCATTAGGGGCCCTTGTCAGTAGACCTGACTTTCAGGAACAAAAGAATGGGCTGTGTGACCTTAGGCCTGGTCCTTCCCCTGTCTCTTCATTTGTGAAATGACTCCACTGGACCAGGATCTCTGAGGTTCTCTTCCTGCCCAAGAGGGGATGTCTCCAGGTCTTTTCCATGAAGGACATTTCCTTCATGTCCATGCCTTTGTCCCCACCCCACACTGTGGTTCCAACCCTGTGGTTCTGCTCCAGAGCCTCACACCGTCCCTTGCTTCCTGCCTTCCTCCCGCCCCTGCAGGTCTTTGATGACTTCATCTTCGTCTTCTTTGCCATGGAGATGGTGCTCAAGATGGTGGCCCTGGGCATTTTTGGCAAGAAGTGCTACCTTGGGGACACATGGAATCGACTGGATTTCTTCATTGTCATGGCAGGGTAGGTAGTGTATATCACAGGTCTTAGCGTCTGGTGCACACCAGACATATGTAATTAATCTGTGGGGCTTCTTGGTGTTTATGAAGAGGCTGCATTGGGTAAGGCCTTCCTGGACTCCTGGCGTGGGAGGAATGAGGGCCCTTTGCTGAATGCCTTAGACAGACAGAACTTCCTCCCCTCTCTGGTAAGACATGTGTCCTCCTGCACTGTCTGCTGATACTGGGTCTGTTTCACACTAACTGTAGGACCTTGAGAAAGAAACGTAACCTGAGCCTCAGTTTCCTCATCTGTAAAATGAGGATAAGTATGGCTCTATCAAAATGAGTACCCAATCAATGTTAACTATTACCCTAAATCGCTCAGCAGGTCAGAGACAGCCCCAACTCAGGCACTGTGTGACTCCAAACTGTGGTTATTTCTGTCAAGACACAAACTACAGTCAGAGAGAAGCCAGGTTGCAGGTTAGTCCATTTGGAGCCTCTTGGACCCTGCTTTGTGCCTTGTTCCTGCTTTCCTGGGTCAGACTGGGCTGGTGGCTACTCCTGCATTCATCTAACAGCCAAGGGTCGAATGAGCTCCTTCGAAGCACTGTCCTAGGCATGGGGTAGGAAGAACAGCCAACGCAGAACAGGCCTCGTTCTTCCCAGCTACTGTGCAGGGAGAGACATCCACCAGCTATGGAGGTGAACGTGCCACACACACACAGACAAGAGCTCTAGGAGAAGCTCTGTGGTTTTCTGAGAGCATCTCTGAGACAACATGGTGGCTTGGGGGTTTGAGGACTTTCCTGAGGAGGTGACACACAAGAGTGGGAGGATAAGCAGGTGTTCATCGTGCCCGGTAATGGGTCAACAGGGCAGAACTGAGAGGGGCAAGAGACAGAGAGGGAGAGGGAAAGGCTGGAGGCCTGTGGCCGTGTGCGCGAGTGTGTACGTGCGAGTACTCTTGTATGTGTGTCTGTGTGTGTGCGTGTGTGTGTGCTTGCATGCAAGGTGCCCCTGGGACAGGGCAAGGAGGGAAGACAGGCACCCAGCCGAGATGGGAAATCAGTGTATGCTGAAATCCACAGGGATGTTCTGAAATGAAATGATTTGTCCACCAGCGTTTAAAAAAAAACATTACACCTCTGCTCAGCAGGCTTTCCTGAGAACAGAGTTCAACTTCACCGCCACTCTGTCAATTACTTGGACCTTGCTGGAAGCTGTGCTGGGTTCATATGGTTTCTCGTGAACTGTGCCCTTCCCGTGGTCAAGTCTTTCATTCTCCTTCTCATTTTGCTTTGGCTGGAGGCCATCCTTAAGTCGTTTGTTGTTGTTTTAAAGACAAGGTGTTTGGATAGTGTAATTTTTCAGAGTTGTCTCTCCAAACCTACATTCCTTTGATCTTCTTGTGCGAAGGACAGTTTTTGTCTGCTTCACTCTGGAATCATAATTTCTCTCCTCAGAGCCCTGCATGTGGTCCCATTGAAATCCACAAGCTCGAATTGCGGGTGAGTCCAGGACAGGTCTGAATCTTCTTCCTGGCTATTTCCCTGCCAGATCCTTGTAGGGTTTTCTCCTCACCTTCAGAATTCAGACAATTCACTAGGGCAAGTTTAGGTATAGAACTGTTCCCCATGGAGCCTTTTAGAACTGGTATTTTTCTTCACGTCAAAAAATATATATATATATTTCTTTTATTGGCTTTTTGGGTTTTGTCCATTCTTCTCTGCTGCCTGCTGGCAGTCCCATGAAGTGGATATTTCCCTCCTGTATCTGTTCTCTGCATTTACCCTCTTTTCCCTCAAAGGTTTCATCTGTACTAGAGGAGAATTTGTTGACTTGTCTTCTGAGTCACCAACGATGTCCTTTCTTCTAGTTACTGCCCCTCCTGGAATCATTCGTCTCCCCTGTGTCTTGTTAATTCCCAAGATCATTTCTTGTTCCTGGGTTTCTCAGACCCATTCTTGTTTTATGGGTGTGATATTCATTCGACTCTCATCTTATGGATATGAAGTAGGCTTCTTAACAGTCCTTTCCTGACCTTGAAGTCAAAGTATAATCCCCAAAGAGTTAAAAAAAAAAAAAATGACCTGCACACAAATCTTAAAAGGCACGTGATTTAGCAGAATTAGGAAAACAGGCACTGGAGAGATAATGTGGGGATGAGAGAGTTAGGTTGGAATCAAAACTGGTTAACGACTTATAGGGTCATAAAACGATAACTTGGGTTATCTTTTCTGTTGTGCAGAAATCACTTACAAAACTGCAGGTTAATGTGATTTCACAGCAGCCAGACCTTTAATTAACAGTCAATAGTGAACAAAACCAAGGGATATTCCCCCTGATAGTGAAGTAATCTTTAGCTGGGTCTGTTAAGTAGTGCTCCTAAATGACACGGTGAGAAATACTGACCTCCCTGTGCCTTACTTCCAGGTTTTAGGATAACTGTTCTTGACTCCTGCTTGGGGGAAGGCATTTGCTTTGCCAGTTCCACTCAGTGCCTCCTACGAGCACCCCCATCTTGCCCTTTTGACTTGAAGAGTCTCTGTTGCTGAGTTCCCCCCTCTGCGCAATTAAAACACTGAAAGCTGAGCAGAGTGAGGACTGGCAAGGTCTCTGGTATCTTCTCTCAGTCCTTGGGTGGGGTCCATAGGCCAGCATCCCGCTGGGCAGGTGTGGGGTCGGTGGCGGGGTCGGGGGCAGGTAGAGCAAGGGCTGCACGCATGCGCAGTCATGGGGGGGGGCATGCTGGGTTTAATGCTCTGCTATGTCACCGTTTTGAAATTCCTTCTAGATTTTGAAGGGGGGCCCTGCATTTACATTTAGCACTGGGTTCCACAAATTATATAGCTGGTCCTGGTTGGGGGGAGGTTCAATGGAGACTTTTTTCCTAGAGTCATGAACACATGTGGGTGACCCAGACCGGTCTTGTTCTCAAGGTCGTCCTTGTCCTTTGTGCCTAGGGATGGTGTGGGTGCGGAGGGCAGGATGGGAAGCCACAACCCGAGGCTCCACAGCCCAGCTCCCCAGTCGCAGCCCCGCTTGGTGCTATAAATGTTAGGTTTCCTGAGTAACGGGCCTGACATCCCAAGGACGTTTTCTTCCTTCCTGCTCCTCCCCTTCCCCAAATTACTGGCTCCTTTTTCAAGCTGTGGAGGAGACAGTCTCCACGCTGGAAGGTTCCTTCGAGGTCAGAGCCTTCACCTCCACATCCAGTCAGCCCCTGCTCGCATGCTGTCGCTGTGGGGAACTCACCTAGCAGCTGATACCAAATGGGGACAGCCCGATGTGCTAGAAAATTCTTTCACTGAGCCAAATTTGTCTTCCTGTAGCTCCCATCTGCTGGGAACATTCATTCACTTGTTTGTTTAAAAAAATCAGTATTTATTGAGCACCTACTACATGCCGGGCCTTGGGTTGAACAAGACAGATGCCATTATGATCTCATGGCTTAGAAAACAGATGTAAAACAGAGAATATGATGCTAAGTAAATTCTAAATTGGGCTCAGGGCTGTTGCAAGGAAGTGCAGAGGACCATGATGTTGTGGAACAGGGACCTGATTTACACGGGGGGGGGGTGGTGGATGCCCCCTGAAGAAGAGCGGCCCCAGCGGGGAATAAGAGCTGAACGGGCAGAGGATGAGGGCAGAGTGTCTAAAGGAGGGGGGACGGCCTGCAGAGGGCCCCCAGGGCTGTTCGGGGAAGGCGTGTGAGGGGAATTTGGGAGCCTAAGGATCCTGGGGAGGGTGGGCAGGTGCTAAAAGATGGGGACAGAGAGGGAGGCAGGGGCCTGATAGCAGAGGGGGCCCAGAACCCGCAGGGGAGGTCATCTCTGACAGACTCACGACATCCTTCAGAATTTGGAAGGCGGTTTCTTTCCTCCTTGAGGCTCCCTCTCATTTTCCTTTTCCTTTCCTTTTTTTTTTTTTTTTTAAAGATTTTTTTTTTTTGGGAGAGAATGGGGAAAAGAGGACAACAAGGGGGGGGGGGGGGAGAGGGGGAGAGAGCGAGAGGAGCAGACCCCCTTCTGGGCAAAGAGCCCAATGCAGGGCTCGAATCCCAGGGCCCTGAGATCATGACCTGAGCTGAAGGCAGATTCTTAACTGACTGAGCCACCCAGACGCCCCTCCCTGTCTTCACATGGAATGTCCCCAACACCTGCCACCATTGGTCAGAGGACAGCCGAGGCCACCTCATCTGCTGGGCTCATTTGAGGCTGTCACGGTGCCTGGCCTGGGGTAGGTCCTCAAACTCCCAATGACAGCTCACGGGGCAGAGAGAATGGGCTGTCCTTGTCCCCGTGCCATGTGGTGACCTGTTGAGCGGCTGTGCTCCCTGCCACGCCCTTTGTGTTCACGTTCCAAGCCAGGTCTCTCCTACCCTGGAACTAGACACAGTTGACCTTTTCTTAACCCAAGTACCAAACTTTGCGTGTTTTGCCATTAATCTTCTCTTACAGTGATCCCTTGGAGTCCTGATTCAATCACTCATTACACTTACTTCCTGTGCTTGATCTGCTCAGGAGAGCGAGCCTTGGGGCACCTCGCTAGAGACTCTCTTTCAGTGTTGGACAAACCTCCAGTAAATATGGGTTATGCTTGAACCCACCTCACTATCTTATCTGAACTACACTTTTCTGCTCTTGTCTATTAGGAAGTCATGAAATAGTCAATGGCGTTACTGTTGAACTTGAGATATTCTCTATCTCAAGTCTCTATGTCTCTATCTCTCTCGGTGCATTGTGCTGGTACTTCTACCTCCTCCCCCAACCAAAAACCTGAATGGCCATTGTCATCTGTGGGGAGGGGCCTGGGCACTTCTGTTAAAATCTTCCCCAGGAATTCCAGTGATGATTTTCTTAGGTGAACCAGGGCTGGGGGACTGGGCTGCAGGGACCTTTCCAGAATGAGGCTGAGGCAGAGTCTTGCCAAGGGCACGGCTGGTGAGGACCCCGTCTTGGATGAATGCAGGGAACAGGAGCTGCCTTGAGTCAGAAAGCTCTTGAAAACTTTCAACTGTGATGGCATCCCAGAGAGGGCCTCGGTGTAGGAAAGTGACGAAGCTAAGGGATGACCACAAGCAGACCAGGAATAGGCAACCAACCTCTCCACTCCTCAGACACATGCACAGCCTTGCCCCCCTTCTCAGTGCTCCTCAAAGTTCAAGGAGCAACAGGATCTCTGGGTGGGGGGGAGGTCCATGTTAAAATGCAGGTTCCCGGGCCTCCCACCCCAAGGATCCAGACCCAGGGATCTGGGTGTGGAGGACCTAGGAATTTGCATTTTAACCAAACACCCGGCTGACCCCAGTGCAGGTGCTCTCACTCATTTGACCCTCAAGATGCCCTTGACCGGGAGAGCTTCCAGTGGAGATGACGACTCCCAGTTTTGGGGAAGAAGCGCGAGGAGGGCCCCGTCTCTGGTCTGGGGCCAGGATCTGAGTATTATGACAGATCGTGACAGGCAGACGTACCTCATGAACAGAACTGTGGGGACCCCTGCTAGGAATTTCTTATCATCATTAAAAATATTAACACAGATAGCAGTAATGTCAGTAACTCAGCCCCTCAGCGGGGGAGCGAGAAGGAGGGGCTGCTCTGTGTCCATCAGACCCTGGGAACCTCTTTTCGGGCGCGAGTGAGCACACACAGGGAACAGCTTGCCCATCCTGACTTTTACAGGCTCTGGGGAAACAAAATGTCAATAAGAATTATTCCTCAACCCCAGACTGGAGCTTTCTAAAAAGAGCAGGCAGGCACGTCCCCTCTGCAGTTGCTTGCTGGGAGGTCCTTTTGTCCGAAGTGCCCGTCCGTGGTTCTTTAGAAAGCAAAGGGAATTGAATCTTCCTCGGCTCCATCTGGGGTGTGATAAAAAGTAAGAACATCTACTGTTTGCCGAGTGCGCACTGCGGGGCCAAGCTGGGCATTTGCTGGTTTCATCTTCAGACTGCCTCTGCGAGGGACGGACCGTGGTGAGTTGCATTTCACAGAGGAGGCACGGTAGCAGGGAGAGACCTGCCCACGGTCACGGGCTGGTAAGGGAAAGGGCTGGAAGGTGAACCCAGGGAGCGAGGCTCCAGAGGCTGGAGTTGAGTCCTGGTTTTGTTTAACTTGCTGGGAAGCATTTGGCTGCAAGTAACAGAAGACTCAATCAGCGGTGGCTCGAGGAAATCCTGGGGTGTTTTTTCCAACATAACATGAAGTTCTGAAGCCGATGCGTGCTGATGATGGCTCTGTGATGTGGGGGCTAATGTCTGTGATTTTCCAGGCCTTCCTTTCATGGTCACAAGGTACTGCTGAAGCTGTGGGCTTCGTGCCTGCCTCGAAGGAGGGAAGGATGAAAGGAAACAGGGCTGTACCAGTCGTGCCTGTCCACTTGGATCAGGAAGACATTTTCTTTCCTAGATCTTTCCTCCGTGCTAGCACACTTGGCCAGAACTGGGTCTTGTGGCCACGTTTAGCTGCAGGGATAGCCAGCAAAATAGAAAACATCATTGAATTTGGCTCCATCAGCCAAGAATTGTTCCCTGGGGCCAGGCAGGATTGGAAGAAGAGTGCACATTACGTGGGCAACTCTCAGCGTGTGCCACATTCCTCTCCTAGGGCCTGAGTTTCTCTGTCTGCTCTTGGCCAAAGCTGAGGCCCTGTCATGTTACCAAGCCTCACTGGAGCCTCCGGAGCTCTGCCTGGGCTGACAGGGCAAGATGTGTGATCTGTTGAGAAGTCTAAAGTCAAATTCAAGCCATCCAGGCTGTGCAGAGGCCTGTCCCTGCTCACAGACTGGGCTGCGGTTATGGGAGTCAGAGTGTCATCATTGTGGCTGTTTCCAGGAGCCTTTGGAGCTGGCCTCCCTCCAGCATGACTCTGTATGCATCATCTGTGAGTCAGGGAAGCACTCCTTATGTCAACAAGACCTGGGCACCCTCCTGATCTTCCTGTCTTTACATCCTGATTTATCCTGGGCTCTACAGGTCTGTCTGCTCCAAGCACTGGGGCTCTGAGGGCAGGGCTGAGGCTGACTCAACATCCCAGAGTCCCCAGAGCTTGGCTCTGGGCCAGCATGGAGGGGGAGTCTCCATGACTTGTTTGCTTGGAATCTGTTGTGACCAGGCACTGTGGAGCTGCAGGAGAGGGTATCTGGAGCCATTTTCTTCCTTTCCTTTCTTCTCTTCCCTCCCTCTGTCCATCCCTCCTCCCCTCCCTTCCTTCCTAACAAGATTTTTTTTTTTTTTTTTTTTAATTCATTTGAGAGTGAGAGAGAGCATGGGAGCGGGACTATGAGCAGGGGGGAGGGTCAGAGGGAGAGGGAGAAGCAGACTTCCGGCTGAGCAGGGAGCCCAGCGCCGGGCTCAGTTCCAGGACCCTGGGATCATGAACTGGGCCCAAGGCAGGTGCTTAACCGACTGAGCCACCCATGTGTGGAGCCACTTTCTTTTAAGCTGAACTGGCGTTGGGTGGGTGTGGACCTGGGAAGATTCCAGTGGGAACCTTGGGATGGATGTTTTTCTCATTTGCTGTGGAGTAGAGTGGATGAGAGCAATGATAACCACTCGGGTTTGTTTCCATGGAAACAAGATGCTACACGCTATGCGGGCTGAGGGGTAAGTCGCCGGAGATTCTCAGGCCACAGGCTGACAAGCCGACACCAGTCAACCATGAATCCGGAAGGCCTCTCTTGGTTAAAACGGGAAAGGAACCTGCCGATCCTGGTTTAGGGGAGTTTATCATTTCCTTTCCTGAAAGCCGCGAGGTCTCTGGTTTCAGGGCCCATTTGATCCGGAATCCTGGAAGAGATCACTAGACACTGTGCCCTTCCATCTTACAGCTCTGCTCCTTGCTCTGTGCTGACATACATCCCGGCAGCTTTCCTGCCGGGGGGTGCGGGTGGCAGAGGGCAGCCCCGGGCCTCAGAGCCCTCTCTTGGACTCACTGGAAGGGGCCCTTCCCTTTCACAATCCCTCCGAGGAGTGCGGACCGTAGCTTCCTTGACTTGGATTGGCCGGCGTGGGTCATGTGCTCATTCCTGAACCAATCACTGCGGTTGGGATGAGGCTGTGCTCTGATTGGTGATCGCCAGTCCGGGCCCCACCCATGCCACGTGGCCTGAGAGTGGGAAGCATAGACTTCGCAGAATGCCAGGACTGTTCGCCCGAGAGCTGGGAAGGGAGCTCCGGGTAGGCAGAAATCAGCAAGTTTACCAGAAGTGGTGTTTACTGACGGCGTTGCGCTCCCTTACGTCCTCACAATCCCGAGAACTTGGGAGAGGGGGTGCTTAATGCCATGTTGCACGTTTGGAAATGGAGGTTCAGAGAGAGCAGCAACCTGCCCCAGGTCACACAGCTTATAGGGCCCAGATCTGGGATGTGCTCACATAGGGCTGGCCCAGAGCCCATGCTGACTCACAACACGAAGGGTTTTACCTTTTCAGAGGCCAAAATATTCCAGTCCACCTGCCCCTGAGGACCTGGGCAACTTTACCAGCCCTCAGAGAGCTGCCGGCTGAGTCCTCCGAGAGGGACATTTACCCCCTAAAGTCTGGTAGAGCCCAGAGTGTCTGTCTGGCTCCCAGCAGCTGTGTCCACTGGTCATACCCAGAGGAGGCTAGTGTAACGTGCAAAATTTCATGAAGCAGACATCGGGAGGCATATTTGGGACCTATACATAAAAATGACGTCTTATTGTTTATCTGAAATTCTGATTTACCTGGGACTCCTGTATTTGTGTGGCAGCTGTACCTAGAGATGAAGTCACTGGAGTATTGTCGTCCGAGCGGAGGCTTGTGTGGAGAAGGTGTGGCTCTCCTGCTGCTGTGGTACCCTGGGTCCCACCTGCCTGGGGTTTGTGTATGCAGCCTTTCCTTGGACTTTGAGGCCCCAGAACTTTCCCTGACTCTGAACTTGGCCCAAGTTGGTTTCAGAATCCCTGTTTTCTGGTTTCATAGGATTTGTGTGAGGGTGTCTGGATGGAAGTGACCTGTAAACCAGAAAGTGCTGGCCAAGGTCAAGGGTTAATGTGATTGCTCCCTAATTCTCTCTTTCCATTATTTCCTCCCTCCTAACCTCCCTCAGTTGCACACCTACTATGCGCTAAATGCGGGGTAGCGATGTGGGCTGGTGGTCTAGTCACCCGCTGGAGCATGCCTGAGTCATCACAGGGCTGCCTCCTGACAGATGATCTGCCATTTCCAGCATCTCAGCTTCCTTTCCATTAGCTACATCTTAAATTACATTTTAAGAAAGCCCCCGTGGGCCCCTTGCAAAGATTGAGGAAACACCCTATTTTTATCAGCAACACACAGAAATCATCTCCTGGGAGGGGTATTTCCTGGAAAGATGTTAAATCTCAGTCATTTTATGTTGCTTCTTGTCAGCTCCAGGCTTTTTTTTTTTTTTTTTTCCTGTTCTTGTCCCTCAAGTTCTGTGTTTGACAAGTTGGCATGGAGAGTCCGTCCTGGGCTGGGACACCTGGGACCTAGCTGGGACTCTGAGCCAGGCCCTGCCCTGGGGAACTGGGACATGACAGAGCACATGTCAGAGCCAGAGGTGCCCTCCTAGAGGACAGCGGGACACAGGGCAGGCGAGCTTAGTTCAGGGGTGGGCCCTGGGCCTTTCTGGGGCCCCCGGGTAGGTCGGGCAGGTGCAAAGGCAGGTATCCTGGAAAAAGCCCAGGGCACTGTGGGAATGTGGGGTGTGCACGCGCTCCTGGAAGGCAGGGCACGTGGCAGACGGTGCTGGGGTCACGTCAGAGCTTCTGGAGGCCCTTCCTGCTGGGCTTTCTCAGGCAGGAGGTGGGACTCAGGGAGGAGTGCAGGCAGGCACCTGCGATTCGTGGGCAGGTGTGGGCTGAGGCAGGGAATGAGGCCCCCACAAAGGAACTGTCAGCGCTTCTTTGGCTCCTCCTTGGGCCAGGCCCTGTTCTTTTTTTTTTTTTTTTTTTTTTTTTTAAGATTTATTTATTTGAGAGAGAGAGTGCACACGCACACCTGTGAGAGAGAGTGTGAGAGTGAGAGTGTGTGCAAGTGGGTGGAGGGGCAGAGAGAAAGAGGGAGAGAAACTCAAGCAGACACCCCGCTGACCAGGAGCCCGATGCAGGCCTTGATCTCAGGAACCTGAGATCATGACCTGAGCTGATATCAAGAGTCTGATGCTCAACTGACTGAGCCACCCAGGCACCCCGAGGCCAGGCCCTGTTCTAAGCACTGACTCTATGTAGGAGCCCATAGCATTTTCCCCATAGCCATGGGAGGTCAGTTCAGTGACTTGCCCAGGGCCACATGGTATGCTGGGGTTGGGATCCGGGCTCCATGCTCTAACCACCAGGGTAAACTTCCCCCAGGGGTGCTTGCCTGATTCTAGGCACTGCCGTGTGTGGGGGGGGGGTTTCCTGGCTACCTGGCCAGCTGAGGCGGGGGTGCTTGGGAGCCAGAAGGCGGCTGGCCTGATGCCTGATGAGGAGGGGGGCGGGCTGCACAGAGCTCCCGAACCCCACGCTCCCTGGCTGTGTGATCTGGCCTCTTTCTGAGTCTCAGCTTCCAAATCTGGCAGTGGGGTCCAGAAGTCCCTCAACGGGAAGGTGTGTCAAGTGCCCGGCACATAGTGCTCAGGAAACCCTTGTGAACCAGCCAGGACCCTTGAGTCAGTGGGAGAAACCAAAGGCAAGTGCGGCCCAAGCCTCAGAGGGACTGTATTGGCTCACAACTGGAGAAAGCAGAGGGCAGGTCTGGGATTTGGATGGAGGGAGTGCTCGAACCATATGGCCAGGCTCCTGCTTCTCTCCAGCTCTGGACTCAGCCTTCTTTTGAGTTGGCAGAATTCTTAGGCCACCATGGAGGCAAGATGGCTGTTAGTGCCTAAGGGTTTCCAGGCGGTAGCTTAGCCAGGGAAAGCCCTCTTCCCTGTCACCCCAGCTCAGCAGCCGGGCTGCCCCTCATGGCCCATGGGACCCATGGGGTCTCATGCCCATCCTGAACTAGTCACGGTGGCTGGGGGTTGGTGTCCACCATGTGACCCGGCCTGGGCCTCTAGGGCTCTCTTGGGAGCCAGGGGATCCAGGGGTGGGGGAGGAAGGCCTCTCAGCAGGAATAGGTAGGGCTGTGCCCTGAAGGCCCCGGGGTCTCTCTCCCAGCCCACTCCTGCACCTGAGCCCCTCTCCTCAAGGAGAGCCCTGGAACTGGGTTCAACTACTCTCCTCCTGGGGTGATGTCAGGACAGAAGTGTTCGCTTTAAAGCAAAATTACTTACCTAATTAGGTGCTTGGGAGCTGGCAGGAGGTAGTGGGGGTTTTTGTTGATTTTTTTTTTTAGACTTCTGGCACCGAAAACTGTGTGATAAAGTAACTGTGTAATTAGGAATTAATTTCTCACTCCCGTAAGTGATGTCTTACTTGGGGCCCGAGGGAAGTCAGCCCAGTGGTTATTTACCCATAGAGTGACCCCTCTTCACCCTCTCTTTTTTGGAAGGGGGGGTGTCTCCCTAGCTGTCATCCAGGGTGTGGAGGGAAGTAGCTTCTTTCATCACATGTGCTATTCATGCAAAGCAGATCCCTGAGTGCCTACTGTATGCTGTGTGGGGTTGGTGTGGGGGTATGTCTCAGAGGGAGGGGTGGCTGGCCAGCCCTGACCCCCTCTGGTCCCATTCTGAGGCTCACTCCACACAGTCTCTCAGAGCATCCCGATTGTGCCCCCATTGTCCACGCCAGTGACCCGCTCACGAACAGCCCCTCATTGGCTTTTCTCTGTTTCCTTCCCTCCCTTGCCACACTCCTTGGGATCACCTCCAGAGCTCTTGGCTCAGGGTCTGCTCTGGGGGAACCCATGCTAGACAGGAAGTATGAACAGAGTGTGGAATAAGCCAGAGCAGAGAGGGGCTTAGACTTTGTTTTGAGAACAATGGGGAGCCACTGAGAGTTTAAGTCAGGGAGCAATACAGCTAGATTGGAATTTTAGGAGGTTTTAGCTGATTGAAGAAGGGATTGGGGGGAGGAAGCAAGAGACGGGAGAATAGTCAGGAGGCTGCTGTACCTGTCGGAAGAGAGGGATGGTGACCAGACTAGGGCAGGGGTCAGGGAGCTGTGAGCAGACTATCCCAAGTTGGTGCACAGAGTCACCATCAAGACATCATGGTTCCTGTGAGATAGACTTAAACCCGCATTTCCACCCTTCTAGTTACATGTTCTGCCCATCTTTCTCCATCCTTGTCCAGTATCCCCCTTTCTGTCCTCTTCCCCTCAGAGAAGAACGAGAACTCCTGGATTCTTCACTGTTCACTTACTATGTGTTCTTTATCACTGAATGTGTTTATACCCTGTCTGGTTCCCCCAGAGGAGATGTAGGTGCAATATAACACCCCCAAGTAGAAACATAGAAGAGAGGTATAGAACCTGGCAGAAATGTTTAGGCCAGTGGATTTCCTGGAAGGATCTCTCTTGCTAAGAACTCAGTAACTCATTACCTTTCCTCCTGGACTGGATTGTCAGGAAGCTCAGAGCTAAGATTCCTAACACTACATTCTCCAAGAAATTTCTCCTGGGAGCTTTTCAGTGGACCCCCTGAGGGCTGCAAGTGATGAGGTCTCAGGGACATTTCGGTAGTAGATTGTGAAGGTGTGTTCCCACACTGAAGCCCTGGAGAGTTGGGTCAGGGGGAAGGGAAGAGGCTGGAGCAGTGCCTCTCTCTGGGCCTGCCAGGCAATGTGGCTGCTTCAGTCCACCTCAGAGACGGGCATGAGTCTGATCAGCTTCCCACAAGCTGCTTGGGATCTGAGAGGTGCTCAGATCCTAAAACTTCTTGACCCTGGCTAATCATGGGTCTTGGTAACATTCATCTACACCCTGTGGCTCACTCAGAACGCAGGCGCCGGTCCCCTCCCTGTTTTAGAGAAACACAGAGGGAGAGCTTGAGCCTGATTTCTCACCCCGAGGCCCGAATAGCCCGGGTATCTGTAGATGTTTCCAGATCTTGGTCTCGGCCTGTCCCAGGGCAGGGCTGGGGACGTGGTCTCTGTGGGCAGCCTTGCTTATTGAAGAAGCAAGAAGCAGTCTCCCACAGATTCTTCTTGGGGGGACATGGAGCCCCTGGAGCAGTGTGAGGCAGGGCCAGGGGTCAGGCAGGGTTGGCCGGAGGGCGCCTGCAGTGGGGAGCCCCCAGCGGAGCGTGGGGAATGGTGTGGTGGGTTCGGAGGAATGGGGGGGGGCGCTCAAATGGGTTACCGCAGGTAAGGAATGAGAACTGGTGGCAGGCAGCAGGCCCTCCGACGCCGTGTGCTGTTTCTGTCTAGCCCTCAGTCTGGGAGGCATCTATTTATTTTTATTGCGCGACTTCGAGACTTGGTGGGGATGGGAACAAATCCTGGGCTGTCACCTGCCAGAGCTCAGCAGGTGTGCCCTGGCGCTCCCGAAACAAAGGATCCTTGTGGGTTCAGTCTGGCAGAGGCTGGGCACCCTCACCCCAGCACCCACAGCCTGGGGAGCCCAGCTGTGTCCAGGGCGTAGTGCTGCCCCTGCTGACAGGATGGAGGGAGCCAGGGCAGGAGGAAGAGGACAGGTGGGGGAGGGGCGTGCGGGAGGAGCGGGCCAGCTCGCTCTCCAGCCCAGGGGTGTGTGTGTGTGTGTGTGTGTGTGTCTGCCTGTGCGTGTGCCCGAATCAGTGTGAGCGCCTGTTTGTGTGCCCGTGTGTGCCGCCCCCACAGTGCCTTCATCACACACGTCTCCCTGGCTGCCTGGAGAGCTCTTTCTACAAAATATGAAAATGACAGTTGGCTCACCCACGCACGGAATCCTCAGAGAGCTCCACTCCCTCCGTGCCCGGGCACACATCACCCTCTCTCCCCACCCACTGCCCCTGGGCCGGCCTCAGCCTGCAGCACCCTTTCTGCCTGGCCACTGCCCCTACCTCCCCTCTCTCCTCCTCCTCCCCCCTTCCTTCTCCCGCTTCTGCCTCTTCCTCCCCTCCCCCTCCCCCTTCAGCCTCCTTTTCCTCCCCCTCCTCTCCCCCCTCCTCCTCCTCTACCTCCCCTCCTTGGTCCTCCAGGTCCCCATCTCTCTGTTCTAATTCTCTGTCACTTTTTGGGTCACGCCCCCTCTTCTGAATATGGGCTCTGGTAGGAGTGTGTGTGGATGAGGGTGTCCAAGGAGTGAGTGTGTGTGCGTGTACTGACGGTTGTGTGCAGGTGTGTGACTCTGCGTGCAAGAGAGAGCATGGGAGCCGGAGCCTGTGCCCCAGGAAGCTGGGGGATGGATGGAGGCATTTCAGGCAAAGAAGCTTTCACTCAATTATTCTTCAAGCAGCGGGAGGGGTTGGTGGCTTCCCAACAGTTGGACAGGTTTGCCTGGTGTGTGGGAAAAGCCTTCATTTCCCCGCTGATGGTAGTGACAGGTGGAGCTGGCGGCCCGCGCTGGAGCCCCAGGGTGGAGGATGGGGTTGGGGGGGGAGAGGGTGGGAGGGTCTGCTGAGCCGCACCCTGGGTCAGGCTGAGGCTGTAGGCCTAGTAGGGGGAGAGCAGGGACAGGTAGGAACTGAGCAGGACAAGCAGGATCTGATGGAAGCTGGGAAACCACAGAGGGGACCCCAGAGAGCTGCCTGCAGTGGAGATCTGGGAAGACTTCCTGGAGGAGACAAAATTCCTCCAAGGTGTTTCAGGGCCAGTTGCATGTGGTGAGGGAGGGTGGACTTCTTGGTTGAAGTCCTGGAGGAGCAGTAAGGGCTCCAGTGTCATCTCTGCCTTTGGGTCTTTCCCTGGCTGGAGTGGCTACTCCTGAGCGCTGGGGCCAGCTCTGAGTCCTTCTTGGGTCTGTAGCCCCCATACTGGCTTGGTTCATTGCAGACTCTGGTGTGGAAAAACTTCCAGGACTCTAAGGGGCATCACCTCATCCTTAAAGCATGAGAAAGGTTTCAGTGGACAGATGAGATAGAGCATCCCAGGCGGAAGGGACAGAGGGTGCAGAGGCCTGGTGTGGCCGATGCACTGAGCCCATGAGGCCGGAGCCTGGGCGCCTTGCGGAGAGTGTGCCTGGGAGAGCATGGACTTTTCCTGCAAGCCAAGTACGGCGTGCCTGTCGCATCCCCGGAGGTGACACCTGGACTGCTGGGAGCCTGTGGTTGGGCTCAGAGGACTGGAGAGCAGACAGGGAGGGGCAGATGTGCTGTGACCCTGGCTGGGCGACCTGGGACATACGATGTCACCTCTGTCTGGCTCCTCTCCTCGTCTGTGACTTTGGGCATCGAAGCCAGGCTTACTGGGAACCTGGGGGCCGGGGGAGATGTAAGGACTGGGGGCCCGGCTCTAGGCCTCTGCCAGCAGCCAGGACCTGACACTGCGGCTGTGATTTTGCCTTCTGGTCACTGCCTGGGGTCAGCCGCCCCCCACCCCCGCCTTGGTTCTCCCCTGCTAGCCTTCCCTGCTTCAGAGGCTGCTGGGGAAGCACAAGCACGGGCAAGAGCCACTCGGCAAGTGCTGGGCCGCAGCCGGGATCCTGACCCTGTTCCTTCCTCTCTCCCCCAGGCAGCTATGGGCGCGGATGGACGAGCGTGGGTGGCTAGATGGCTGTGGCCTGGTCCGAGGCCGTGTCGCTCCCGCACCATCCCTCACTGTCCCCCTTTCTCTGCAGGATGGTGGAGTACTCCCTGGACCTCCAGAACATCAACCTGTCGGCCATCCGCACCGTGCGCGTCCTGAGGCCCCTCAAAGCCATCAACCGTGTGCCCAGTGAGTTGGCTCCCCACGTTGCCTCCTGCCTCGGCAGCCATTCCTGCACTAAGACAAGACTGACCAGCACCTTCCAGCGCCTGGGCTGGGCATGGGGATCCCTCAGTGACTGGACAGATGTGGGTCCTGCTCCCACCAAGCTCCTGGGCCCATTTTTGGGAGGGAGGGAGGTCCTGGTAGCTCTGAGTCCCATAAGAACTGGAGTGGCAGGATTCTGGGGAGTCTGGTTTTTCGGGGACAAGGCTCCTCGTGTGGGGCGGCTCTCAAGGAGGGCACACATGTGAAAAGAAGCTGTTTAGTGTAAGGGAGAGCAGCCCCGGCTTTCGCAGGGGAGGGGAGCCTCAGAGCCCTCACAGTGCCCACTTAGAACTCAAGCTCTGTCCCCCAACCAGGTGCCCGCGCACCCACCCACATCAGGACCCAGCCATCCGTCTGTCTGTCCACCTGCCCAGTGTTGAGAGGTTATGTTATGAGAAGCCCTGGCATCTGTCCATATTCATAATCGTCAGAGCTTTTCCATCTCCGTGATTTTCGTGAGCTTATGATCCCTCCGTGACGGAGGCGGGCTGTTCTCATGGAGAACCGAGGTGAAAAAACCGAGACTCAGAGACACCAAGTAACTTGCTCAAGAGGCCTCCTGACTTTCCGGGCAGTGTTCTTTCTAGGACCCTGAGTTTGGAGTAGGATGGGGGATGGGGAGGGAGAGAAGGAGGGAGTGCCCAGCTGGCTCCTGACTGGGATTTAGCCCTGTCAGCAAAGGGCAGGAAGTTTCGTGAGCACCTACTACCTCCGGTGTGGCATTTGATGTACTGACGGCTGACTGAATCCTCTGACAACCCTGGTGAGGCTCAGGTCGGTGGCGAGTGCCCGTGGGGCTGGCCTGACTCTGGGCCGGTGGGGTAGGGCAGCGGAGGCCACACTTAAGGAAGGGTATTTGTGGAGGAGGCTGGGTGGCCCAACCGTAACTTCATTCTGAGATGGGCAGACCGGGCCAAGTACGGAGGGGGTCCCCGGGGCGCACGTACAGGGTCACGTCCCCACATGTGAATGTTGACATGGCAGGAACCCCCAGGGAGCCCTGAGTGCTACTCTGAAGGTCCTGAGGGAAGGATGGGGAGGCTGGGGCGGGGTAGGGGTGAGTGATGAGGAGCAAAGCTGTGAGGGGAGTGGGGAGAAGCAGCTCAGCACTGTGCCCTTGGTCCCCTCCCACTGCTCTGGGGAGACTTCACTGGGGGCAGGGCGGGGGGGCGGGTTCCCCAGCTTCTCTCTGTGCTTCCCACCCCCACCAATCCTACAAGACTCCTTCTAGATCACCTAGTTCAAAACTGTCTTTAGCCCATAGAAGGGTCACACAGCCGGCACCTTGGCGCCTGGGCGTCTAACCAGTACACTCGCCACAGTGTGTGTCCCCTCCATGACGCCCCCCCACCCTTTCCTGGGGTGCCGGCCACAGGATGGGCTTGCTTCATGGAGCGCCCACAGCTACCCTAGTACATGGAAGCCGCGCGAGAACTACGCGTCAGGGACACACTGAGCAAGGGTGTTGAGCAGCTGTCCTGTGCCAGGGCCACGGGGCTGTCGGTGCTCAGACACAGAGGTGTCCCGGCATCGTGGAGCATGTGGGGCACAATGTGGGGAAGGCGGGGGCCTGGTGGTCCAAGATGGTGTCTGAACAGAGACCCTGTGCAGTCCAGGGACTAACCAGGCCATAGAGTGTTTCAGAAATGCCTGGCAGGAGTGAGGAGCATGGGTGGGGCAGGCAAGCCAGCCTCAGGGTGGCTCCGGGACTGCAGGTCAGTGATGGCCGTGACCGTGACCAGGTGGGGCGGGACTGAGGGAGCAGATGCCCAGAAGGTCCAGGTCTCACCTTGGGGAGTGAGGGGGGAAGCCCAGCGTCTTGTCTGAGCCACCTCAGAGGGAGGGCATGGGAGGGGCCCCGTTTCTCCTGCCTACCCCACCCCCTGGCCCTGGCCTTCCCCATTGTTGTCCCAGAGCAAGCAGGGACAGCTCTCAGGAGGCAGCCCCCCATGGCCACTGAGTCCATGGGCCGGGACCCCTTTCCAGCGGTGTGTGTGCCTGTGCTGGGGGTCACACGCAGGTGTTTGTACATTGTCCTGCATTCTGAACCTCCAGGTCTTGGGAACAGTGACATAAGGGGACATTTGAGAAGAGAAGCTCTGGGGGGAGGGGACAGGGTGTGGGTCTCTCTCTAGGGAGGGTTTCTGTACATCTCTGTGTGGATGCATGTGGGTCTGAGGGTCTGCATGACCACAGGAGACCACGTGTGTGTACATGCATGTGCATGTGGCTTGTGTGGTGCCTGTGTCTCTCCCTGCCACCCTCCCCCTCCCCAGGACTGAGTGAGGAGCTCATTAGGCGGCTCCTGGCTGTGCAGGTCACTTCCCAGTCCCCAGTACCAGCCTGCCTGGTTCTCCAGAGAATGGCAGCGATGGGCCCTGCGCTCCCGAAGCTTCCAATTTTGGAGGCTGTGTGGCCCGGAGCCCCCCGGGGAGGAGGAGTCCAGGTCCTTCCTCAGGGGCATCCCGCCTGCTAATAGGTGTGACTGGGAGGCTCAGACAGCCAGAGCTGGGGGATGGTTTCCTGCTTGGAGCTGACTGTCCCTCTCAGCTGACAGGAAGAATCTCACTGCCTCAGAACCTGGCTTGGGGGGTTGTTGGGAGCACAGACCCTCTGGGAGCCAAAATAGACCCAGGACTCCTAGAGCAGGTTGGTTGGTCCATCCCCACCTTTGTGGCAGGGGCCGCTTTGGTCCCTGATGCCACCTCCTCTGCCCAGAGTCACTGAGGAATGGTGGCATGGCGGGGGGCGGGGCACAAGCTCTTACAAGTGTATCCTAGAGAGATTTGGTTGGTTCCCTCCTTTTTTTTTCTAGATGTTTCCCTAAAACATTCCAAGTCCTCCTGTTCATTTTCGGAGTTCCTTCTGTCCTGGGACTCCCCCTCTTTTCAACAATATCCTGTAGCTCTCGGTGTTGCCACTAGATGGCAGGCTAGAGACCCAGGCATGGTGAAAGGATGGGCTATTATTAATTGCAAAACCTTGGAGAGTGGGCAGCTCCTTGCAATTGGAAAAATATAGCAATGGCTACAAAGCCTTAGCACGATCAGCCCAGAAGATTTAGCTGGGTTCGCAGGGGATGCAAGATCTGGTTGTTGGCTCTGCCAGGACCCCGCTCTGTGATCCGGGAAGTCCCGTGGTGTCACGGGACCTCACTTTCTCTACTTGCACAAATCAAGAGGAGGACTGGATTCGATGTGTAGTTCTCAACTTTGTGCATAATGGATGGGGCACCCGGGAGTCACAATGTTGTTTACAAACCCTGTAAAATATGTCCCTCCGTGCTACCACGCCGGGCTCTATCCTGGCCATTCAGCCTTTGATGGATAAAGGGAGCACAGCGTGGAGGAGAAGGTGGGGGAGGGAGAGAGGAAGGCACCAGATTGTGAGTCAGGAGGCGGGGTTCTGGCTCCTTGCTGTGGCTTTCATAAGTCACTGTCCGTTTCTGGGCCTTGTTAAGATGGGGCCGATTATCTCTAAAAGTGCCCCATCCTGGCACCGGGCAACTCCAGGCCTGCACCCCCAGTAAGCCCGTGGCATTGCGTTCCAAAGCCCACTGGCCACACTATTTAAATATTAAAGTGCCCTTTGTTTCTCCAGTAAGAAACTAGGGAAGTCACCTCTAGGCTGTGAGCCAGCTGAGTCTGACCTGCGGGCCCACATCTGTAGCTCAGTGACCATCACGCCCCTCAGCCCAGGCTGTGGAGGGGGGTGGGAGGGAGGTCTGGGGAGCTCAGGGGCAGCTGCTGGGGATGCTGGGTCTGGCCCGGGTCACTGCCCGCCCACAGAGTCCCGTCCAGCTCACGGTCCCCGGTGCAGCGATCACCCGCTGCTGTGCAGGGGCGTTTGGGCTGGGCCTGGGATGGTAGGCCCATCCCAGGCCCAGCCCGAGGCAGAGAGGTGGAGGACAAGCTCCCAGGGCAGGGAGGCAAAGCCAACAGAGCTGTGGAAGAAGCCACTGACAGGTCCCAGCTGTGGGACCCGGCCGAACTGAAGCTTTGCTCTACACAGACAGGCCCAGGTTTGAGTCCCAGGGCTCTACTTGCCCGCTGTGGGACCTTGGGCCTCCATGCTCTTCTCCCAGCCCCCATTTCCCCAACAATAAGATGGGGCTGATAAGACCAATTTCTTTACAGTTTTGTAAGAACAAAATGCTGTAACATGCATGAAGGGCTTAGCACGGAGGTGGATGTGCTGTAGATGGTCGGTAGGTGTTAACTGTTGTGAGGAAGGTGCTGGAACATTGAGGACAGAGGGCAGGGGCCTCAGGGCATCCTGGCAGAGGCTGAGTGGGGAGACAGTCCCCAAGCTGGGGACTGGGCAGGGGGGCTGCACAGCAGAGTGGGGCGGGAGCTGAACTCTGCGCATGCTCTGTGGACTGACCAAGAGTGATAAATGGGAGAAATCCATCTAGGGCTTTACGTGGCTGCTTTCTTTGGTTTCCTAACAGCCGTAGGATGGTGGAGCCGCTATGATGCTCACTTTACAGATGGGGAAACTGAGGCACGGAGTGGTTGAATAAATTGCCCCAGGCCACCCAGTTGGCTGGGGGCAGAGGTAGGATTTGAACCTACGCTCCCAAGACCCCAGGGCTTTTGGCTCCTTTCCACCACCCCTTCCTCTCCCTGGAACTTGTAGGCATCCCAGCCAGCCACCCCGTCTGCAGGGCATCAGGAAAGCCCCTGCCCACATCCAGGGTCAAAGCAGAAGTGATGTCGTCAGGACCCTTCCCAAACACCTTTCACTGGCAAAGCATAGAGCTCCTGGGGTACCAGGCGCTGTGTGACCTGACAGGACCAAGTCACGGTGGGAGGCAGGGAGGCACAGTCCTTCTGCACAGAGCATTGCTGCCAGGATTCAAAGCTCGGTCCTATGTTGATTAGCTTTGCAACCCCAGGAATGGTTCCTGTCTTGCTCGGTCCCCTGGGCCTGCACAGTGAGGATGGCACGTAGCATCTCCCATGGGTTTGTCTGCACTGCAGGCACAGAACAGGTGCCCAGCGACCAGCCCCCACCCTGCGTCTCTCATAGAGGGAGGGTCCCAATGTTGGGGCCTCAGAGGGTGGTGTTTAGAGCAGCAGACTGGGGTTTGGACCTGGGATCTTGGCCAGTGGCTCCACCTCTCAGGCCTCAGTTTTCCCATCCCTAAAACGGGCCTCTAGCCCTCCCTTGCTAGACTGTGGGGCTGCAGAGGTCCACACAGCATCCTCTCCTGACAGGTGCCAATACCATACGTTGACTGCATGGGATGCTTATACTCTTGGGATATTGGAATTAGCCTTGGGGAAAGTCACAGAGAATCTTAGACTCATCGAGCCTCAGAATCCCAGACTTTTGTTTTCAGGGGTTCTCAGGGTTCTGGTCTCAGAAGAAGAAGTCTTTGAATGACCTGGTTTTGCAGGCACGTCTTTGATTGCCCATCAGGCCGAGGGGCTCTGGGCTCATGGCTGGCACCTTGTCCCTTATCCCAGGCCTGCTCTGGCCCTTTCTGCCCAAGTTCATGCCCATCTGGGTCGTGGTTAGACCAGTCATGCTGAGGATAGATGAAGAAGGCCCCAGGATTCCTTGTTGGATCCTGCCTTGTGAGGCATCTGTTGGACAGGAAGCTGGGAGTCTCACTTTCAAACGGAGGCAAGTTTACTTGGGCTTTGGGGGCCGCGGCAGCAGGGTCCCACCCCAGGCCATAACTTGGACCTTGGGGCTGACAGTCTTTGGCACCCACAGGGCCTCCCAGAGAAAGGACTGGCAGCCCCCATGGGGAAGGTAGGCAGGGGAGGAGTGTGGGGGCGGAGAGAGGAGGGGCCCAATTTCCCCGGGGCTGCTGCCTCCTCAGAAGAGATGGAGGTAGGTGGGAAAACATCTGGGCCAGACATCTAGTGAGAACCTGACTTGGGAACAAGAGAAGCCAAGTGTGTGGAAGGAAAAGTGCCCGGGGGGTGGGGCGGGGTGAAGGCGTTCTTCCCCTCCCCCACCATCAAGCTCAAGGTCTCTCCCGCTCTACAAATTCCGAAGGAGCAATTCCTGGATGGGATACCAGGTCAAGGGAGGGCACTATGCATTCATTCATTCATTCATTCATTCGTCCACAGTAGCGTCCACTAAGGGGCCATGGAGATTTGGATGCAGCCCCTTCTCAGGCAGATCCTCAAGCCAGGATCTGTGGGCCGGTGGGACCTGTGCTCTAATGGAGGCAGCAGGGGGCTGCGGGGAAGGGCCACTCACATGTCCTTTGAAGAGGTTTTACAAAGAAGGGGTGCCAAGAATGAGTGGGAGTTCTTGGGGCACCAGTGGGTTCAGGGACCTTCCACTGGACTGGAGCTAGGACTGCCCTCTCGTGCGTGAACTCTCCTGGGATGGAGGGTATCGGGGTGCACACTCGTTGTATCGGGGTGCACACTCGTTGGCTGGCATTCGTTTCCCCCAAGGCCCCCTCATCAGCCCGCAGGCCCCTCCCCTGCTGGGCTGCAGCCAGCAGCTGTGTCCTCGGCAGCACGGCCGTATGCTGCTTGGCCCGGCGTCCCCGGCGCCCACTGTGCCCCTGATTAGCTGGCGTTGGCAGCAGCAGGCATGGCAGACGGCCTCTCCCGCTCGCTCAGCACCCTCTGCTGACCTAGCCAGACCACGGAGAGGAGGGGAGCCCCTGGGCCGGCCACAGCCTCAGCCCCTCCTGTCCTCAGCCCCGCACCCTTTCTCCCGGCTGCGGGCTGTGCCCCTGGCAGGGGCTGGCGATGGTCCGACTACTTCTGCCTGAGTTAGTCCGGCGGGGTGGCTGCCTAATTGGGGCTGACAGCTGCTGTCTATAGACAGCACCCCAGACCTCCAAGGGAGATGCCCATCAGGAAGCGTGGCCCTGTCCCTCCCGCTTCAGCTCCCCCACTGCCACCAAGGGCCTCTGGTCCCACTGCCGCCCAGCACAGTGGGGGCTGGTCGAGGGGTCCCCGGTGAAAGCAGGTGAATGGGTTGAACAGCTCCGACAGTTTGCCCCTCTGCCTTCTGTCTCCTGCTGGCATCCGAGTTTAAGTGCCATCTAGAGACTCTCTGTACCCTGAGGACACCCACCTGACACTTCTAGGCCCCACTCCTCTCCCTTAACTCCAGACCCCGCGAGCTTATGAAATGCCTTCACGTCGACGTCCACCAGCACTCCAAACGCCACGTGTCCAAACCGAGTCCTGTGTCCCTATGACGGTAGCTCCATGGCTCTGGCCTTAGGCTTCTGACCTGGGAGATCCCCCGACTCCTACTTCCTCCGCCCCCCACCCCTCCATCCCATCAATCGCTTGACCTTCAGAAAGCTCCAGAATTTAGCCATGTCCCCAGCCTCCACTGTCACTGTCATCGGGACCCAGCCAGATGTGGATTATCATCCTGGCAGGTAAGCGATGGCCGGGTGGGGTGGGCTGGGGAGGAACCGATGGACGGGAAGCTCCGGCCCCCGAGAGTCCCGCAGAAGCCCGGCGTCTGGCAGGGAGGACATGGGGAGGGCAAGCGCAGGGCCACATCCCTCGTGGGCTCCCCTCAGCGCTCCCTGTATCCGTCCCAGGGGAAGGCAGGGCTGTCCTCAGGAGGCAGCAACCATAGGGCCGCTGTCACGCCCCTGGCCTTGGAGCCTGCAGGCTAGGGCCCCCGTCCCAAGATGTGTACGAGTGCCGGGGGCGACACCCAGGCGATTGTACCCCGTCCCGCAGGCTGAACGCTTCCAGCTTGGCCCCCCAGAGTCCACGCTGCCCCCACAGCTGGGGTGAACTTTCCAACCATCGTAGGACTGCATCTCCCTTCTGCCCATGACCGTTGGGGGAACAGAGGCCAGAGTCCTCGCCCCTGTGGGGCTATCCAGTGTCCATATCCCCTCCTCCCCTCTCTTCCCTGCAGCCACACTGGCCTCCTGGCTGTTCCCTGAGCGTGCCTGCCTCACCCCCACCGCGGGTCCCGCTCTGGCTGCTCCATCTGCCGGGAGAAATCTTCCCCAGATGTGCGCGCCGCGGATGCCCTCAGCTCCCGTGAGCCTGTGACCTGCATCATCTCGCTGGCGAGGCCTTTCCTGGCCCCTGTTCGTACCTTCATATCGACCATGTCCCTGGCCCAGCCTGGCGTTTCCCATCCCTTTCTCCTTCTGAAAGCTTATGAAAGTTTTCCTAACACTTACCACCCAACAAATAAGGAAAGGGATTATTTATTATGTTTGTGGTTTTCTGTCTCCCCTTACCCCATCTAGAATGTCCCACCTCCGGAGGGCAGGGGACTTGGTCTGCTTATCCATTTGTTTGTTTTAACTGATGCACCCCCTAGAGCCTGGAACAGTGCCCGGCACATAGTAGGTCCTCACTAAATGTTAGTCGAATGGCTCCATCCACCCGTTCATCACTCCTTCTTGGCTGTCCTTTGGGGGGGCCACTTTGTGCCAGACCCTGGACTGGGTTGGAGGATGCAGAACACCCATGGGGGGGGAGTCTCATGCTCAGGACACTGTCCATTTTGGGGGGCATGGGTGGAGCCAGGAGTGGATGAAGGCCAAGAGCGTGCAAAGTGCTGTGACGGAGGGGGGGGGCAGTGGTGCTCCCATCGGGGGACCAGGCTGGCCGGGGGACCAGAAGAGACACTCACCCAACCACGGTCTAAGAAAGGAAGAAAGACGGCCTTGTGAGTGTGCGTGACGGCTTTCCAGGGGCCAGCAGGGGACCGGCCTGGCTGTGTCCCAACAGCCTGGAGCCCTGCGGCTCTGCGGCCCTGGGGAGGGGACCCAGCACTGACTGCCCGTGGCAGAGGAGGGCCACAGAGGTGGGGCAGAGTGTGCGCAAATGTAAGGAGTAGGGATGATGGGGGGGGGCATCTCCATTCTGGCTGGAACAGCAGGTGTAGGTGTGGCCTGGGGGACACAGGGAGGTGTGGCTGAGCTGGTGGTACTTTTCCTGTGGGGGTGGATGGACTGCTAACAGCTTCAGCTTTTGTCCCCCTCAGAGGTATCTTGACCCTATGTTTTTCTTGAGTAGCTGGCGGGACTGTCTCCTGTAGACAAGGCCGCCGGGGCCCAGAGGGCAAGCTCTGTGTCAAGGCTGCCCGACCAGAAGTGGCACCCGCATATCCTGTCCTGGGTTGGCGCTCTAGGCAAAGTAGAGACAGCACTGGCTGTCCCGGGGACTCTGGGATCCTCTTTCCCTTCTTGGCTGGGGAAACAGGGCCTTCAGCCACACTCATGGGTTGCTTGGAGCCTATTTCTGGACTCGACCCCAGGCTGAAGGCCTGAGAAGTCACACTAGAAGGCAGAACCCGATAAGCTCACCCTGAGAGATGGCGAGTGAGAGCCTGCAGAAGTGGAGGCAGGATGGCTTCATGACTAACTGGTGGTGGAAACCAGAGAAGACTGCCTGGAGGAGGAGGGCTGGGTGGGGGAGAGGTGTGGAGGAACATGGTCTGAGGCAGATGTCTCTGTCTCCTTGTCCCTTGCTCTCCATCTCTGTCCTCTGTCTCCATTTCTTGTTCTCCCTCTCCTCTTTGCTTCCGCCTCCCTTGGCCAGTGCCAGGGGAACCGAGGGCAGAGAGGAACCGGCTGACTTGCCTTAGCTAATTACTTGACTGCGGGCATAAAAGGAGGATTAGCCGGGGTCTCTCGGGGTCCTCCCTGACTCCCTAATCCTGTGGCCCCTTTTCCCTGGCACGGAAACGAGGGATTCATTCTGAGTCCCTAATTAGCTAATTATGCCTTGGCTCAGTGGCCCTGGGACTCCCTAGGCCCAAGGGAGGGCTGTGGAGTGAGCTGGGGCCTGGCTCGGCAGAGGGAGGAGAGGAGGGGGGAATGGGCTGCCATTCAGGGAAGCCAGCCGAGCAGGTTTTGAGGAGCCTTTCAGAATTTCAATATCCTGGAGAACAAGGAAATGTAATTAATTGAGCAACAAAGGCCGGGCCCCAGGGAACAGCCAGGCTGGAACTGAGCGGAGCCACCTGCCTCCTCGCTCTCTTTCTGACCCAGCCTCTTCTCCCGTGGCCGCTGGCCGCCAGCGCTTGCATCCTGCCTCTGTCCCTGCCCCGTCCAAGGGCTCAGCCTGCTCAGAATCTGCCCATGGGCCTCCCAGACCTGTCACCTAGCATAAAGCCTCACGTTCCTTGGACTCCGCTTTGCAGCTGCCCCCAAGCTTGGCCTCTCTGAATGGTCACATACCTTTGTGCCTTTGCCGTGGCTTTTCCAGGCTCAAGTCAGTCCCTCCAGGAAGGTTCCCAGAGCTGCTACCACTCCCCAGGCTTGGTTGTGTTTCCCAACACTGTGTCCTCCCCAACCCCCACTAGACGGCAAGCTCTGAAGGGCTGAGATGTGGAATGTTCGCCTTTGGCTTCCTCCGTACCCAGCACTGTGCTGGGCAGACAACAGCATCTGGAAGTGTTTGATAGGCGAATGAATGATGGGGCCCCAGAAAGGCCTGCAACTGGCTAAGGTCACATTTGTGTGGATTTGGATGGATGGCATGGGTGCTTGACCTGTTTCCTTGCTTCCCTCCCCTGCACACCCTTGGCTACCCCCTTGGGGGTGGGGGTGGGGTATTGAGTCCTCATTCGCCCTGTCCTGCTCTCAGCTGGTGGTCGCAGCCTACTAGGTAGCCCCCTGCCTTTCCCCGGAGGAGGCTGACCTAGTTTTGTGGGGAGGGAGGGTGGGGTAGGCATTAATTATTGATTGGAAATCACACCACACAGAGCTTGTGATGCAAATCCCAAATTACCCTCGTTAACAACCACCTTAGCCTCACCCCTGGAATAAGCAAAAATCTGGATAAGGCCCCTGCTTTTCTTGTCACCAGCTTTTCATCCTCCCCTATCCAATCTTCCATTCTTTCCTCATGACAGGTCACATCATTCAGCAAATGTTGGCCAAGTCTTTGTTCTTGGCTAGGGCCCGCTGGGTTCTGAGAGTGCTGACACAGACACAGGCCCTGCTCCCAGGAGCTAACAGCCCAATGGAAGAGGCAGGAGGGCAAACCTAATTATACAGTAGGGCTAGAAGATTGCCTAGTGAATGGGGCCTCCAAGATTGTGCAGTATGCAACCTATACAACTGTCCAAGGCAGCTTAGGCTAGGTCAGAGGTGCTGAGATTGCTCAGAGCAGAAGAGAGGGATGAACTCCACCTGGGAAGGAGTGAGAAAGAATAGGGGAAAGCTTTACAGACAGAAAGTAGAGCTTCAACTGGCCGGTGGTGGCTGAATAGGGATTTGCCAGGCATAAAAGAGAGACATGGAAGGCTGTTCCAGGAGGAATAGCATGAGTAAAAGCATGGAGGTGTGAAATCCTATAGTATATTTAGGAAACTTCAAATAACTTGGTATTGAGAGAGAAATAGGCAAAGGTGAAGGAGAGAGAGAGAGAGAGAAAGCTAGAGAGGTAGGTAGAGTCAGACCTCACAGAATCTTGGAATGTATGCACTCAAGAATGATCTACCAGCTCCTGACCCATGTTGGGGCCACAGATATTCATGTGGACCTTCCCCCAAGAAAAATTCATGTTGTCATACTCACACATTTTGTAGCAATTTCATAAGGTTCATGGACCTCCTGTGGCCCTTCCAGGCTATTGTCAGGAATTACTCCCGTTCTGTCCTGGGCTCTGTTTTCCCTTGGCTGGCTTCAATCACAGGCAGGCGCTTCTTCTTGCTAAGGCAAGAAGGTCCCAGCAGCGGTCCCAGTAGTTCCAGGTGTAACTCTTCCCAGCTTCCAAGCTCTGCAGAAAACGAGCATTTCCCTCCCTGGGTAGTTCCAGCGCAAGTCTCAGGGCTGGCACTCATTGGTCCTGAACGGGGTCACATGCCCATCCTAGACCAACCCCTGGGGCTAGGGGAACAGAATGTGCCAATCTGCCCCTGATTGGTCAGGCCCAGGTCATGTAATCTCCATGGGAGCCCAGCCAAACCACAGGGACTGGAGTGGGGGAGTGGGGCTGTTTTGTTGTTGTTGTTGTTTTGTTTTGTTTGTTTTTTAAAGATTTATGTATTTATTTGAGAGAGCAAGATAGATAGAGAGAATGTGTGCACCAAGCAGCAGGGAGAAGAGGGAGAGGGAGAAAAGCAGACTGCCCACTGAGCAGGGAGCCTGATGTGGGACTCGATCCCAGGACCCAGAGATCATGACCTGAGCCAAAGATAGGTGCTTAATGGATTGCGCCACCCCAGTGCCCCATGGGGCTGGGTTCACAGGGCTGGGAATGGATCTGGGTCAAACCGAAGGCAGAGGTGACCCATCTGCCTGGGGTTTGTACTCCTGTGAATTCCTGAGAATCCTGTGGATTCTCCAGTTACTGGGGTGGCTGGATCTTCCTCCATAGAGTCAAGGGGGAGTGGGTGGCATACAGATGGGTAATGAGGTCGTGGTGATGGATGACATCATCCAGACTTGGGAGAGCAGGTCAGTTTCACAGGCGGGGGCTGGGAGTGGGACTGAGCCTGTGGAAGGAAGGAGGGCACGGAGGGTGTGGACAGTGGTGTGGATCAGCCCAGGGCAGGAGGGCAGAAGGGAAGGACAGGGGCGTAGATGTGCAGTGTGGTAAGTGTGTGTGTGTGGGGTGGGGCTGCAGGCTGTGGGGTGGGAGCTCCAGGGTTTGCTGTGATAGGGGTGTGGCCCTGGAGCTGGGGAACCTTTGCAGGGTGGCTGCTGTCTTCTTGGCCTCCTTTGCTGAAAGGCCTCATCTTCCAAGAGAGGAAGTGACTGGCCCAAGTTCACATAGGAAATAGGGCAGTATTTGAACCCGGATCTCTCTAAATCAGAGGTGGCATGCTTTCCACAGGCTTTCTTTTCCTACCTGCCGGGTTTCTGGATATCAGGCCCCTCCAGAATGTAACCAAAACCTTCTGCTCCCTTCCCATACTTGCCTGAAACCCCCCTCATTCACCCTGATTCCCACCCTACTTCCAGCACTCACACAAAGCACTCCAGTACTCACACTCTCCACTCCTCTTTCCTCTGGGTTGGCTGGTTCTTTGTAGCTATTCCTCGGGAAGGGAAGTCCTCTTCTGCTCTCTGGCCAGATCTGAGTCCACTGCTGCTGGAATGGCTCTTCTGTATGTTGTCTGAGAGCTATGCCTGGTTCTACCATGAAGTGGGATGGGTCAGTGGAGTGGTTCTGGCTGGAACCAGTGGCTGCCCCAGCGATGAAGGACATTTGGGACACATTCATTAGACACCTACTGTGTTCATCTGGGTGGGTTCTGCACAGAGTGAGATGAGCCAGCCTCAGTCTCAGGCTGCCAGGTAATGGGGGGTTGTGGAGGGAAGGCCAGACTTGGTATCAGGACCCCTGGTTTAAATCCAAACCCTGCTGCTTCCCAGCTGTGTGACTTCAGGCAAGTAGCTTTAGTTCTATGGACCTCTAGTCGCCCCTTCTATAAAATAAGGATAATATCACCAGCCTCACAGATTTGTCATAAAGACTGAAGGAGATCATATTTGTGCATTGCCCAGAAGAGAGTTTGGCACATAAATTGTACTCCATAACTAAATAGCTGCTTATTCATCAGGAATCTGGTGTAAGTGCGGTGGGGCCCAGAGCCATTTCTGTGGCCTCTGGGTGGAAGGGCCGACACCAAAGGGAACGTCTGTTTAATGGCCACTGAGCAGGCTGGGAGCGGTTAGGAGCCCCTGCCCATGTGTCCCCACCTCTCCTCCCTGGGCCCCTCTCACTGTTTCTCTGAGCCTGCTCTTCCTTTCTCCTCTGGGGCCCTCTGCTCCCAAGTCTGACAGTCTCTTCACCCACAGGTATGCGGATCCTGGTGAACCTGCTCCTGGACACGCTGCCCATGCTGGGAAATGTCCTCCTGCTCTGCTTCTTTGTCTTCTTCATCTTCGGCATCATTGGCGTACAGCTCTGGGCGGGCCTGCTGCGTAACCGCTGCTTCCTGGAGGAGAACTTCACCATGTGAGTCTGGCCCCTGCCACCATAGTGGCCGCCAGCCATCTTTGCCTGGGGCGGCAGTGGTTCTGATGTTTGAGGGGTTGGTCTCCTCACTGAGCCCCTGGTCCCAATCCTTATTCCCATTGGGGCAGAGAAGTCAAGAAATGTGCTCAGGTGTGTCGGTGGTGGGTCTCCTGTGAATGGCTGGGTGCTAAAAGGGGCACAAAAGGCCAGTGAGGCCTCAAAATGGGCATCATAAAGTCCTAGACTAAAATAGGTCCTTCGATGCTAATTCAGCTCCCAGTGACTCTTACTTAGCACACAGTTTGAACTTACTCGGTAACTGGGAATGGGGCCCAGTTGGGGCCCCATGGAAGAATGGACAGAGTGGAAGCTGCCTACCAGGAGGTCAAATAAGAGGGGAATGGACAGTCAAGACCCAAGCAGACATGATGTCGACAGGGAAAAGGGAGACAGAAAACCTCAAAAGCAGACACAGAACTTGGCCCAATGACAGACATTCCTCTCCATGACTGAGTCATCAGGGAAAGGTCATCTCTCAGTCAGCCAATGCCCTGATGAGCAGGTGGGCAGGCTACCCCTCAGGGAGGCGATTGTCAAAGCCATCCAAACAGAAGTCAAACTTCGGCTCTTGGAGCAGCTGTGTTGAGTTGTCCAAGAGATCTGACATCTATGGAATGCCCATGGTGAGGCGTGAGCCATGTCTTGGAGTGTGTGTACCTACACAGATGTGTTTGGACAGGAGTCTACTACCACTTTACTGTGTGTTAGTGTGCTCCTGCCTGGTGCCAGGCCCTGGGGAGACAGAAATAGGGGAGTGTGTTCATTCAGCCTCTCACTCAACAAAAGCACTCAAGTGGCTGCTCTTACCAAGCCCGTGCTTAGTGCAGAGGACCCAGCAGAAGATGGACTTCCTGCCCTGGGGGAGCCGGTCACAGATATGTCCACTGAGTGACTCTTGTGGACCGAGGACGCTGCAGGAGGCATGGGGACACTGCTTGGAGTGGGCTGAGCTTTCTCCCTCCCAGCCTGTCAGTCATGGAGATGAAGTTAAACCAGAGAGCCGGGTGAGGACTGGGGAGGGGCCTGGCTCACCTGCCCATTGCTGGGGGGACTCGTGGGACACCTGGTAGACCAGAGAAGGGGCATCCTTGTGGGAAGGGCCCTGTGGGAGGGTTAATCACTCAGAAGTGTGTCAATCACTCAGGAGAGGTGGGCCCTGAGGCAGCAGGAGAGGGGGGCACCTGCTTCTACTGGTCTGGGCTTCAAAGATGGAGATGTACAGGCATGAGCTCTCAGCTTTGGGAGTTCAGGACATGTCCAGACCCCTCTGTCCCACGTGGATCTTCCCCTAGGTCATTCTGCGGCCACCCCGTTCTCGTTATCCCACGGCAGCCCCAGTGTCACACCTGCTGGAGGCTTTCCCTCACCACCCCTCACCGCCCCCACTCCCAGACACCCTATTGCATTATCTGGTTTGATTTCCTCTTGGCACCATCTCTGTGTGAAATCACACTTGTGAGTTTATTTAACTTGGTCATCAAGTGTCTCTAGATTGGTTTATTTAATTGGCTAACGGTGATGAAGTGCCCCAGTGTAACAGGTGTGCCTGAGGTGACGCTGAAATCTGACCCCATGTGGAGACCCGGCAGCTGAGGCCGAGCGTGGGGTACTAAGCTCTAGGGCAAGCTTGACAAAGCCAGAGCTGGAATTCGAACTCAGGTGCCCCCGCCTGCAGAGACCGCTGTGACTGCCCCCGGCGAGTGTGCTCCCAGCGCGCAGAAGCCCCTGCGGAGACCCTAAATGGTCGGTCTGGGGGTTCTTGAGCACAGAATCAAGACAGTATCACCCAGCTAGGAAGTGGCAGAGGCCAGAATGTGGACTGGTGTCCTCTGCAAAGCATCTGGTCCCTTCTTCCAGATTCTGTCTAAGCATTAACATGCACACACACGCCTGTTCCCATTCCAGGCAGGTTTTCAAACAGGGTAGCTGGACGGTGTTTTCACACCAGTGTTTCTTACTCCGCAGAGAAACGATGGTTCATCCAGCCAGTCCCTATTGATGGACCTTGCATGGTTTCCAAGGTGTTGCTCTTGCACACAAGAGTGCATCGTGTACACACGTGATCCGTGTGGACACAGTGATCAATGGCTAGGCTCATAATTACTAACAAAATGTATGTCTGTTTTTTAGATTTTTACTTATTTATTTATTTGACAGACAGAGATCACAAGTGGCAGAGAGGCAGGCAGAGAGAGAGAGAGAAGAGGAAGCAGGCTCCTCGCCGAGCAGAGAGCCTGATGCGGGGCTCGATCCCAGGACCCTGGGATCATGACGTGAGCCAAAGGCAGAGGCTTTAACCCACTGAGCCACCCAGGTGCCCCAATGTGTATCTGTTTTTATACTTTATTGGTTAAGATATAACGCTTTCAGTTGTGGGCACAACTACTAAGTATACAGCTTTATGAAGTTTTCCCTGTAAGGAGGCTCCCTCCTGCCCCTGGCCGGCTCCTATCCCTGTCACCCCAAAGTAGCCACTATTCTGACCTCTATCGCCATAGATTTGTGTTGCCTGTTTTTGACTGACAGTGGAATCATACAGGAAGCCACCTTTTGTGTCTGCCTCTTCGGCGTAGGGTAATGTGTCTTTGAGAGTCACCCACATGCTTGCGGGCGGTAGTTGCTTTGTTTCTCGTTGCTGTGGGTAGATATTGAGCAAATATACAAGTATTTATCTTTTTCATGCCACTGTTGATTTGGGCTGGTTTTTTTTTTTTTTTTTTTTTTTTTTGCTCTTATGACTCATGTATATTCTTGGATTTATCTTTGGTGGATAGAGCCATCCTTTTTTGGGGGTAGATACCCAGGAGTGGAATCGTGAAGGGTGCACGTGTGTTCAGCTTGGGTAGATTTTGTTGCATGGGTTTCTGGATTGATTGCACTAAATGTCTGCTGGCAAAGTCGGAGAGTTCCAGGGGCCCGGCATCCTTAGCAACATTTGGTATTGCCCATCCTTTTAATTTTAACTATTCCAGTGAGAGGGCGATGGTATCTTATTGTGGTTTTAATTTGTACTGTCCGTATGTCTAGTGATTAGCACTTTTCATGTACTTATGGGCCATTCGTGCATCTTCTTACATGGTGTCTGTTATGGTCTGTAGCTATTTTTAGATTGGGTTGTCCTTTTATTATATATTTGTAGTGGCTGTATATATATATATATACAATCATACATATAATTGCAGATATTTTATGTGTATATATGATATATTTATAGAAATTATATATTTGGTATATATATACATATTATGTATCTATCTATATATGTATGTATAATATGTGTATTTATATATATATTGCACATATTTTATTCTAGCCTGTTCCATTTTTACTCTCTTAATGGTGTTATTTGGTTTGAAAAGAAGCTCTTAGTTGTAATGATCTGGATTACCAAATTTTTTAAAAGATTTTATTTATTTATTTGAAAGACAGAGATCACAAATAGGCAGAGAGGCAGGCAGGGTAGGGGGGGGGGAGCAGGCCCCCCGCTGAGCAGAAAGCCTGATGCGGGACTCGATTCCAGGACCCTGAGATCATGACTTGAGCGGAAGGCAGAGGCTTAACCCACTGAGCCACCCAGGTGCCCCCCAGTCATTTTTTTAGTATTGCTTTTTGTGTCCAGTTTAATCTTTTCTTAAGCCAAGGTGATGAAAATATTCTCCGATGTCTTTTCTTAGAAGCTTCGCATTTTATCTTTCACATTTAGGTCTGTATTCCCCCTCAGATAATTTTCAGTAAGCTGTATGGTTGGGGTCAAGATTTCCCCTCTGTAGGCTATTCAGTCGTCCCAGCACCATTGACTAAGAAGTCCGTCCCTGCTCTGCGGAGTCACAGTGCTGGCTCTCTGACTGTCAGGTGGCCATTTGATGTGGGGTGGGTGTGTACATGTTCATTGTTGATGGATGTTGCCAAATTGCCTTCTAAAAAGTTTGTATCAGCACACACTCCCACCAGCGTGTGCGCATGTCTGTTTATACTCACTCTTTTCCACACTTAGTACTGTTAACACCGATACATTTCCATTTGGATGGGTATAAAGTGATCTCGATGTTATTTTTGTTTGCATTTTCCTATTATTAGCCAAGTGAGCAACTCTTCCTATATAATGATATATTGGTTCCCCCCATTTTTTTTCAAGTACATTGCCATTTTTATTTCTTCTGTGAATTTTTTTTTAAAGATTTTATTTATTTATTTGACATAGAGAGAGAGAGATCACAAGTAGGCAGAGAGAGAGAGGGGGAAGCAGGCTCCCTGCCGAGCAGAAAGCCTGATGCGGGGCTCTATCCCAGGACCCTGGGATCACGACCTGAGCTGAAGGCAGAGGTCTAACCCACTGAGCCACCCAAGCGTCCCTCTTCTGTGAATTTTTTTCTTTGCATTTTTATGTCCTTTCTCCCCTAGTGGTTATTTTTCTTTTTTTTACTGAGTTATAGGTGATTTTAACATGCTGCAGTTATCTTTTTTTTCAAGTTTATTTACCTATTATTATTATTATTATTATTTTTAGTAATTTCTACACCCAGTGTAGGGCTTGAACTCAAAATCCCAGAATCAAGACTCACCTACTCTTCCAACTGAGCCAGCCAGACGACCCTCTTGTTTGTGTTATATGTTGCCAGGATTCATCCCAGGGGAATGGCAATCACTGGTTTGTTTTTGTAAATAAAGTTTTATTGGAATGCAGTCATGCCACTTGTTTACCTATTTCCTATGACTATTTCTCATTACAATGGTGCAGCTGAGTAATTGGCCAGAGACTATCCGATCTGCAAAAAATATTCTCTATCTGGCCCTTTACACAAAAAGCTTGTCTACCTCTGCTTTATCCCAGTTTGTTCCTTTTTTCTTAGTGTGCTCCCTCTTTGTCTCATAGAAATTTTACATTTTGGGATGCCTGGGTGGCTTAGTCGCTTAAATGTCTGACACTTGCTTTAGGCTCAGATTATGATTTCAGGGTTGTGAGATCAAGCCCTGTCTTGGATTCCATGTTGTGCATGGAGCCTGCTGAAGATTCTCTCTCTCCCCTACCGCCTCCTCTCCCTCTCTCTAAAAAAAGAAAAAAAGGAAGAAGAAGAAAGACATTTTGCATTTGTATATAGGACCTTTTGACTTTTTCCTTTGTAGCATTTGGATTTTGTGTATTTTATCCAGAAGGCCTCATATATCTTGAGTTAACAAAAATGTTCCCTGTTCTCTTGTAATACTTCTGCGGTTATGTTTGTTGCATTTATGATTTTTAATCCACCAGAAGTTTATTATTTTAAATTCTGTAATATATTTTACTTAACATAATATATCCAAAAGATTATTATTATTAAGATTGATTTACTTATTTTAAAGATTTTATTGTATTTATTTATTTGACAGAGAGAGAGAGATCACAAGCAGGTGGAGAGGCAGGCAGAGAGAGAGGAGGAAGCAGGCTCCCTGCTGAACAGAGAGCCTGATGTGGGGCTCGATCCCAGGACCCTGGTATCATGACCTGAGCTGAAGGCAGAGGCTTTAACCCACTGAGCTACCCAGGCACCCCTTGATGTACTTATTTTAAACAGAGAGAGCAGGAGGTGCAAAGGAAGGACAGAGAATCTCAAGCGGACTCCACCCTCAGTAGAGTCTAACATGGGGCTCGATCCCAGGACCCCGAGATCATGGCCTAAGCGAAAATCAACAAAAAGATGTTTAACTGACTGCACCACCCAGGCGCCCAAAAGATGATTATTTTCAATGTGCAATCAAGATAAATAATTAATGAGATAATTTACATTCTTTTTTTCTTTTGATACCAAGTCTTCAAGAAGTCTGTTTTTGTATATGGAGTGAGGTAGGGATCTAGCTTTATTATTTTCCAAACAGACAACAATTATCTCAACACCATTTATTGTTTAGTTCTTCCATCCCCCATGGATCTGAAAAGGTGTTTCTGTAATAGATTAAGTTCTGCCTTATGTATGGGTTTGTCCCTGTGCTCTGTGGTGTTCCATGAATCTTTCTGTTCCTGCTGCAGTATCACGCTCCAGTAATAACTGTAGTTGTATTTTGCTCTCTTGTCGGGTCAGACTCCTCTCCTTCTCCTCCTTTTAAAAAAGTGTCTTGGGGCACCTGGGTGGCTCAGTGGGGGGTTAAAAAAGTGTCTTGACTCCTCTCCTGTCCAGATAAATCCTAGAATCACAGGGCCAGGTTCCACAGGAAAAAACAAGTTGGGATTTTGATTGGATTACAGTGGATCATCATTTTGCCCCACAGGATAGGCAGGGCAGTGATTGTCCTCTCTGCCTTACAGATGGGGAAACTGAGGTCTGGGGAGAGAGGAAGTTAACAGTCCAAGGCCACATAGATGGGAAAGGGTGGGGCAGGCAGAGGATCAGCTCCTCATCTCTTGGATCAGTAAAAGTCGGCATCTGTGGATTAAACATGTCCCCTGGGCTGACCAAACAGTGTGTGGGGACTGGGGAGGCTGAAACCCCGTCCTTGCCCAGCAGAGCTACAGCCCCCCAGAGAAGTTGGGTGCTTATGGCCCAGGAGCAATATGCGGGTATATGCAGGGCACAGTCTGGCCACAGAGGACCAAGGACTAGCCCTTAGGGAAGGCTCCCAAGGGGAGGGACCCTGGTGCTGACCACAGTGGGTCAGTGGGAGATTTTTCGACCCGGGGAAAGGAAGGGTGTCCCAGGTGGGGGAACAATGTGGGTAAAGCCTGAAGGTAACGATCGGACCCGTTGGGACAGATCTGACACACTGTATTGCCTCTCCCCTTTCTGCTCCTCCTGGCGGTGACCCCTCCCCTTCTCTCTATTCCCCACCATCCCTTGTGCACAGACAAGGGGATGTGGCCCTGCCCCCCTACTACCAGCCGGAGGAGGATGATGAGATGCCTTTCATCTGCTCCCTTTCGGGGGACAATGGCATCATGGGCTGCCACGAGATCCCCCCGCTCAAGGAGCAGGGCCGCGAGTGCTGCCTGTCCAAGGATGATGTCTACGACTTCGGGGGAGGGCGCCAGGACCTCAACGCCAGTGGGCTCTGTGTCAACTGGAACCGCTACTACAACGTGTGCCGCACGGGCAGCGCCAACCCCCACAAGGGCGCCATCAATTTTGACAACATCGGCTACGCCTGGATCGTCATCTTCCAGGTGAGGCCGCTCAGGCCCGGCGCCCGCACCCCTGCTGGGGGCCCAGGAGACCAGAGTGGGACTGAGGGGTGGAGCGAACAGCTTCCTCAGGCAGGTGGGGCTTCGTGCTGGGGTTTTGTTGAAATCTGCCCCGCTTGCTGGCACAGGGAGCATTAACAAGCCCCGATCACAGACAGAGCAGCTGAGGTTGGAAGGAAAGGAAGCGAGCTATGTGAGGGTCACATGCTCTTTTGTGGAGACTCGGGATTTTAGTCCAGGTCTGGGTGACCCCAAAGCCTGTGTTCTTTGTGGAATCCCAGGTGGCCCAGGGGCAGATGGATCCCAGCAGGGAGGTCTGTTCAGAGAGGGGAGAGGCCAGACTCGCGCCTTGCTCAAGGGGCTGACCAGGCAAGGCCACACGTAGGACGTGGGGGCAGACACATTCCTGGTGGAGGTGAGCGCTGGAGCGAAGGCCGGGGTACAGGGAAGCCCCGGGGTTGTATAGAGAGCCCCAAGGAGCTGTTTGTGGGGCTGGGCAAGGTCTCTTGGACGGTTCTCTTGATCAGTCACTAAGAAATACATTTTACTCAATGCATGCATATACACACATATACACACACAAAGCAGCCTTTTTATTTTCTTTGCTTAAGAATTTATTTATCAGGGAGAGGGAGAGAGTACAAGCAGGGGGACCGGCAGGCAGAGGGAGAAGCAGGCTCCCCGCTGAGCAAGGAGGCCGATGTGGGACTGGATCCCAGAACCCTGGGATCATGACCTGAGCCAAAGACAGATGCTTAACGACTGAGCTACCCAGGCGCCCCTGCATGAAGCAGTGTTAATATTACTGTGCGCAAAGGCTTGATGGCCTTGCATGGCCCCCGTGCGTTGCTGAGGACAGGGATGGGGTATGTTGAGGGGACTAGGGCTGTGGGGCCTTGGGTGTAGTTCTTGATGTCTCTGAGCCTCAAATTTCCCCCCCAATGTCGGGGTAATAATAGCTCTCTTACCATGTGTGGCTGGGAAGGAGAAACCAGACGATGTGAGCAGAGCCATCAGCCCAGCGAGGGCTGGATCAAGGTCACCTGCGTGCTGCCGTCAGAGGGAAGAACAGGGCTAGAGCAGAGAGAGGGCGGTGGCTGAGAGGCCCCGAGAAGATGGGAGGGCCCTACTGAGGTGGCTGCTTTGTGGCTTTGGTCTGGGGAGCAGTAGATCACGGGATTCAGAGCTGCAAGCTGTGATGTGATCTGATCACAGCCCAGCAGCTGCGTTTGGAGACCCTTGGCCCCGGGAGGGTGAGTGGGCTGCCAAGGGGCTCCTGCTCCAGAAGCGGACAAAAAGGCGGCGCTGGGGAGGGCCCAGCATTTGTTGTGCCCAAGGCTGCTCTGCCTCACTCTCTGGGAAGGAGAATGGGGACAACAGTCACACCAGCCTCATCACGGCCACGCTTCTGGGTTCAGCCGAACCGCACCCTAGCCCTGCCGACCAGGTGGCCTGCTAGCCTGTGTCCTAGAAGCAGCAGCAGCAGCTGAGGTTCAGAGAATGGCCCAGCTGGTGAGCTGGGGCCAGAGCCCAGGGCCCCCAGCTTCCAGCCCTCCTGCCTTCATGTGGGAGACTGGAGGGGGCGCTCTGGAGCAAGAGGCACCAGGTTTAAGTCTGGCTTCTCTCTCCTACTGGGCTGTGTGACAGTGGGCGAATACCTAACCTCTCTGAGCTTCTGGTTCCTCACGTGTGTGCCAGGGGTGAGAATGGCTGGCCTGTTAATAAGCCTTGTGAGGAGTCCGAGGGAGAATGTGTATAAAGCGGTCGGGTGCACGGTAGGGCCTCTGCCTGGGACGCTGCGTTTGCTGCGTGCCTTGCCCGGGGGTCCTGCCTGCCCGGTCTCGGGCTCACCCCCGCCCCACTCTGTTTCGGCTGCAGGTGATCACTCTGGAAGGCTGGGTGGAGATCATGTACTACGTCATGGACGCTCATTCCTTCTACAACTTCATCTATTTTATCCTGCTCATCATAGTAAGTGTCAGGGAAGCTGGGGCTTTCTGGGCCAGCTTAAGGACCCCTGGACGAGGGATGGGGTTGGGGGGGTCCCAAGGAACCCCGCAGAGCCAGGGGGCCTGAGTGGGAGGGAGCAGGAGGGGCAATTTTTTAAGATGTCATTGTTGAGTGATCTCTACACCCAGCGTGGGGCTCTTGCTCACAACCCGGAGATCAGGAGTCTCTCGGGCTCGGCTGCCTGAGCCAGCCGGGCTCCCCAGGAGGGGCGATTTTTAAATGCCTCCAGGCCGCGGGTGATGGAAGGGACTCGTCAAGACGGCGGCGGGAAGCATTCATCATTTTCTATTGCTTTCATTTCTCATTTCTGGGCATTTAAGTCCATCTAGTCGCTTCTGCTCATGTTTCTCTGCCTCGTGGTCACGGGGAATGCGTTCTTCTCCTGACCTTAACCAGGGGCAGCCCCTGGACAGACGCTTCTCTAGGGCTCTGGCTTACTCCTCTCTTCCTGGGGTGGGAAAAGGAGATGCCCTGAGATGGAAGCCCCCCCCCCCCGCTTCTCCACTGGTCTCCCTGAAATCTCAGAGGGATCCCCACCTCTCAGGTGGCTCTGCCTTGTGGGGGTTGCTTGGGGTGGAGGCGGGGCTCTGCCTCACAGAGCAGGGTCCTTCCCCAGCCGGCAGCCCCTCCTGCCTTCCCCCACAGCCTGCCCAATGTGAGCTCATCCACCTTGTCATGCCTGACTGCAGCCCCAGCCCCCATACGATCCCCCAAATGTCAAGGTGATTCACTCCCGGAGAGTCAGCGCTGGCTGGCTCCCTGCTGCTTTGAGGCTGAGTTCTCTGGTGTCCTGGTGGTGGGAGAGAGCACGCTTGGCTCTCTGGGGCAGCACCCCATTCTGAGCTGGGGGGGACCTTGATCTAGGGGTTCAGGACAAACTGGCAATGACTTGAGACATCCCCGCTGTCAGCTTTGCTCTGATGCCTTCCTGGGGAGGCCTTTAGCTGGCTAAAAGGAGAGGGGTCTGGGCTTTGATCAGCATTGTGGTTCACCCACTGGTCTGCCCACTTTCCCAGCACAGCCAGGGAAGCCTGTGCTGCTCGGGGACCTGAGCCTGAGCACTGGGAACTGAGCCCTGAGGGGGCCCGGCTCTGCTCTCCAGGAGCTTGGTCTGGGGGCTGGGGGCGGTGGGGGGGGGGGATGGGCTGTAGCTGACAGCAACCGGGCAGCATGTTAGGAGCCATGACAGAAGGAAGCCTGAGAGGCTGAGGGAGCCCAGACGATCTTTCGAATCTAGCTTGGAGGAGGGATGGGGGAGTGGGACGCTTCCTGGAGGAGGTGATCTCAGAATTGAGCCTTAAAGGCTCAGGGCCGGCAGCTGTGGGGAGAGCCTTCGGGGCAGGGGGCTGCGCAGAGAGACCTTGAAATGGGCAGAGTCCTGAGGGCGGGGCCTCAAACACTGGGGTTGCTTAGAGGAGCCTTGAATTTCAGGGAGGGGCTGGAGAATGTGGTCTGTCCCTCTGGATGGAGTCAGGGGTGGGAATGTGGGGTCGGTGACACCCAGCGTGACCCAAGGCAGGCCCCTCAGCTCCCCCGACCCGCAGTAAAGTAGGGGACAGTGACAGCACCCAGGCTTCTGGGCTGGCATACAGGAAACACCCCGTCAGTGTGCCCGCTGCTGTTACTGGGTCCCAGGTGGCCCTGTCCTAAGAGAAGGGGCACTGGCAGGGGCGGACGGTGCTGAGTTTTTCCAGGCGCTGGGAAGGGCCCAGAGAGCAGAGTCTGAGTGACCTTGCTGTCATTTTGCCCTGACAACCCTGGCCCTGCTGGGCCTCCTGGCCACTCTGTTCCTCAGGTGAGGACCCGGAGCCCCAGTAAGGCGAGAGGTCTGCAGGGTTCCCCATGACTGGAAAAGTCTTAAGCTTGTCTCTCCTGAGCCTTCAGCTTTACAGATGGGAAAACAGAGGTCCAAAAGGCATGGGGTAGGGGGGCCCCGCGGCCACAGGGCTGCAGCTGTGGAGGTAGGCTGGATAGAAGCCTGGCAGGTGTGAGCTCCCAGAGGGAAGGGGCTGTGCCTTCTTCTTCCCGGTGACCCCTCCCATGGGCCTGGTGCAGGGCAGGGCCCTAGGAGATGCTCCTGGAAGACATGACCAAGAAAGCCAATGAAGGGCATCTTCTTACTGGGGAATTTTTCCAGAATCTTCCAGCCAGGAAGCCCTCCCTCTACCTGCCCCCCCCCCCATAACCCTGAGCCAGCCGGGCTCCCCTATTTTTGTCCTGGGGAACAGGAGGGAAGGGTGAATCAGTGGCTGGGTCTGGGGTCTATAGGAAGGCAGCCTGGAGGAGGAGGCAAAGCCACGCCCCTTGCTGAGGGGCCTGCGGATCCCCTTCAAAGGCTTAGCTAAGACCAGGGTCGTGGCCTGCCCTCTGGAAACCGGGGCAGGAAGGGCTCTGCTCCCTGTGGTGGCTGCTGGAACTGGGCCCTGAGTCAGGAGGTGGCATGATTCCTCGGACTCACCGGGCAGCCTCTCCCTGCCTCCTCCACCCAAGCAGGGGTACAGCCACACAAGTAAACGCTTTCTGAAGGAAGCTTCTCTTTTGTCTGGGTGCCCAACCGAGGCCAAAGTCAAGCCAGAGAGAGGGAAGGGCTGGAATGGGGCTCAGGGCCCGGATGGCCTGAGCAGGGCTGGGCCGCCCTCCCCGGCCGCCCTCCCTGGCCTCTGTGCTGGTGTCCCAGGTGGGAGGCAGCCGTGGCCCTGGGCTGAGGGCCTGTGGGAGCGGGTTTGGAAGGTCCCAGTGGGGCTTAGGGAGCTGCCCGGGCCACCGCTGTCCTGGGGCCCTGGCCTCCTGTCGGAACAAGGCCTCAGCAATCTTTTCCTGTCCCTATCTGTGCCCGTGCCTCTCCGTCTCTCTGGGCCCTCCACCCTCTGCCCCCCTCTCTCCCTACCTCCCCGTGCCCTGTCGCTGTGTCTGCTGTGCCCTCTGCCCTGTACTCTCTGAGCCTGTGTCACTCTCTCTCGGTGTTTCTCCTGTCGCCTCTCTGTCCTCCTGGCCATCTCTGGCTGTCTGCCTCCTGGCTCTGTCCCATCCCCGTCTGGTGCCTCCGATCTGTCCCTTCTCCCCTTCCTGTCTTCCTTACTGCCTCTGGGTCCCTCTGCTTCTCCCCTGCCACTGTCACTCCGGCTCCATCTCTGCCCCCCACCCCCGCCTCCGTTTCTCTTTCTCTTCGTTTTCCTCTCCCCCCCCGCTCCCCCCCCCCCCCCACCAATCTGTCCCCTCTGTTCCTGTCCCTGTCCTCTCCTCCCGTTGGTCACAGGTGGGCTCCTTCTTCATGATCAACCTGTGCCTCGTTGTCATAGCGACCCAGTTCTCGGAGACCAAGCAGCGGGAGCACCGGCTGATGCTGGAGCAGCGGCAGCGCTACCTGTCCTCCAGCACGGTGGCCAGCTACGCGGAGCCCGGAGACTGCTACGAGGAGATCTTTCAGTACGTCTGCCACATCCTGCGCAAGGCCAGGCGCCGGGCCCTGGGCCTCTACCAGGCCCTGCAGAGCCGGCGCCAGGGCCTGGCCCCGGGCGCGCCCACCAGCATCAAGCCCGGGCCCCACGCCAAGGAGCCCAGGCACTATAGTAAGTGGCCTGCCCCCGCAGCCTCAGCAGGTGCCGCAGGGCCCCCTCCCACCCCTGCGGCCTCCGGGGCACCCCATAGCCCCCAGCTCCTCAGTGCTGGCAGAGCTGTCCGGCAGGGGGAGCCCAGGCGGAGCTCCAGTCTGTGCCCCTTGTTCCCCCCACCCCTTTCCTTTTTCTGACCTCCTGCTGGGGCCTGGCCGGGGCTGGCCTTGGGCTAGGGTGGTGGGTGCAGCACCCTGCCCCCTGGAGGGGTTCCCTTGGGGTCCCAGTGTGTGGTCTTGTGCACTCAGACTCCACCCTGGGCTTCACACTTGAGAGAAATGAACACTTGTCCATCCTGTCTGGTAAAACCCTGAAACTCCTGTCCACTCAGCCTGCCTCACCCCCCGGCATGGGTTCCTGCTGCCCCCACATGCTTGCTAGCACACCAGAGCAGTGACAACCGGCCACCTGGAATAAAGGGGGTGTGCCCCCCCCTGCAAAGGCATGGTGTATAAGGGACACCTGTGCCATTTTGTGATCTCCTGTTTCTTGGCTGTTAGGCTCAGAAAGGGCTTTCCATTCATTTTCTCTTCTGTTCTAGAAAATAGTCCTAAGAAGGGGGCCCAGTGAGTGACATGATCCCATTTTTGGATGGGAAAACTAAGGTCCAGATAGATGAAGGGGGTCACTTAAGGTCACACGATGTGTCAGGGACAAAAACAGCATCAGAGACATCTGTATAAGTACCGCGCGCTAACCGATTGCGCCACTGGAGCTCCTACATCAGGGACATCTGAGTTGGGTTTGCTGAGCCCGCCTCCAGGGGGTCATGAAAAATGAACGCTCCTGTTCCCATAGAAGGCAAATGCACCCTGGCAGATGGCCCCCCCCCGCCAAGTCCAACACCCCCCCCCCCCCTCACCAGCCGCTGGTGTTACGGAAGTCTGCAGGGACTGGACCCCAGAGCAGGTGCACAGTGTGTGACCTTGGAGAGCCTGGGCCCCTCAGTAGGTCTCAGGCTCCTGCTCTGTAAATTGGGGTGGGGGAGGCTCAAGGAGCCGTGGGAGTCAGCCACCCCCACACCCTGCTCCCGCGGCTCTGACGTCCTGGGAATCTGAGATTCTTGGGAGGCAAGCTGGAGAGCTGCCGCCCACCCATCCCTGGGTGCCAGCCGTCCAGGCATGGTCTTGGAGGAGGCTCCAGGTGGCCCGTGGGCTGGCCCAGCACGTGGACGGGGGAGCTGGGGTCTGGCGAGGCCAGGAGATGTGGGGAGGGCTTCCTGCTGCTGTCCCGCCCCGCCAGGAACCTGTGTGGAGGGAAGTTCAGGGGGCCGTCTGGAGGGAGAACGTGCCCCCGGTCCTGGGGCTTCCATGCCTTCCCCCTTCCCTTCCCCCTCCCCTGGAAAACAAGTTTCAGGGGCCCAGCCCCACGCACAAGTGGGGCCGAGCAGGGCTTGGCTGAGATGGGACCGACCCCTGGGATTCTGGCTGTCCCCCTCCGGCTCCAGGGGATGAATGTGTCCGAGGGCCTCGTCCAGGCCGTTGGGAGATATTTGGAGGCAAAGTCTGGAAAGGAAGGGTAGGCATTACATGTTTTTCTTTCCCTTTAATGTTATTTATTTATTTATTTATGGCTCACATAAGCAAAACACGTTTATTCTAGGAAAATACAGGCAAACATGAAGAAACCAAACCCGGAAAGAACCTCCTTGACACCCGTTTGAAAGGGTTGACGGGTTGCAGAACTCTGGCCCACGACTGGCCCAGGCTTCTGAAACTCTCCCTGGGACAGCAAAGGGAATGGAAGCTTCCACGCCCCACTCCCTGCTGTGCCTTCGCCCCCAGGAGCCAGCCCGACTCTCAGCTTGTGAGGAGGGAAGTGTCAGGCAGTTTCTAGAGCGAGGGCCTGCCCTGGGCTCCGGCCTCCTTCCCTCCCCCGGACACAAGCCCCTCATAAGGGTGGGACAATGGACAATGGACAGGCCATCTGGGCTCCCCCTGAGGGGCGTCCATCTTCCATACCAGCTTGACTCTTCTAGAAGCTGTTCCTCAGCCATTTCCCCAGCTCCGATGTCAGCAAGCAGGACGGTGGGAGGGCTGGGCCTCGGGCCAGAGAATGATGGAACAAGGCTGGGTAACAGGCACGTGTGCCCCAGGCGCGGTTCCAGACACACCACACGCAGCACTGTTGAACCCTCCCCATAGCCCTGCAAGGCGGCGCTCCGAGTCCTGGCTTTACACAGGGGCAGACAGATCCCAGAGAGCTGAAGCTGATTCCCCAGGAGCCACAGGCCCCTTGGTCTCCTGCTGGGCCCCGCGGGGTCCCAGGCACAGCCTGGAGCCCGGGAGCCTGAGGCACACACACGGGACTGTGTCCCAGGGTCAGGCTGGGGCCTGGTGTGGGCAGGGCCTGTGCCTCTGAGACCTTCCAACCTGCATGACCCGAGGCAACAACAGCCCTGCCTTGTGTTTGCCTTGCAGAGCTGTGCCCTCAACACAGTCCGCTGGACCCGACGCCCCACGCGCTGGTGCAGCCCATCTCCGCCATGCTGGCCTCCGACCCCGCCAGCTGCCCCCGCTGCCAGCACGAGGCGAGCCGCCGGCCCTCGGGCCTGGGCAGCACCGACTCGGGCCAGGAGGGCTCGGGCTCTGGTGGCTCTGGTGGTGGCTCGGAGGAGGCCGATGGGGACGGAGCCCGGAGCAGCGAGGATGGGGCCTCCTCAGGGCTGGGGAAGGAGGACGAGGAGGAGCGGGCGGCCGGGGCCACCCGGCTGTGCGGGGATGTGTGGCGGGAGACTCGAGCCAAGCTCCGAGGCATCGTGGACAGCAAGTACTTCAACCGGGGCATCATGATGGCCATCCTGGTCAACACCGTCAGCATGGGCATCGAGCACCACGAGCAGGCTAGTGGGCGTGGGGGCCGGGTGCAGGGCTGGGCGCGGGGGGGGAGGGAGGGCGGGGTGCCTGCGCCCAAGCGGGGCCCATGCAGCCCGGGGTGTTGAACGCCCCCTGTGTGTCTGTCTCCCACCGAACAGGGACTAGGTCCAGGTCCTCCCTGTGGCCTCAGTGCGGAGCCCCGGGCCCAGCCTAGAGGGAGGGAGAAGCTCTGGGGGTCTGCGCAGTGGGTGAGCGAGTGATCGAGGGGAGCCACGCGAGTCCCGGGATTGCGGGGCTCAGATCCAGCTCCTTTCTCCCGAGCAGCTCAGCCTGGGCACCAGGCACCCACAGCCCTTCCTGTCAGTCCCTGCCAAACCTGACTTCCGGTCGTCAGTTTCCCCATGAGCCCTCCTGTCCATTCTCCCCCAGACAGGTGGAGTGATCTTTCTCGAGGCCGGGCCCTTCCGTGCCCTCATCTGCCATAGCTCCCCATTGCCCTTGGCACAAAATCCAGACTTTTCCTGTGTCAGCCACGGCTCCTCTGTGGGCAGTGTCTTCATCATCCTGTCCCCGATGTCCCCCACTTAGTCCGCTGTCCACACCACCCCAAGGCACTGAGCGTGGCCCCGATGTTGCCCTGCAAAGACTGTCCTGTCTCCCTCCTCTGCCAGCTCCGTGGTTTCTTCTGTCTTCAGCGCTGGGTGCAGAGAGGGCAGAGCGAGTGTTGGCAGAGTCGAATGGTGTGTCCCAGGCCCCTTGGGCCCTCAGGGATACTTCTGGGGCTTTGGGGGTGAAAGGAATTTGGAGACAGGGTCCTAAGGGGGTAAAACACATGGAAGAGGTGGCAGGAGCTCAGGGAGGGTACGCTAAGAGATAAGAGGCACTTGTAGGGACACAGGATGGAAGGCTTAGCACAGGACATAGGTCACACCCTGGAGTGACGGCCTTCATGACAAGTCCAGTCCTGGCCCTATTTGAAAAAAAACAAAAACAAAAAACCAACACCATTTTCTGGTTCCCCCTAGCCCCTGGGTGGGTACCCTCCCTTGACCTGTGTGCCAGGCCTGTGAGTGCACCCCATTTGTCAGCTAGTGACCCTGAGGCCTAGGGAGGGGATGTCACTGACCTGAGGTCCCACAGCCAGTGAGGGGTCATATCTGTACCCACATCTTACTGTGGCTTAGAATGAAGTCCCCCTTGGCTTCCGTGCCGCCCTCTTTCCGTGGCAGCCCTCCGCCCGCCCTCCATGCCCCGTGGTGGGCCACACTCTCATTTCCCTCTTCATTAGCTCGACAAGCCTTGGCTCCATTCAGTTTACTGAAATGCGGCCCCTGGGGCTACAGCGACACTCGGTTCAGAGCTGCCGGCTTGCCAGCAGTTCCGGCTTAATTAAAAAGGTCTCTGGGGGGGAACTGGGTGGGGACGACTCTCTGCAGGATGAAGCTGGGTAGACAGGCCGCCCAGAGCCCCTCCGCCTCCGGCTCAGACTTCTGGCCTTTCCTGGCCTTGGCCTGCCAGGAGGGGCAGGAGCCTGGCTGGGCCAGTGGTCCTAGAGCGGGGCCCCACGGGGGACCAGGTGATGTTGGGGCGCTGGCTCTCTTTTCTGAGCCGGTGGCACCGAGAGGGCTTGTCACGGCGCTGCTGCCGCAGTGGAGCCTGGGCCCCGTTCCCGCTGGGGCTTGGGAGAAGCAGCTTGCCAGAGCCAATTTTCTAACACTTAGGAATGTCGGAAGCTTGTTTTTAAACAGTTGGTAGCTTAAACTTGGCTGTGGTGAGAGTATTTACACCATAGAGATCGGCATGCGCTGCGGCTCAGGGCACTTTGTCAGAGGCCCGTTGTCGGGTTCTCTGGGTCACAGCCTCGCCCCCTACCCAGAGGCCTGGCTTCTACCCCACACACCTCCCCTGCCACCTGCCCCTGCTCCCCACCGGGCTCCTTCCCTGGTTCTGGGACTGGCCAGCTGGAGCTCTCGAGCAAGTCCCTTGGCCTCCCCCAGCCGGCAGCTCCATCTGGAAGTGGGCACACCGACCCTGGTCACAGAGGGGCAGGGCAGGTTGACTAGGAAGCGTGGCACACAGTAGGTTCTCACTGATTTGCAACCGTTTAGGAATCTTCTGTCTGAGCCTCCCATCACCGCCCTTGGGGTGAGGTTACCTTCTGCTGTCTGGAGCCTGGAAAAAATAATTAATTAAATAAAAAGTGAGGGGGAGGGAGAATTTTTAAAAACGTTCTTTTTAAAGCTGCCCTGAGTGGCAGGCATTGTTTCCCCCAGCTCCGCGCGGGGCCTGCTGTGGGCCGCTGGCGGGTTCGCCTCGCTCCCCTCCGCTCCCAGACGCCGCTTGGCGGGAAATGGTCCGCCCCCGTGTTTATTCTGGGCAACCCTGTCTGAGGTGGTGTCTGCATAGAGAGGTGGCCCAGGGCCGCTGGAAGGCGGGGAGAGCGGGCAGGAGCTGGAGAAGGCGGGCAAAGGCGCACAGCCCCTTTCCTGCAGGGGTGGTGACTGCGGCGGGGAGGCATCGTGGGGGCCTGGCAGGGAGACTGGGAGGGTCGTGAGGGTGCTAGGGAGTGCGAATGGGGCCAAGCCTGTGCACTGCTCTCCTGCTCCGTCTGCCACCCCTGCCTCTCTAGTCACAGGTGCTCCCACGAGAGGTAAGATTGTGGGGGCCCCTGGCCTTTAGGTAGCCATGTCTGCCCCAATCACAAGGGACGCCGACATGCCCAGGTTCCTCATGGGCAAAGATGCTGTTCTTTGCAGGGACTGGCTTGGGAGGAGGTGACAGGTAAAAGGGAGTCATCCAGGGAGGGGCTTGCTTGTGACCCATGAGGTGGTCAGATAGAACTCAAGTCTGCTCTCCCGAGTAGCCCAAGGGAAGAGAGGGGATGTCCTGAGGGGTCTATGACGGAGGCTACACGACAGGCAGGTGGGTGGGGTTAGCTGAGGGGCCCAGATCCCTCCATCATCACCCGCTGTCCTGTGTTGTCACATTCCTTGTGATCCTCATGGCAGCCCTATGGGGCAGGCAAGGCCGGTGTCTTAGATCCACTGGGCAGGTGGCAAAACTGAGGCTTGCCCGGTGACATGGTAAGCAGCTGTCAGAGCAAGGCTCCAGGGTGCTCAGGCAGAGGGAGAGGCCCCATGAAGAGGACAGGAGGCACTGGGGAGGCCTGGGTGGGGAGGCCGGGCTCTGGTGGCAGTTTCTCCCTCTCCTGGCACTCACCTGTCCCGGTGCACGACTCTTCCCAAGCTGGGCAAGGCTGCTGTCAGCCCCATCTTGTCTGGGAACTGAAGGATGATCATCGAGTTGGACAAGAAGAAACAGAGGGTTACGCTGACCAGGCAGCAGGGCCGGGGTGCATGCAACCTCCCGGGGCAGGCTAGGGTAGGTCCACTGACCCCTGCTCCCAGGGGACGGCATTCAAGGCCTCCAGATCAGTGGATGGCTCAAAGCAATCTTTATTTTCCCTGCGGCAGCCAGTCTGGCATGGCTCTGGGAAGAGGAGGACGGGCTGGCTTGGTGCCTAATATTCCAGCTCTGTGGGGATTTAAGGGAGAGAGTCTACATGGGCTGCAGTCAGGGAAGGCTTCCCAGAGGCAGTGGCCCTGGAGATGGATCCTGAAGGTTGATGAGGAGTTCATCAGTGAGAGAGAGGAGGGACAGGTACAGGGACCAGGAGCACAGGCATTTCCCCAAAGGGCCCTGAGCCCTCAAGGAGGATGTGCATGAAGGGCAGGAGACAGCCCAGGAGGCTGCGGGTTCTGTCCATTCATCAAGTGTCTTCAGGCAGGGTTTGTCCTCAAGGCAGTGGGGAGCCCCAGAAGGCTTGTGAGGAGGGCAGTGACATGTCTGTATACTGAGCTGGAGCCTCAAGTCAGAAAAGTGGGGCAGTTGAAGCTGTCAGGGCCATGGGAGGGGACAGGCCAGAGGGAGAATTCCTCTGATTCAGGTTAAGATCTGATTCCACCACTTCCTGGCCCTGGCCCTGAGTCGTCACTTTCCTCTGAGCCTCAGTGTTCCCGTCTATGAGATGGGGATACTGTGGGGTAATGTTTGAGATCTAGATGAGATAATTTGAGGGAAGTGCTCGGCACCAGCTGGGGGGAGGGGAGACCCTTAATACCAGCCACCATCATTACCATGGGGCGGCACCGGGCTCCACGGCTGCCGGCAGACATCGGAGGGGCCCCTGCCCAGCAGGACCTTATTTACCCCTGCAGGAACGGCCAGAGGCTGGGTGGCCTCATGCCTCCATGGCGTTGGGCCAGGAGGAGTGAGACCCTGTCCCTCTCCCGCCACTTGGGGCCTCCAGTTTGCAGCTCCTCCTACCCTGCCCTCCACCCTCCTGCCTCCTGCCTAACACGGTTTTCCGCCCTTTCCTGCCTCCCTCTTCCACTGGGTGGGTCTCTGCCGCCCCTGCCCCGCGGTCTGTCTGCCTGCTGTGGCTCATGTTTCTGGCCCCCTCACCCACTCCCGCAAGGTCCTGATCTTGGGCCTTCGTTATGTCTTCCCATGGGTTTTTCTTCCTGTCTCCACACCCCACCTTGGCCTCTCACTCCCTGTGTCCCGTTTGTCTGTCTGTCCATCTCCCTCACAGTTGCCCCCGTCGCCGTCCACACACCCTCCCCGCGCATCTCACCATACCGAAGAGTCTGTGTTCATCCATCTGTCTTCGCTCCCTGTCTCTCTCCCAGAAAAATGCTTGCGGGAGTGATGGATGGTCCATTAGAGAAAGATTAACAGGTGTGCGCTGGACTAGAGAAACAGCTGCTGCGGTTGGGGGGGCGGGGGGCGAGCAGGTGACCTTTCCCTGAGAGCATCAGTCCCGCGTCAGCTATGGGGCGGGAGTGTGTGTGGGGGGCATTGTGGGGCCCAGAGCGGGCTGACCCTCATTATGGACTGTCGGACTGTCAGCGGCCCCGTTTTCCATCTCTGCGGCCACCGTCGTTCTGGCAGGCTGGGAAATTGGTGTCTCCGAGCAGCATCTGGGCCCAGCCCCTCCCCACCCGGGGCCCCTCTCTGGGCCCCACTCCTCTTTTGGGGCCGTTTTGTGAGTCAAATGTAATTACAGTTGGAAGTGAGCCTTTGCCTTTTCTTTGGGCTTGAGAGGACTTGGCAGTTTTATTAGTTTTCCCAAGCACTGGTTGCCAGGGGGCGGTTGGGTGCGTTTTTTCCCCGCCCCCCCCTTCTCCTTTTAACCCAAATGGAATCAGAGTCAGGCTAGAGAAGCACCCTGTCACCCTGTCCCCGGTGGAGGGACTGGGCTGGGGGATGGGGTTGCCAGTGGATGGCGCTCTCTCTCACCTCCCACTCTCGCTCTGGCTGTTCTCTCGGCCTGGAGCCTGTCTCTTCTCCTCCCTGTCACTGGGCCCCCTCCCCCTCAGCTTTGGGGTCCCTTCCTCCAGGAAGCTGCCCCTGACTGCAGGATCGCCACTGCCTCAAGGCACCCTCAGCTTTTCTCAGTTTGTCAGCTTGGGTGTTGGGCTTTGCTTCCTGGGGACAGGGACAATGTCCCGATGCATTCACCCCTAGCCATCCCGGAGAGCGCATGCGCCCGGCCCGTTAGTGACCGCTCAGCGGACCTGTGGAGGGTGTGAACCATGGGGGCGTGTGAAGGCGCAGCTGGATGGGTTCCGGGGGGCTCTGTGTGTGTGTCCGGGGAGAACAGTTTGGGGTGTGATTCCGTGGCTCTGGTGCGCCTTGGCTGGGGGGCTCAGAGCAAGTCAGTGCACTCCTTGGAGCGTCCATGTCCTTCTCTGTAAAACGGAGATGCAAGCAGCGGCCTTGCACGTTGTCGGAGGCGTTAGTAATTGTGTTGGGTGTCGGGCTCAGTGTGGGCACGTGGTCAGGCCTATGTGGTGGCCCTTCTCTTCTTTGTGGTTCAGGCGGGAGCATCGTGGCTTGGTGGTGAGAAGAAACCAGACTCTTCATGGTGCTAGAGGGCTCGTGGAAGAGGGGCCGGAGCCCTGTGTGGCACTTAGTGGAGAGGGCCAGAGTGAAATGTCATCTTATTTCATGCCGTTGCTTTATGGATGAAGAAACTGAGGTGGGGAGGGGTGGCGGAAGCCCCTGAGACCCTGCCTCCTAGTCATGGCCCAGAAGGTGGCCTGTTTTATACACCAGTGTTGCTCGCACTGTTCCATTTGTCGGGTGTCACCTGCTGCTAAAAACCAGGAGGTGATCACGTCTGGGCTCAGAGGGTGGCTGTCGGACCAGGGGTTGCTAGTGACTCTAACCCCTGACCTCCCCGGGTTCTAGTGTTTTCCACTGAGAAGTGCATGAAGTACAGGAAAGAAACGTCGTGGGACCCAGTAGGTGCCCAGTCTCTGTCTCTTCTTTGCAGGGGCCACAGTGCTCTCCAGCCACCCACAATCCTGAGCATTTCCGGGGAAGGGAAGCATGGGGAGGGCTCGGGAGGGAGGTCTGCACAGGCAGGGGTGAAGGGTGGGAGCCTTGGAGCCAGGCTGCCCGAGTTCGCATCTTGGTTCCCCTCCTTACCTGCTCCATAGTCCAAGGCAGGGGCTTGGCCTTCTCTGAACCTGCTTCCTCCTCTGAGAAATGGGCTCTTGTGTGGGATTAAGTGACATGAGGCCTGTAAAGTTCAAAGGACAGGTCCTGCACATGGTAAGTGCTTCCTAAGTGGGGTCATGGGAAGACAGGGACTCTCTAGCAATGACTGGCCTATCATCTTGCCTTGCTCTGCATCAAGCCATGTGACCTTGAGTCAGCTTCTGGTCCTGTTTCCTGATCTGTAAAATGGGTGTCACGATAGCTCCCTCAGTGCGCACGGTACCAGCGTCATTTCTGAATGTGTGGAAGGTCAACCCGGTGGTGTCCCACCCTCTTGGTGGGCTCTCAGGGTGGCAGCAGAGGACCAGCCCCCCTGTAAGATTCTCAAGGCCATGTGCTCCAGCAAGGATTCTGCCCTGCTTCCCTGGGGGTCCTGGAGCTGCCGGGCATCCAGAGAGGATCCGTGGCTGTGCTCTGGCCTCACGGGGTCCCTGTCCTCTGTCTCAACGCCTCCACAGCCCGAGGAGCTGACCAACATCCTGGAGATCTGCAATGTGGTCTTTACCAGCATGTTTGCCCTGGAGATGCTCCTGAAGCTGGCAGCCTTCGGGCTCTTCGACTACCTGCGCAACCCTTACAACATTTTTGACAGCATCATTGTGATCATCAGGTGCCGCCCCCGCTCCCCGCAGGTTGCAGGCCCACAGGCCCAGAGTGGGGAGGAGGGGGATCTAAGGCACCCACCCCCGGCTGGGAAACAAAGCGCGTAAGAACACAAAGGAAATCAATTACACCCAAACACAGTTATCAAATATTTAAACATCTGTCATTCAGTAATCTACGCGCTTCTAGATTAATGCATGAAATAGTAAGATCTAGCGGGGGATCTCGTGACTACCGTTGTTCCCAAGAAAGGATGAGAGTCAGTAATATTTGGAGATATGTACATTAACGGTTATGAGATAGAAAATTATCTGTGATTTTGACCAGCCAGAAAATCAAAGGGACTGCTGGTTCTCTGTGGCTTGTTTACATTCATAACCAAAAGAATGTTAAATCTCAAAAAGAGGTGGTGGGTAGACCTCCTGACTTCTAGCCCCAGACTTCTCATGGCGGGTGTCCACGGACTCCAAGTCGAGAACCCCTGACTTAGCGTATACCCCGCAGCAGCAGTGACCCGTGAAACGTGTTATTTGTGGGATGGACGGATGAATGAATGGAAGCTCTCCGTCTCTCCGTCCTCCCTCTGCCTTCCTCCCCACCCCCACCCGCCCTCTGCTGAACCCTCCTGCCTCTCTCCCTCACCCCCCCCACCCCACTCACCCCCTCCCAGCATCTGGGAGATCGTGGGGCAGGCGGATGGCGGGCTGTCAGTGCTGCGAACCTTCCGGCTGCTGCGGGTGTTGAAGCTGGTGCGCTTCATGCCGGCGCTGCGGCGCCAGCTGGTGGTACTCATGAAGACCATGGACAACGTGGCCACCTTCTGCATGCTGCTCATGCTTTTCATCTTCATCTTCAGGTAAGCCCCGCCCACTTGCGCAGGTGCAGGAGGCTGGGGGAGCACTTTCAGGTGAGCCCCGCCCTCCCGCAGGAGGCTGCGGGAGCACGGCTGGCCGAGCTTCTCTGGGCAGCACCCTGGACCTGGGTGTGAATCCTGACCCCATCGCTTCATCTCTGATGGCTCGGGGAGAGTCCTTGCCCTCTGAGGCTCAGTGTTCGCCTCTGTAAAATGGAGCCAGTGCTGCCCTCCCCGCCCCCACCATCTTATCCTGGGGGTTCTGAGAATTAAACAAGGTGGGTGGATCCCTTGAGCCACCTCCGCTCCTCTCCCAGTATCCTCGGGATGCACATTTTTGGCTGCAAATTCAGCCTCCGCACAGACACGGGAGACACCGTCCCCGACAGGAAGAACTTTGACTCCCTGCTCTGGGCCATCGTCACGGTGTTCCAGGTGAGCGACCGCATGTCTTCCTGTGTGTGTTGAAGGAAGGGGTTTCTCCCAGGACCGCTGCTTCGGTGGCTTTTTCAGAGGTGGCCCCTCGGAGAATCCAGAGAAGAAGGGTGACCCACCAGGGAGGCCCCTCAGTTCTGGCCTCCAGCAGACAGGTCCGGGTACCAGGTCGGGGGGTACTGCACGGGCTCTGGGAGCTGGAGTGACCACCTAGGGTCTGTCCCTGCCCCTCCACTCCTGCCCAAGATTTGGACACCTTGGGATTCTCCCCAGAGATGGTTTCTTCACCCATGCAGCCTGCCACCTGCTGGATTCCATCTGCTCCCCTGGGCTGGGCTGGGGTTTGGGGGTGCCCCTGGGCTGAGGTGTCTTCCCACTTCCCCCACAGATCCTCACCCAGGAGGACTGGAACGTTGTCCTCTACAATGGCATGGCCTCCACCTCCCCCTGGGCTTCCCTCTACTTTGTCGCCCTCATGACCTTTGGCAACTATGTGCTCTTCAACCTCCTGGTGGCCATCCTGGTGGAGGGCTTCCAGGCAGAGGTGACTGCAGCCCTGGCAGAGGCAGCACCCCCTGGGGCCCGCACTGGGTGTGTGGGGGGGGTCTGGATGGGGGAGGGCTGCAACTCAAACATCCAGCAGGTAACAAGGTCCCAAGGAGGGTGTTGCCAATTAGGTGGTGAGCTTCCTATCGCAGGAACATGCAAATGGAGGCTGCCTCCCAGATCCCTGCCTTTTCCCTAGGGGTGTAGGACTAGGTCTCTCCATTTCTGAAATTCGAAAGCCCCTAAGGTCTGGATCCTGCCTCCTCCCTTCTCTGAGTCTCAGGGGATACCTGCAGTCAGGCAGATGTGCGTTTATGGCCTCGTGAGCTTCTTGCTTTCCTTTTCTGGGCCTCAGTTTCCCCATCTGTAAAATGGGGGTGAAAAATTCAGGAGGGAGGGATGTGCTGAGCCAGCTTGCATTCCAACAAGAGGGATGGTCTCCCAGGGTGACGCCAATCGCTCCTACTCGGACGAGGACCAGAGCTCATCCAACATGGAGGAGTTTGACAAGCTTCAGGAAGGCCTGGACGGCGGTGCAGGTAAGCAGGTCTCCACTGGCACCTAGGGGACCAGGACCCTTCCCCAGTGATACAGATGGGTGAAGGGCACAGCATCGGGTTTCCCCTCAAGCCCAGGCTCCTGGACTCTAATTCTCTGTGGTTTATTCACATGCACAATGGAAAGAAACACACAAAGGCCCCAAAAGAGGTCAGTGACATTCACAGCCCTCCTGAATTCTAGCCACGGAGGGAGCTACAGTTCACCCAAACCCGTCCACAGCATGCCTCTTAGGAAGAGACTCGGACAGACCTCAGAACACCTGCTTTCTGGTCCTGTTGGTACCACTGGGCAGCTTGGAAGGAAGCCTCCCCCACCCTGAGCCAGTGTCCTCTGTGGTAATTGGGCTGGACCGTCTTTGCCTTGCTTCCTGAAGTGGGCCCAGGAGTGAGGTTCCCAGGCTGGGTGAAGCTTGGGGCTGGTGCTGAACACAGGAGACAAACGATCCGCTCATCCAGAAAGAAAGCTGACATGGGGCACCTGGGTGGCTCAATGGTTGTGTCTGCCTTCAGCTCAGGTCATGATCCCAGGGTCCTGAGGTTGAGTCCCCCATCGGGCTCTCTGCTCAGCAGGAGGCCTGCTTCTCCCTCTCCCACTCCCCCTGCTTCTGTTCCCTCTCTTGCTATGTCTTTCTCTGTCAAATAAATAAATAAAATCTTGAAAAAAGAAAATACAACTTAATAGAAAACAGGACTTAGAGTCCATTCCTTAAAAAAAAAAAAAAAAAGCAAGCTAGGGGTGCCCGGTGGTTCAGTGGGTTAAACCCTCTGCCTTCGGCTCAGCTCATGATCCTAGGGTCCCGGGATCGAGCCCCTCATCGGGCCCTCTGCCCACGAGGGAGCCTGCTTCCTGCTCTCTCTCTGCCTGCCTCTCTGCCTACTTGTGATCTCTGTCTGTCAAATAAATAAATAAAATCTTAAAAAAAAAAAAAGCTGACATGACAAGCTCTGAGGAGCATGTATAGAATTGTTGAGTCACTTGTATTACACACCTCAAACTAAGAAACACTGTATGTTAACTATACTTAGTTAAAGAAAAAAAAGTAAGCTGACCGCTCTCCAGGAAGGGTGGAAGAGAGGCACATGACTTATGGTCCACGCAGAAGGTGGAGGTGTCCCCAGGAAGACTGTTTGCTCTTGTTCTTTCTTTGTCCCCCCTCTGTCTCCATCTCATCCCTCCAGATCCCAAGCTCTGCCCGATCCCCATGACCCCCAATGGGCACTTGGACCCCAGTCTCCCGCTGGGTGGACATCTGGGCCCCGCTGGAGCTGCAGCACCTGCCCCCCGCCTCTCGCTGCAGCCAGACCCTGTCCTGGTGGCCCTGGGCTCCCGCAAGAGCAGTGTCATGTCACTGGGCAGAATGAGCTATGACCAGCGCTCCCTGGTGAGTCCTTGTGGGGTGCTCTGGATGGGTGCTCCCTGCTGGGGCATGTGGTGAGGGACCCTGGGGAGAAGTGCCCGTCCGTCCAGCCTCAGGCTGGTACCCAGGTTTAGGGGACCAGACTCTCCAGCTAGAACCAGGCAGGGACCATGTCTGTTGCATTCCTGGGTGCCCAGTGCCAGAGTAGGATTTGGCAACAAAGGATGAATGAATGAATGAATGAGTAGTGCCAGTAGGTCCCTTAGGAGAATTTTCATCTTGGCTGCAATGTGTAGGGTAAAGAGCTGGGCTTTGGGGTCAGACACATCAGAATTCAAATCTGACCTCTGCCATTTTCAAGCTCTGTGACCACGAGCAAGTTACAGCCCTCTCTGAACCTTTTTCCTTACCTGTGCAATTAGAAGACCACCCTGAGGTGCTGTAGCTTCCTGGGGGGAAATGAGGGGGCAGGAGGAGATGTAGCCACATCCTAGAGGTGCCCACATGTCCAAGAGTGAGAGCCAGGCAGGAGAGGTCCCCTGGGGCCTAGCCTGTTCTGTCACCCGCTAACCAGGCTGGTAGCCCTCTTAGGGCCTCAGTGGGTGTGCGGGCTGCCCTCAGTCACCGCAGTGGCTTGTGTGGGTGGTGTCTTCCTTCCAGTCCAGCTCCCGGAGCTCCTACTACGGGCCGTGGGGCCGCAGCGGGGCCTGGGCCAGCCGCCGCTCCAGCTGGAACAGCCTCAAGCACAAGCCGCTGTCGGCCGAACACGAGTCGCTGCTTTCGGCCGAGCGCGGTGGCGGCCCCCGGGCCTGCGAGGGTGCCAGGGACGAGGGGCCGCCGCGCGCCGCTCCGCCGCATGCCCCGCATGCCCACCACACGCACCACGGCCCCCACCCGGCGCACCGGCACCGCCACCACCGCCGGACGCTGTCCCTCGACACCAGAGACTCGATGGACCTGGCCGAGCTGGTGCCTACCATGGGGGCCCACCCCCGGGCGGCCTGGCGGGCGGTGGGCCCGGCTCCCGGGCACGAAGACTGCAATGGCAGGATGCCCAGCATCGCCAAGGACGTCTTTACCAAGATGGACAACCGCCGGGATCGCGGGGAGGACGAGGAGGAGATCGACTATGTGAGTGGGGGCGGGGCAGGGGCGGGGCCGGAGCCAGGGGCGGGGCTGGGGCGGGGCTAGCGGGGGACTGTAGGAGAGCGTGCAGTGGGCGGGCCAGCAATGCTCCCCGCTGCCCGCCTGGGGCTGGTAGAGAAGCCCCCCTTGCCTGGTCTGGGATAGTTCGCAGGTCATCGAGGGGTCCCAGTCTAGTTTATGGCTGGGCTGGGCGGCGATGGGCAGCTCTGCGCAGCGCTGGCTGACCCGTCTGCGCTCCGTCCTCGCCTTACCAGACCCTGTGTTTCCGCGTCCGCAAGATGATAGACGTCTATAAGCCGAACTGGTGCGAGGTCCGCGAGGACTGGTCTGTCTACCTCTTCTCTCCCGAGAACAGGTGCGCAAGGCCAGGCTTGCTGTGAGGTTAGAGTAGGGGTTGGCGTGTCTGGGAGGGAGAGATTTCTGCCAAGCCAGGCGAAGTTAGTGGTGAAGGGTCTTCCACGTTGTGGTCCGGCGATGCTGGGTCTGCAGGGAAGGGGGAGGGTCCAGGTGTCCTAGATCCCTAGTCTAGGCCACTCCTGTGCTGGCACCAGGTTGGACAAATCCTCAAGTCACCTGGGGTGCTCCCCAGGCAAGGGCATCCGTAGGCCTCCTGGAGGAGGAGGCCCATGTGCTGGGTGTTGGAGGCTGCTAGTATTCCAGTAGGTGAAGCAGGGGTTGTGAAGAAGTGAAGACTGGTCCAGGGAAAGGGAGCAGCCTGAGGGAACACCTGGGGGCAGAAGGGGAGGGTATCAGGCTACGTGTGTCCAAGTGGCTGGGAGTTTGGGCTCAGAGATTTGCACCCGTGTTTGGAGGGCCCGAGTGCCAGGGCAAGGGGGATGTCCTTTGTCGGGTGGTGCCGGTGTGCTCGAGGGAGGCAGCTTCGGGTGGGCACCCTGAGCATACACGAAGACCAGAGAAGAGAGACGTCAGCTTCTCTAGGCTGTCCTAGTCCTCGTGTGTGCCTGGGCCCGCTGCCTTTTTTCCTGGCTGGGGCGTGGGGCAAACTGACTCTCACGTGATGCCCTGCCCACCCTACCCAGGTTCCGGGTCCTGTGTCAGACCATCATCGCCCACAAGCTCTTCGACTATGTCGTCCTGGCTTTCATCTTTCTCAACTGCATCACCATCGCCCTGGAGAGGCCCCAGATCGAGGCTGGCAGCACCGTGAGTGGCTACAGCCTTCGGGCAGGGCAAGGGACAAGGGAGAGGGGCAGGCCACCAGGGCCTGCCCTGGGACATTGTGCCGGGCTCAGGGGGCTAGGAGAGCTCAGCCAGGCCCAACACCAAGCCCCATGGAGGGACATGTGGTAGGAGCTCGCCTAAGACTGTGGCCCTTGGCTGAAGGGAAGAGGCTGACCAGGTGGCGGGCGGTTCTGGGAGCCCCTGGGCCCACGAGAGCTCTCTTCTTTCAGGAACGTATCTTCCTCACTGTGTCGAACTATATCTTCACGGCCATCTTTGTAGGCGAGATGACACTGAAGGTAGCTCCCGGCTTCACCTGGGACCCTCTCCCACCCCCGGCTGGGGACCCCTGGCTCTGGGCCAGCCTCTCCGAAAGCTTCTCACTCACCTGCCTCTCAGCCACATTCCACGCAAGGCCCTGGAGGCCTGTCCCTGCTAGGTGCCAGCCCCTAGGTTGGGCTCCAGGGACTCAGAGGGGGTCAGCCTCGTCCTTAGCTCTCCAGGAGCTCACATGCCACGTGAAAAGCTAATGTAGGGAAATGTTGAAGGTGTAATACGCACTTGCTGCAGGCGTGGGGCAGGGGGGAAGGGTTCCCTCCCAGCTACTTCCCAGAGCGCTGGGCTTTGAGTTGGGTTAGCCAGATGTGTGGGGAATAGGGAACGGGGTGGCCCTCTGGACCTGTTTCAGGGGGCGGTGGGGCACGTGTCCCCTGTCAGACCATCCACCCTGCCCTCTGCGGGACTGGTCCCCACATGTCCCACCTGACCTCGTCCCGCCCCCTCCCAGAGGCTGGCCGCACCCTCCCCTGGTCCCCAATCGCCATCCGGCTGACTCCGCCCATTGCCCCGCCCCCAGGTGGTCTCCCTGGGCCTGTACTTTGGTGAGCAGGCGTACCTGCGCAGTAGCTGGAACGTGCTGGACGGCTTTCTCGTCTTCGTGTCCATCATTGACATTGTGGTTTCCGTGGCCTCAGCGGGGGGAGCCAAGATCCTAGGGGTCCTTCGGGTTCTGCGGCTGCTGCGCACCCTACGCCCCCTGCGGTGAGGACTCCTCCTCTGCGGATGGGGGAATCCCTAGTGAGCTCCTGGGGTCTAAGTGGACCCCTCCCTCTGGCCCTCCTTACCCACTCAGCCCTCTGATAGCCAGATTAGTGCAGACAGGGACCAGGCTGTTGATGCTGCTTCTGGGGGAAGAGCCTGGAGACCCTGGCGGGAGGAGGGTGCTGGAAAGGCGGGGCTGAAGGTGGCAGCCAGGACTGCTACCCACTTTCTGTCTGTCCCTGGGTGGCTCGCTGCCATCTCTGGCCTTCAGTTTCCAGATGATGGTGTGGTGTGGACCCCAAGGGGCCAGGCTTAGGGCATAGCACACTGCTGTGCATATAGATCTGGGGTTTGGGGTTCTCTCCCCTGGTGACTCTGGGAAAAAGTGGGTGCTTTCCGCAGACATGGCTGTGGGCTTATGGTGCCCCCGGCCCCTGTCTGCCTCCAGGGTCATCAGCCGAGCGCCTGGTCTGAAGCTGGTAGTAGAGACGCTTATCTCTTCCCTCAAGCCCATTGGCAACATTGTCCTCATCTGCTGTGCCTTCTTCATCATTTTCGGCATCCTGGGTGTGCAGGTGAGGGGTGCTCAGGCTGGGGAGGCACTGCGGTGAGCTTTGGGGTCGGGGAAGGGGCTCCGCATTCCTGTTCAACTCTCCCGACCTGTGTTGACCAACCTGGGGGCTCAGGTGGCCCTGCCAGAGCACCCATGTCCCTGCCAGCTGCAAACTCCCAGTCCAGGGAGAGGGGCAGACACAGACCTAAGTGTCTGAGCGCAAAGAAGTCTGGGTAAATGGGATCACAGAAGTCCAAGCTACACAGAAACAGAGGGCTGGGCTGGAGGCAAGAGGAAAAGCATCCTGGAGGAAGTGGCCTGGGCACTGGGCCTTGAAAGGGAAGTGATTCCACGGGTCATAGCTGGTGGAAGGTATTTCAGGAGAGGGTAGGCACGTGTGTGGAGGTGAGCTCAGGAGCTAGGGCTGGCACAGAGCCAGGAGCCAGTCGTTGGGCTGGGCCAAGGTGGGAGAAACTTGGAATGGCAGCTAAGAAGTTGGGGCCAGTTGGGGTGCGTCGGTGGCTCAGTCAGTTAAGCGACTGCCTTTTGCTCAGGTCATGATCCCAGGGTCCTGGGATTGAGCCCCACATTGGGCTCCCTGCTCAGCAGAGAGCCTGCTTCTCCCTCTCCCTCTGCCTGCTGCTCTGCCTGCTTGTGCTCTCTTTCTCTATCTTTCTAATAAATAAATAAAATCTTAAAAGAAAATAAAAGAAGGTGGGGCCAGTTTCTGTGGAGGTAGAGACCATGGAGAGGCTCTGACACAGGAGGGACTTGAGCTAACTCGAAGTTTGGTTTGGAGCCCAGGAAGAGGATGGGACCTTAGGGCTGGACAGGGAGAAGGAATGAGGCACATCATAAAAGTGTGCGGCAGGGTGATAGCTAGAATGACCTGAGCCCTCTGGGGTCTGAGCTGCAGCTGGGGACTTCCCCTTTCTTGTCTGAGTTCTGAGCTGAGACCTCCAAGCTCCTCACCTGGTCCCGGGTTTGGGGCTGGAGCTGCAGAGAGGAAGGGCTTGATGCGACCTCCATGTGGACAGTGGACCTGCCCCTTCCAGGCAGGGTGCTTGGGTCCCTAGAGAGGGTCCCTTTACCTCTCTCTTCCCCTTGGGGATATGCAGGCAACTTTCTCCTGTGGAGTCCCTGCCCATAGGATCTGCTTCTTCATTTTTTTTTTTTAAGATTTTATAGTCTTAGGACTGAGGTCTGCGGAAGAGCCCAGAAATCAGACAGACATTGGATCTGCTTCTTCATTTTTTTTTTTTTTAAGATTTTATTTATTTGACAGAGAGAGAGAGAGAGAGAGAGACAGTGAGAGAGGGAACACAAGCCAGGGAAGTGGGAGAGGGAGAAGCAGGCTTCCTGCCAAGCAAGGAGCCCGATGCGGGGCTTGATCCCAAGACCCCAGGATCATGACCTGAGCTGAAGGCAGACACTTAACCAATTGAGCCACCCAGGCGCCCTGACTCTGTCCCTTCCTAAACCTCATATGACTTTGGGAAAATTACCTAACACCACTGCACCTCAGCCTCCTCATCGGTGAGATGGGCTGAACCCCATGTTGGGGGACTTGGTGAGATGCTGTGCTGAGTGCTTTGTCCAGGTTGTGCACAGAGGAAGTGCCCCCCTGGGGCGGGTCCCTTTCCTGATTTGCATCCCCTCCCACCCCCAGCCTGGGTAGACTGGTCCGCTAACCCTGTGGTCCTTACTCCCCTCCACCCCCCAGCTCTTCAAGGGCAAGTTCTACCACTGTCTGGGCGTGGACACCCGCAACATCACCAACCGCTCTGACTGCGTGGCCGCCAATTACCGCTGGGTCCACCACAAGTACAACTTCGACAACCTGGGCCAGGTGAGCCCTGCCCGTGTACCCCTGTCCTGACCCCCTGCTCCCCAGTGGATGGGGGTACGAGCTCTTTGGTGCCAACATTTGGTGCCAACATTTCCAGGCTCTGGTCCAGCTCTGCAGGGACTGACCCTGTGACTTCTTTCTAGGGCTCGGTTTTTCCCTCCTGCAAAATGGGTAGGGGGAGCTCACGTCACAGGCAGTGCGAGGCTTAGAGATCCCAAGTGCTGCGCGTCTTGGGAGTGCAAGGTGCTTGGAGGGGCTTCAGTGAACACTGGTTCCTGGCCTCCAACTCTCTACCCCGGGCACCTGGACAGGAGTTTTAGAGACAGCCAGACCTGGGTGTGAATCCCGGCTCTGTGCCAGTTACTGTGGGCGCTCTGAGCCTCTGTTTTCTCATCTGTAAATTGGGAATGTGACGGCCTAGCAGGCGGGCAATGGTAACAGAAAGTAGCAAGCCCCTGGTCCAGAGTGGGTTTCCTCTCCCAGCACCCATCTACTCTGCTCTCCACCTCAGTGGGCAGCCAGGCCCCCTGCCCAGTTTCTGCCTTGCCTGTGGTCCCCTGTCCTGGGGGCCTGCCGGGCGTGGCCCATCTGGTCATGCCCCAGACGAGAAGAGCTTGAGGGCAGTTACGGGTGATCAGATGGGGAGTGCCTTCCCCAGGTCCCACGAGGAGGGAACGAGGTCTGGGTCTGTGGGACCCTGGGCCTGTGCCCCGCTCCTCTGCCAGGGACACTCTGGCTGGATGCCACTGAAGCTGTCCCTCACGTGACCAGGGACCCCACTTGCCATGCCCCCGGGAGCAGAGCCATGGGCCCTAGGGCAGCATCCAGTGGGCAGGGAAAGGGAGTCAGGAACTGGGACACAGGAGCTCTCCCAGCCCCTCCAGATTTTCTAGAAGCAGTGCCTTTCAAGTTGTTAATGACTCAGTGGTTGATAAAACAAGAGGTTTGAAAAAAAAAAAAAAAAAAACTGTTCCTGGAAGCTGAGGGAAAGCCTGCGGAGGCCTTCTATGAACTTGTTCCCGACTCCCTGAGCTCAGCGCCAGGCCCAGGGCCCCATTCCCAGGAAGCATCCCCAGCTGGGCCTCTTGATGCCAGGCTAATACCCCAGTAAGGTGTTCTCGAAGTAAGGTGTTCTCAGTGCCCATATGGGGGAGTTAGAGCACGGCCCAGAGCCTTTGGCTGCTTGCCAGGCCACTCAGGAAGGTTCTAGTGTCTGTGCTTCGGTGCCTTCCCGGGTAAAAGGGGAAGTGACAACAGCTGTGTGTTTCCCGGGGCCCAGGCTCTGCACTTCATGCCTCTGTGACCCCAGGGCCCCCCAGGAACATTTGCCTCTTGGCATGTGAGGGCTTCGTGCCCTTGCCTGGCCACGAGGACTCCCTCTGTGTCTCTTGCTCTGTCGTCCTGCTGGGTCTGAGCCCTTTCCAGGCAGCCCTCAGCACCATTCTCAGCTGGAGGGGAGGAGGTGGAGTCTGTCCCCTGGGAGTTGGGAAGAAGGGGTCTGCACCTGCAGGGCAGGAGACCCATCCCAGAACACCATTTCCTTGCCCAGGGTCCCTGGGCCACAACAAAGGAGCCAGTGTGAGCTTGAACCGGGGAGCTTCTGGAGTGGGTGTGTGACCTCTGGTCAGCCACTGGGGATTGGGGCTCTGCAAGGACGGCACTGCTGCTGCTGTCCACTTCTGAAAACCTTTATTGAGTACCTACTGTGTGCAGGGCACTGTGCTAGTGCTGCAGGACCAGCCCGTCGACCTGTTGAGGGGACATGTGTGTGTTTTGGCCCGCCCGCTGTGTAGGAGCCTTGGCTCGTGTCTCCTGGGCATTCCTTCCATTTAAAAAGTCTCACACTAGTGAAGGCAATTATTGCCATTCACAGACAAGGAAGCTGGGGCCCAGAGAAGTTGAGGAAATTGCCCGGAGTCACACAGCCAGTGAGTGGCAGAGTTTGGGCAGAGCCCAGGGCTCCTGACTTCTCTCATAAGCTCCTGCTTTCAGGTACTAAAGGCAAGCTTGTGTGATGGTGGCAGAGCCTCTCATGCTTGTCAGGAACTTTCTAGTTTAAAGTCTCAGCAGACCCAGCTGGCAGGCACTTAAGCTTTAGCTCCATTCTGTGGGCGAGGGGACAAGAGCTCATGAATCTTATCAAATTAATTTTCAGAGCCAAGCCCAGTACTCCTGGTTTAGTGCTCATTCACCTGCAAGAGTGTCTGTAGGGTTTGTGGCAGGCACTTAGTAGGTTCTCAGGAACGGTTTGTTGTCATCCTCAGGGAAGTCCTCTGTCTCTCTGCCTCCTGAGGGCAGAAAAACGGAGAGCTGTCTACACCTACCACCCCAGGCCCTCTCCCTCCTGTGTCTTCCAGGCCCTGATGTCCCTCTTTGTCCTGGCCTCTAAGGACGGCTGGGTGAACATCATGTACAATGGACTGGACGCTGTCGCTGTGGACCAACAGGTGGGGGTGGGCTGGGACCAGTGCAGAGGACAGTGAGGGAGGGACAAGGTATCTCTGGGGCCCAGTTGTCTAAAACTGGCATCAGCAGGATCCCCAGCCCGGGTGTCTCCCCCTGTCAGCCATGGCCCACCCCTCACCGTCCTGGCCTGAATCTTCCACCATTAAGCTGCTCTGAGGTAGCATAAGTCACTGTGCCATTTGCTTCACAAACCCCCTGCTATGCAGGAAGAAGATGCTAGACTGGCTTCTGCATGGAGGGTCAGAGCCTTGTGCCTCTAGAACCAAGTGCAGGCAGGGGAGAGAGGGTGAGCCAGTTGGCAGAGGGACAGCAGGGGCAGGACGAGGGGAGAGAGCACCGTGTTCGGGGAGTCGTGAGTTGGGGTAGGTGGTAGGAGGTGGTGGAGGGGCTGGGCAGGGCTGAAAGGTCAGGAGGCCCCTGTGTGTGCCAGGGCATAGGGCTGGAGTTGAGCTGAGGGCAGTGGGAATCAGGGAGGGTATTACGGCCTGGTCCGCTTGTGGAAGCTTCCGGAGGCTCATTATCGCGGGGCCCAGTGGTCGGCCTGCCTCAGCCCCATCTGCTGCTTCCCGCAGCCCGTGCCCAACCACAACCCCTGGATGCTGCTCTACTTCATCTCCTTCCTGCTCATCGTCAGCTTCTTTGTGCTCAACATGTTTGTGGGCGTCGTGGTGGAGAACTTCCACAAGTGCCGGCAGCACCAGGAGGCCGAGGAGGCTCGGCGGCGCGAGGAGAAGCGGCTGCGGCGCCTGGAGAAGAAGCGCCGGAGTGAGTGGGTGGCTGCGGAGGGTGGGGCCTCCCTGGCCTGGGCTGCCCCGCCTGTGTGCGCCCCATCCTGTGTGCGCCCTGCCTGCGTGTGCCCCATCTCTTCCTGGTGCAACAACTGGTTTTCCTCGTGCATCTTCTGGGCCTCAGGGGCTGGAAGGGAACAGAGGGTCGACTCTGGACTGCTGGCCCTGCCCACCCCTTCAGAATCTCCCTGTCCAGGTGACCCAATCCCCTGTTGCTGTCCACTGACTCCACTGGTGGCCCCCTGCTGGCTCAGTTCCTGAGGGCAAAGGCCTGGACGCCTAGCCATGAGCTGCAGGACTCCTTCCTTACCCCCAGCAGATCCGGAGCCCCTGCCATGATGGGCGTATTTGGAGGAGATGGGGACAGTCATTGTCCTGCCATCCACCACCTCCTACCCCTTTTCTTTGTGTCCACACCATCAACTGGGCAGAAGAGACCTAACTCTTACTCTTGGGGCCTGGGATGTTCTGACGTCTCTCCCCTTGCTTCCTCCCTCCCCTGTGCTGTTCCCTCCATGTGCTCTGTTCCCTACCTGGGCCCCAACCCTGTGTGGTTTGTGCCATTCCCCCACCCCCCACCCCCATCCCCCACACCCCCCTGCAGAGGCCCAGCGGCTGCCCTACTATGCCACCTATTGTCCCACCCGGCTGCTCATCCACTCCATGTGTACCAGCCACTACCTGGACATCTTCATCACCTTCATCATCTGCCTCAATGTGGTTACCATGTCCCTGGAGCACTATAATCAGCCCACGGTGAGCCCTGGCCCCAGCCCCAGCCTGAGGTCACATGGTAGGGTTGGGTTCTCAGCAGGACCCAGGGACAGGATGAGGTAGAAGGGTCTGAGCAGCACCCCCATTTGGGGCCCTGGGCTCAGGAAGCTCATGGCCTGGTAGGACAAATGAAAGAAAGGGAAATGTCACTTGCTCTTGGTGAGTGGGGAGGTGACATTTGGGCCCAGCCTTGAACATGGGTGCCAGTGGCAGTGGTGTGTGCGTGACTCTGCAAGAGAGGCTACAGATATTAACTCTAATGCTCACAGCAATCAAAGGTGGGGGAGGAGCCTTTCTACAGATTTTGTAGAGGAAGAAACTGAGGCTCAGAGGACATATGCTACCCAGATTACTTAGCCTATAAGTAGCAGAGCCAGAACTGGAACTCAAATTTGCATTCAAGGCCTACCATGTGGCCTCCACTACTCCCCAGGCATATGGAGCCTGGGGGAGGGGCATTCCTGTGGCAGGATCATTGGAGACAAACACGGGCCTGGAGGGAAATGACTAGTTCCCAGCCAGTTGCCAGCAGTACTGGTGCGGGCATGCAAGGAGCATGTAGGGAAAAGTGCATTCTAAAAGCCTCAACATTTTGGAGCTAGGGGGACGAAGGGTGAGGCTGAGCCTCCAGGTGAGGTTTTGTTATCTTGTTTTAAATGACAGGAGAGGTATATTATAAATGCAGGGAAAAGGAAGGCAACCATTAACAGAATGAGCAATAATTGTAGAACTTCCAAATTAACATGAAGAAGTAGGGTAACAATGCTGACTATTTCTTGTGTGCCCAGCACTGGACTATTACCTCACTTAATTTGTATTACCTCGCTTAATTTGAGGTAGGTACTCTTATCATCCCCCATGCACAGATTTGGGAACTAAATCCCAAAGAGGTCAAGTGACTTGCCTAAGGTCACATAGTGAATAGGGAGTGTGTGCTGGGCCAGGATTGATATCTAAGCAGTCTTGTTCCTTTTTTTTTTTTTTTTAAGATTTTATTTATTAATTTGACAGACAGAGATCACAAGTAGGCAGAGAAACAGGCAGAGAGAGAGGAGGAAGCAGTCTCCCCACTGAGCAGAGAGCCCAATGTGGGGCTCGATCCCAGGACCCTGGGATCATGACCTGAGCTGAAGGCAGAGGCTTTAACCTGTTGAGCCACCCAGGCACCCCTAAGCAGGCTTGTTCTTAATCATGATCTTCATACTGCCTCATATTGCCTCCAGATGGGTAACTAGACCAAACCAGCAGAAATAAGGAAGAAGAAACAGCAATGTAAAACAAATAGTGCACGTTAAATAAAATGGAGGGGATAAAAGCTGATATAGAAACCATTGCACTAAATGTAAATGGACTAAATTCTCCCCTTAAAAGGCAGAGACTTTCAGGGTGCCTGGGTGGTTCAGTGGGTTAGGCCTCTGCCTTCAGCTCGGGTCATGGTCTTGGGGTCCTGGGTTCAAGCCCTGCATCAGGCTCTCTGCTCAGTGGGGAGCCTGCTTACCACCCCCCCTGCCGCCCTGCTGCCTGCCTCTCTGCCTACTTGTGATCTCTGTCTGTCAAATAAATAGGTGAAATCTTAAAAAAAAAAAAAAAAAAGACTTTCTGAATGGAGGAAGGTAGGGGGCAGCCCCTGGGGTCTGGATCATGCTTCTCTCTGCCCTTCATAGTCTCTGGAGACAGCTCTCAAGTACTGCAACTACATGTTCACCACTGTGTTTGTGCTGGAGGCTGTGCTAAAGCTGGTGGCGTTTGGGCTGAGGCGCTTCTTCAAGGATCGGTGAGCAGCTTGGCTGGGCTGGGGCAGCATGGAGTGGGCTGCTGGATGGGGAAGGGGTCCTGACCCCTGGGGAAGCCTGGAACAGCCAGAGTAGGGAAACCAGTAAGTGGGCACTGACGGCCAGGGTCCCCCAGGTGCTGCCTGCAGCTCTGAACAGGGAGTGATTATGGTCCCACCTGACAGATACAGGACAGTCTCTTATGTCTCTTCAGTTCATCTTTCATGGGTCCTCCATAACTCACAGGCAGAATGGGGCATACCTCACATCAGTCCTTCTTTTCAGAGGGAATAAGTGAGGTTCAGAAAAGTTGATGGACTAGCCCAAGGTCACATGGAGGAAGCAGGCTCAGGATTCCAATCTAGAAGTCATAGCTCATTCCTCCTCCTCTTCAGGAGGCCAGAGATGTTTATTTAACACGGTCAGCCTCTCGCTTGAGGGATTGGAGGCTGTGGGGGTCAAAGAGGGAGCCAGACTCAGTGGGGTCTGGTGGGGCTGGTAGGGAGGGTGACCACACATAGCCGTGGGCCTCATCAGGAGGGTGGAGATCTGTGACGCTCCTCCCAACCTAGGCATTTCTAAGCTAGAGCGCTTCTCGCCCTGCCTCCCACTCTTGCCCTCTCCTGCCCGGCTGAGCAGGTGGAACCAGCTGGACCTGGCCATTGTGCTGCTGTCGGTCATGGGCATCACGCTGGAGGAGATTGAGATCAACGCAGCTTTGCCCATCAACCCCACCATCATCCGCATCATGCGGGTTTTGCGCATCGCCCGGGGTGAGGGGCACAGGGCGATGGGGTGGGGCTGGGCAGGGGCTGGATGGGACTCCCAGGAGTGGGGTGGGAAGAGGCATGTGGGCATAATGGGCTTTTTACTGAGCAGTGAGAACAGCAGCCAGGAGACGCACACACCAGACATACACACTTGCCCCCTGTCTGTACACACTCATGTGCCCTTGTCCACAGACTGCTCTGTATGGCACACTGTACCTCCACCTCCTTATTTTTTTTTAAGATTTTATTTATTTATCTGGGGGAGGGAGACAAGCCAGAGGAGAGGCAGAGAGAGAGGGAGAAGCAGACACCCTACTGAACAAGGAGCTCGATGTGGGACTTGATCCCAGGACCCTGGGATCATGACCTGAGCCAAAGGCAGAAATTTAACCGACAGAGCCACCCAGGCATCCCATCTCATCTCCCTATGACACCATGACCCACGTGGACCAGCCTCAGGTTGGGATGAAAGGAACTCAGGGCAGCTGGGAAGGCACCCGGAACTCTAGTTCCTTGTGGGCGTGAGTCCAACACTGGCTAAGCCATGCAGTCCTCGATGCTTCCTATAACATTTGCTTCCCCCAGAAGCTCCTCTCTCACCCTGAGGCTGGGCTTACACTCCCTTCACAAACCTCCCGCCTCTGGCCTGGTACCTCCCGGTCTTTTGCTTCTCCACCTGCAACAGCTTGTCGCCTACGGGCTCCCAGGTGGGGAAGGTGCGGAGAAATTCAGCATAGAAGTCTGGAGCTTTCTTTAGCCTGAGGGAAGGGAGAGATGTGGGTACTCAGGCATGTTAGCCTCATCTCGGTGAACTGTGCTCATGGACACACTTTGGTCCCATTGTGTGTGGGCCCGCCTTCTCTTTGACACATTCCCACTGACACCTGCACCTCGTGAATGCACCGTTGTGCACAGCCTTGTTCAGGGACACCCATGTACTTACTGTGTGGCATCCCGGAGCTGTCCCCTTTGCTCACATACTCCTCTGGCTTCTCCCTTCTCCACCTCACTTTTGCACACACACACACACACACACACACACACCCGCCCCTCACACACACTCTGCCTTCACCTGGGCTGAGTGGGCCGGGCTGGATCTCCCCTGCAGTGCTGAAGCTGTTGAAGATGGCTACCGGAATGCGGGCCCTGCTGGACACGGTGGTGCAGGCTCTGCCCCAGGTAAGAGCGCCCCCTTCTGGCGGCCTGCGTGGCTGTCACTGGCATCTCACAGGTCCTGGGTTCCCTTCTCCAGCCTGCCCAGAGCCAGGGCAGAATCCTGTCTCCAGAGACAAGGTTTGAGCCTGGGGCTGTGACAGAGACAAACGTCAAGTGCTCACAGTGCCTGCTGCATTCCAGGTCCTGAGCTGGGTTCTGACAACCCTTATGGGGCCCTCAGGAGTGTCCAGGCTTGTGTGAAGACAGATGGTTCCAGTCAATGTGGGGAGGAGAAAGAGGGGGTCCTGACACTCCCTGGGGAAATCAGGGCGGACCTCAGGGGACTGTGAACTTGACCTTGTGGGGTGGCTTGGCAGAAGGAGGTGGTGATGTGGATGGGAGGTTCCGATAGGACCTGTTTGGTGGGGACAGCATGAGACGCTGACCTGGGTGGAAACCCTAGCAAGTAGGAAAGCGCACATCGCCTCATCCCATTGGCCAGTGGAAGGGAGAGAGGATCAGGGCCACACAGGATGTGACTTTCATCTTCCTGGGAAATCCGAAATCCCAGTCCTCCCCTCCCCCACTGTCCTGACTCCTTAGGACCCCCCTTCGCCCTCACCTCAGGGTGGCCTCTGCTCTGGGGAGAGCCTCATACACATTCGTTTATTCATGATGACTCATCTAGTCTTTAGGGATTTCAGGCATCTTAAAATAAAGGGCACGATCCAGCATGATAAAAATGAGGATAAAAAATTAACAGCCCTGGGAAGGTGGAAGCAGAGCTAATTCTCTCAGGCACATGGGCCAAGGATGCTCGCAAGTTTGCTGTGAGTGTCCCAGCAGCCTCCTTACAAAGGGAAAGCGACAGAGTTCTCATCAGGTCTGGAGGGAAAGCAAGCAGGGATGTTCATTCAAACGGATGTGGTTTTTCCTAACACGCAGTCCCTTCGGAGGAATTTTTCACATGGAGATGCCCGGGATGTCCCAGCTTCAAGTAGGAAACACGATAGTAATGACAGTCACATCAGCACTTTTAAGAGACGTACACATCCAGTACCACATAGGATGGGGGACTTACTCTCAAAATCTTTTAGCTGTCATATGGACATCGGACATTTTCTCCGTTCTGTGTAAAGTGCTATGAAAATGACACTCCCACCAGTCTCTGCCCCCCTGCAGAGAGAGGAGGCAGCAAGGAAGGCTTCTCAGAGGAGGTGACTCTTGACCTGGGCTTTGAGGGGTTGGGCAGAGGCACTTACTAGGCAAAGACAGGGAAAGGGTCTTCCCTGCATGGGGAACAGAATGTGCGAATGGAGTCTGGTTTCTGTGCGGCTGGAGTCTGCGGTGGGAAGATCAGGCTGGGGTGGGGGCTAGTCCACGGGGCTAGGTTGCAAAGGGCTTTGAAGCCAGGACAGCAAACTCGGGCTTTATCCTGTGGGCAGTGGGCATCATAAGAGGTTCTGGACAGGAGAGGCCTCAAGCAGGATGGCCTTTAAGGAGTGGGTTACAGGAGAGGCTGGAGGCAGGAGGCCAACGAGGAGGCTGCAGGGGCTGTGCAGTCTCTAGGAGATGCCGTGGGTGGAAGGAGGGACGGACCGGGAAGGTGAGGTCCACCCTGGTTCAGAAGTGCCGCTCACCTGGGCCTGCAGAGGGCGTGAAGCTGACCAGAGGTCCAGGGCCACGCTCACTCCCTGGCTTCGGAGTTGCGCAGTAAGTGCCTGACCGTTAGCGAGCAGAGTGTCTTCTAATGAGTCAGACGCTACTGGTATGGTTGTACAACAGCTTGGAGGAAATCCTTCTGCGGAGCAGAGAAACATTAGGGGGCTGTGGTTAACATGGTTTACTTTTCAACAATTAATGCAAACCTTCTTCTGATTCTGTGCATGCAGGACTTCTGAGGGTTCCGGGAGGTAGTCTGTTTCTAGGGCAGGAATATTCTCGAGCCTTATCTCATCCATAGCATTCGTTAGAGGCTGTCTCCGGTGTATGGCTGGATTTGAAATAGCTTTATAATCGGGGACATTTTGTTCCCACAGGAGCCGTGGGACTGGGGTGGCTGGGTTTGCGGGAAGTTTCTGGGGCTCACAACCCTGCGTGATTCCTCTGTCCGCTTCCTTCCACGGCCAGGCCCTGTGCGGGCTGAAGGAGGCTGACCCAACCTAACCCAGCCCAGTCCCGACTCTCAAGGATTTCTCGGCCCTGCAGAGGCCGGTGTTGGGGACGCGGGCAGCAGTGCTGTTGCTGAGACACGACCCCCCCAACCTCACTCTCTGCATTCGTTCGTGGGATGTGGCCTAGCACACGTGTGTGTGGAGGAGTGATTGTGCCTGCCGGGTTTGAATCCTAGTCCTCCCTCTTACTAGCTGTGTGACCTCGGCAAGCCGCTTCCCCACTCAGTGCGTGTTTTTGTCATCTCCAGGATGGGGTAACGTGTAGCTCATAGATGTCTGTGCGGGATAAGCGAGCTTACGAATCGGAGGTGTTTGAAACCGGCAGCTCAGGGGAAGGGCTCTGCCCGCATTTTGTTATTCTGTGTCCTTGGGGGACCTGGCCTCCCCCCTGCGTTGGGGGGGGTTGCGGCTGCGGGGTGCCGGCCTGGGGCACAGAACCTGACCCTCAGGCTGGCCCCGCCCCACCTGCTCTCCCCGACAGGTGGGCAACCTGGGCCTTCTCTTCATGCTGCTTTTCTTCATCTACGCCGCCCTGGGCGTGGAGCTGTTTGGGAAGCTGGGTGAGTGCCTCCCGAAGCAGGCCCCGGCTGGTGAGGGGGCAGAACAGGCCTGGAGGAGGGCGTTAGCAGGGTGGGGAGGCCGCAGATGTGGCCGAGTGTCCCATCAGGGTCTTTGTAGTGGGGGATGTCCCCACAGCTGGCCCGTGTGGGGACAGAGGGGTGACCCTCAGCCATCGATGCCCACCCTCCGGGGTGGGTGGTACTTTTGAGAGCCGCCAGCCTGGATGCAGCGGCATATGTGAGGCCTGTGCCAGCAGAGCCCTGACTGGGAGCCCCCCGCCCCGCTGTCTGAGCTCCCAAGGATGATCCTTCTGGCCACGTGCGCCAGTGCTCATCCTGAGCCAGCACGGCCCCAGGGAGCGCGGGGGGGGGGGGTGCAGGCCCAGGGCAACACAGCCCCTGCCGAGCCAGCCCTGCATGGGGTTTCAGAAAGCGGGGCTCCCTTGGGGGCTGGCCCTCACCCCTCTTCCCTTCTCTCAGGACCTGATACATCAGTGAGGGGAGGAGCCAGGCTCGCCAGAGTCTGAGTGCCAGCTGGTGTGCCCCTCCCTGAGCCTCAGTTTCTCCATCTGTGGGCTGAGCATAGTCCATACACACCTTCAAGGATTGGGGACCCTGAGATGAGGCTGGGAGGCCCTGGTGCAGGGCGGGCCAGGCAGGGACTGTGCAGTGGGACAGGGCTGACCTCTTCTCGCCTTTCAGTCTGCAATGATGAGAACCCCTGTGAGGGCATGAGCCGGCATGCCACCTTCGAGAACTTTGGCATGGCCTTCCTCACGCTCTTCCAGGTCTCCACCGGCGACAACTGGAATGGGATCATGAAGGTACCGGGGGCCGGCTGGGGAGGCAGCCAGCGGCTTGGGGGCTAGGCAAGGGTTCTGACAGCTAGGGCTCCCGCCCGGCGCTCCACCGCACACACGGGAGGGGAGAGCAGGGCAGTGGGAAGCAGAGGGACCTGCTTGGGGCTCTGAAGCCCAGCAAGGTGGAGATGAGCCCAGAAATCGTTCTCTGGGTACCTCTGCCTGCTGCTCTGGGATCAGGGCTCCGCCCAGGGCCAGAGGGGACTTGGGGCCCACAGTCCAGGGTCAGGGGCTGCAGGCACCGCTCCTCCTCACCTGTCCACCCCGGGGAGGCTCCCTGGCTGCGGTCCACGGCCCGGCCTGGGCGGGACGGGGCTCAGGGAACGCAGAGTGGAGGCGCCCGGGCCCTCGCCGGGCCCTCACAGAGCCTCGCCGCCCCCGGGGCAGGACACGCTGCGCGACTGCACCCACGACGAGCGCAGCTGCCTGAGCAGCCTGCAGTTCGTGTCGCCGCTGTACTTCGTCAGCTTTGTGCTCACGGCCCAGTTCGTGCTCATCAACGTGGTGGTGGCCGTGCTCATGAAGCACCTGGACGACAGCAACAAGGAGGCCCAGGAGGACGCCGAGATGGACGCCGAGTTGGAGCTCGAGATGGCCCACGGCCTGGGTCCCAGCCCGCGGCCGCCCGCCAGCTCCCCGGGGGGCCCTGGCCGGGGCCCGGGCGGGGCGGGCGGCGGGGGCGACTCCGAGGGCCGCCTGTGCCGGCGCTGCTACTCTCCGGCCCAGGTGGGCAGGGGTGCAGAGGGCGGCACCGCGGGGCTGGAGGGGGCAGTCGGGCGTCCGAGGCCTCAGGCAGAGACCTGGGTCGTTTTGAGCCCCACCCTGCCCGGCTCCATTTTAGGGGTGACCCTGTGACAAGGGGGTTGGGTCCCGCCCGCCCCGCAGTCCCTCCCCCCCCAGAGCTGGCCGATAATCCCGCCTGTCCCCACCCCGTCCCCGTCCGCCTAGGAGAACCTGTGGCTGGACAGCGTCTCTTTAATCATCAAGGACTCCTTGGAGGGGGAGCTGACCATCATCGACAACCTGTCCGGCTCCATCTTCCACCACTACTCCTCGCCGGCCGGCTGCGAGAAGTGTCACCACGACAAGCAAGAGGTAATGGCAGCCTCAGTGGGGAGCTGGTGCCTCGTGGTGGGGACAGTGTGAAGTCTGGCAGAGGACAGCCCAAGGGAAGAGCGTGGGTCCCCCCGACCAGTGCTGTTCAGCTTACAGGGGTGCTGAGTCTGGGGGCAAGTGGACCAGCGTTGGCATTCACAGTCTGGGACGATGAGGCTGCCCGAGGGCGCGGCCCCGGCCTAGCACTGGACTGACTGTCACGCCATCCTGTGTCCCCCACCCCCTGCTCAGACTGGGTCCCCGGTGTGTGGTGGCATAACTTCCATGCTCAGCAAATCTCTGCCTCTGTAACTACCTGCTTGTGTCTTTCTGGAAGACCAGGCCTGCCCCTTCCCAACCCCCAGGGTGACCTGAGGCGGCCACCTCTCCCTGCAGGTGCAGCTGGCCGAGACGGAGGCCTTCTCCCTGAACTCAGACAAGTCCTCCTCCATCCTGCTGGGTGATGACCTGAGTCTCGAGGATCCCACAGCCTGCCCGCTCGGCCCCAAGGACAGCAGGGTGAGAGGTCCCCGCGGGCTTCGTGGGGCTGTCCCTGCAGGCTGGCCTCCACCCGGCCAGCCAGAACACTGCTTCTTCCTCGTGCATGGGCCTAGGTCTTTACCAGGCACTTGGCTACAGTGACAAGGAAGACCCTTGGGATCTTAGGGCCAAGCCTGGAGTGAGCAGGAAACAGCAACCTGCCTGGGACACCAGAGAGGGCTTCCTGGAGGTGGGGCCCTTTCACCTAGGTTTTGGAAGATGACCATTGTTGGCCAGGTGGAAGAGCGAGAAGGCCATCTCGGGCGATGAGAGTGGCCCAAGCAAAGGCTGTGGAGCAGGGGCATAAAGGCAGCTGGGGCAGGGTCTTCCCTGTCCCCCCTCACCACCCTAACCCGCCTCCCTTTCCTGCAGGGTGAGCCGGACACACCTGAGCCCGTGCACGCAGGAGAGGTGGGCGAGTGCTTCTTCCCCTTGCCCAACACAGCTGTCTCATCGGATCCGGAGAACTTCCTGTGGGAGAGGGAGGTGGTCCCATCCAATCCCGTCCGGTCCTGGCTGAAGCAGGAGAGCAGCCGAGGTGAGGAGGGGGAGCCCTCACCAGCTCCCCACGGCCCCGATCTCTGGCAGCTGCTGCAGAGGGGCTGGCCAAATGCTTTTCTTAGTGTCTCTGCCCAGACAATTCTATTGAGTCCAGAAAGAACCAGATGCTTAACAGACAATAAAAGATGGGATTCTCTGGTCTGATGTAACAATGATAAAAATATCAAGATAATACAGGGAGGTGAGATAGTAATGATCTGGCAACCTGATCTAATGGGAGGTTCATGCTGAGCTCCTAGAAGCTGTGGTGAAAAGGGAAACGGGTTACATAGAGTTCTCATTAGGCAGAAGGAAAGCTGCCAAATTATTGTGGTATTTTTCTAGAGCTGAATGTGAGACGTGTTTATCCACATCTTCACATGAGGTGATTTTGAACAACAGAAAGCCCATTGTAAAATGTTGGGACATTTATCTTTCGGCCCCACACTCAGCCTCCTGCGTCTGTGCGCTGGGCTTGTGGACAGAGGGTCTAGTTCCCTTGTTCGTCACTTGGGCTCTCCTTCACCTCAAGTCTTCTTGGAGGGTGATGGGAATCTGGTTCCACAGCACTAGCTCACGGAGATGAGCTCATCAGCAAAGAGACCTCTCCAGACCCTGAGCCCACCCCAGGTACTTTCTGGAAGGCCAGGCATCGAGCTCCTTCCAGGAGCTGGGGGTGGAGTGACTTTTCTAAGGACTCTCCCTAAAGCCAGTGGCCTTGGTGGCTAAGGTGCCAAGACCCCAGGCTTCCTGGACCAGAATGAGGGTGCAGGACCCAAGAGCCACTCTGATTGAGTAAAAGCCTGTCCCCTTTAGTTAACTTTTCATTTGTATAGTCCTTAAACAATAAGACGACACAGAACAGGAACCTCCCCCCACCCCCGTTGGAGACATTCAAGTTATCCAGCCTGAGGTCCCTCTTTCGAAGAGGAAGGAGCTCAAGGGTCCTTGAGCCTGGGTCTACTGGCTCCAAAAGCTTGTCTTTGCCCAGTGGCCAGGAATCAGAGCGGCTGGCTCAGTATTTCTTTCTGGCTTTTGCAACGGAGACATCAGCTCTCAGAGGGGGAGATTTACCCAGAGTCCCACAGCCAGTTTGGTAGGAAGCCTCCTGCCTGCGGGTCTAGAAGGCATCCTCCAGGGGCCTACCAGCCCGAGCCCGCTCCCTAGCCCCCTCTCCTCCTTCCCCAGCTGCACCCCCGAGGCCCTTCTCCCCGGATGCCTCCAGCCCTCTCCTGCCCATGCCCGCCGAGTTCTTTCACCCTGCTGTGTCTGCCAGCCAGAAAGGGCAGGAGAAGGGCCCTGGCACTGGGACCCTCCCCAAGATCGCCCTGCAGGGCTCCTGGGCATCCCTACGGTCGCCGAGTGTCAATTGCAGCCTCCTCCGGCAGGTATGGACACCTCCTCGTCTCCACGAGCTTTCCTGCTTGGGGGCGGGGGGGCATCTGAGTGGGGCCTTGATGTACAGGTGGAGAAGGAGGGGCAGGTCTGGGGGAAGAGAGGTCTGGCCTACACGCCCACCAGTACTGCACTGGCTGGAGCTGCCTACTGGGCATGCAGAGGGCACGAAGCACAGAGCAGAAAGGTTACTCAGAGCCCGCAGCCCCAGAGCTCGGAGAAGCAGGAGCTGCCCCAGCTCCCATGTATATGGTGGAAGCAGAGCTGGTCCAGTGCTAGCCCAGCTGCTGGTCCCAGCTAGGTGCCTGGCTGTGTGTGAGGCTCGGGGGCAACAGATACAAAATCCCTGCCCCATGGCTTATGCTGTACTGTTCAGTGCATGTGTTGCAGGGGTGCGAGAGGAGAGGGTAAGCCAAAGTAAGTGCGTGAAAATCATCTATTTGAGAGTGATACCTGGCCGGGAGAAGATTGCCCCAGGAAGGGACGGGGGGGGGGGGGGGGGGCAGTTCTTGGCGCTGGGAAGGCAGTGAGGGGTGAGGTACATGGATGCCCGGGGAAGAGATTTCCAAGCAGCCTGGGGCCAGGGCTGAGGGGTCCTGGGGGGAGGGGGAGAGCGAGGGGAGGATGGTGAGAAGAAAGGTCCCAGAGGGCTGGGATGGGGTTCTTGGGCCACCACGTGAGGGGGGTTAAGTAAGGGGGGGGGGCGGCGGTGCAGGGATCACAGCAGGAGGCTACTGCCAGTGACCACCGACAAAGGCCACCCCTAAGCTGGGATGGGTGGTGATGTAGCGGAAGGGCCCTGGGGTCCTGGGTGCATTCTGAGGGGAGCTCCCGAGGCATCGGAGGGGCTGCTGTGCCTGTGTCTCTGGGAGGGACAGCCTGCCCCAGGGGCAGAATGGGGACACCTGCTGCGGACCCTCAGCCGCCCCCGCCTTGCCGACCCCTCCCCCCACCGCCCCCCAGGCCACAGGGAGCGACACGTCGTTGGAGGCCAGCCGCAGCAGCTCGGCGGGCAGCCTGCAGACCACGCTGGAGGACAGCCTGACCCTGAGCGACAGTCCCCGGCGCGCCCTGGGGCCCCCGGCCCGCACCCCGGGCCCCCGAGCCGGCCTGTCGCCCGCCGCCCGCCGCCGGCTCAGCCTGCGGGGCCGGGGCCTGTTCAGCCTGCGCGGGCTGCGGGCGCACCAGCGCAGCCACAGCAGCGGCGGCTCCACCAGCCCGGGCTGCACCCACCACGACTCCATGGACCCCTCGGACGAGGAGGGCGCGGGCGGGCGCGGCGGCGCGGGCGGCGGGGCCGCGGGCAGCGAGCACTCGGAGACGCTCAGCAGCCTGTCGCTCACGTCGCTGTTCGGGCCGCCGCCGCCGCCGCCGGGACTCCCGCCGGCCCGCAGGTTCAGCAGCACCAGCAGCCTGGCCGCCGGCCCCGGCCCCGGCCCCGGCCGCTCGCGCAACCCCGCCCGGCCCCGCGGCCTGGCCCGGAGCCCCTCCTGGGCGGCGGACCGCAGCAAGGACGCGGGCGGGGCCCCCTCGGCGCCCCCCGAGCCGCAGCCGGGCCCGGCGGAGCTGCAGCCGGCCGACGCGGCCAGCAAGCGGAAGAGATGAGGGCCGCAGGGGCCCAGCCGGGCGCCCCGTCCCACCGTCTTTTACCTCAGGAGCCAGGGGGCAGGCAGCAATACTTTGGCCACAACCTGGGCGTCGCGCAGGGGCCAGCCAGCCAGCGCCGGGCCACCGAGAGGGTGGCCTTGAGCAGGGTCTGGGCTCGCCGAGGCCCGGGGCCGTGGCCCTGGCTGTGGCCCTGGCTGTGGACCCCAGCCGTGGTCCTTCCCGTGCATATACATATACATATATATATGCATATATATAGAGAGAGACAGACATATATATTTATTTATTTTTTTTACTGAGAGCTTATGATTTCCAGAAAGTGCTACAGTTGGAGGTGGGGGGGTTGCGGGCTGGTGCCCAGATATAGGGCTTTTGCCGGATGCTTCGGACCCAGGCCAGACCTACCCCAAGGCGGATGGTCCAGCTGGGGCGTTAGCAGCCGAGCTCTTTGGTATCTCCCCCCGCCCCGGGGCTGGGAGTAGCTTGGGAGAAGCTCTCAGGCCTCTGAAGTTACTGTGGCCGGGGAGACAGGCTCAGAAGAAGAGGTGAAATTCAGGGTGCGTTTTTTTTTCCTTTAAAGAAGAAACGCCGCTAAGATCCTCCCCCCACGTATTGGGGTGTCTGTCTTGTTCCTGACTGTCTAGTTGTCGTGAACAGTCTTTTGTAGATGCCCCAGAGCACACTCTTAGTCAACCAGTTAGATGTCTTTATTTAGGAAAACCAGGGGTGAATAGTCGTACTTTCTTAGGGCAGGGGTGGGGGGTGGAGGGTAGCTCCAAGGCTGGGCAGGGTCTTCAGCCAGTGGGCAGGGCACTTCCAGGGGTGTGGGGGGGTAGTCTGCCATGGCTTTGCCCCCCAGGGAGGCCAAGGGCAGGCATGGAGGCAGCAGGAGAGAGGAAGGGTAAAGGGTATTGAGCAGGGCATGCGGAAGCTTGGAAGTCAAGGGTACCAGCCTGGTCTGTGCCCGCTAGGCTCCACTGCGGGTACCCTGGGCTAATGCAGTCAGTGGTGGCCATTACACGCCACCTTTTATCTATCTGCCAGGTGGGCTCTGAGCCATGGTCATTCCTGGCGGTCATGCTGCCCCGGGCCCCTGGACAGGTCTGCCCCTCTCCAGTGGAGTTCAGGGGAAAGCAGATTCAACAGGATTCTAAGCCCAGATGGGGGCACCTGCCTCGTCCTGGGACCAGCCTCGCTCTCCCCCCGCCACCACTTTCCCAGGCTGCAGATCAGGTTTTACTCTAGCTGTGCTTCCCAAATGGGTTCACAGATGGGTATTTTTTTTGTTGAATAGTTACGCATTTATTTCAGTATTTATTAAGAAATAAACCGTACACCGAACCCATGATTCCACAGATATTGCTTAGGTCAAGGGGAAGTCTTCGGAAGTGAGTGGGTTTAAGGTCACTTTAAAGAAGCCGGTTGGGAAGGTGAAGGTCGAGGCCGTTGGTCTGCACACCCATGGGGTCCTGGGGTGGGAAAGGCTGCCAGTTCAGGAAATGCTACACTTCGAGCAATAACCCGGGTCCTTTGCCTTGGTGAGTTTCCCTCGGATGGCTTCAGTGGGGCCCTGTGAGGGGGCCCTTGTCCTCGTTCCCAAACCCTGACCTTAAAGAAACTTGCCTTCAGGCCGGGCTGGTGAGTGGTACTGAAGGGCTGACAGCTTGCATGGGCTCCGGGGACCTTCTGAGCGCTTGGGGCCTGGGCATGAGGCAGCGAGTGACTCAGCCTTTGTGGTCTGCAGAGCCCTTCAGAGCTGGTGTGGGGAGTGGGGAAAGGTGGGTAGGCCCACTTCCCGCATGAGGAAACTGAGTCCTGGAGTGGATGAAGTGGCCAGCTGGGGATACCTCAATGCCCTGGAATTCTGTAGGGAGCCAGCACCTGGGTGTTTGGGGTATGAAAAAGTGTGCCCTGTGGTCAGAAGGAGTGGGTTCAGAAGGCAAAACCTGCATGTGGGTCTCCGCTGGCCCCATGGAGTTGGGCCAGCATGGAGGTCAGACCTACATCAGCCCTTCAGCCTCCGGAGTTTGGCTCTCCTCCCCTGGAAGTGTGGAGGGTGGACTGCTGTGCAGACAGCGAGGAGATGCCCGAGCGCTGAACCCCCTCCCAGGATGGCAGCCTCCAGTGGGAGGACTGCCTGAGCCCTCCCTCTCAGGGAGCAGCCGGACCTGGGGTCCTGTCCTCTTCGGCTCCTGGCAGCTCCTCAGCAGGGTTGGGGGAGGCTGGGCCCAAATCCTAAGCTTCCTGCTCCCGCGAGCCTTGTGCAGCATACCTTGCCCTGCTGTTTTGGGACGGGGGGAGCTCCTCCGGGGAAGAAGAGGCCCCGGGTAGCTCGGCCTCACCCTCCCTCCCAGCCAGGCACTGGGCCCAAGCCATCGTGGCTGGAGGGGCGGAGGGCACACGCACATTAGGTGTGCAAGTCAGCACGTTCCTGGAGGGACGTGTGTGCTGGAACCAGAAGAGGGACCTGGGACCTAGAAAGTCTGAGTAGAGGACCGATTGGGGTTCAAGGGTTTGGTCTGTGACACTCTCAACAGCGTCCATTTTCCGGGCCTGGGTGTTGTCTTTCTTCATCTGAGGGGCAGCCTCTAGCAGTGTGCACGGCTGTGGCTAGGCACAGTCCAGAGAAGTGACGTTCCCAGCGTCACCAGGTGATGGGTGCCTGGGCAGGGAATATGCCCTGGTGTGCGCGACATGAAGCCATCCTTTTACTCTCAGCCTTGTGGTCACAGAATGAGCAGACACGTGGTGAGGATGGTCTAAGCAAAGGGACTGGCCCTAGCGAAGCTGGGCCGGACAGAGTGGGGTGAGCCTAGAAGTGGGATCGGCTGAAGGTAGAGAGAAGCTTGCTCTGGGGTGGGAGGGGCTGTGGTTGTGGGAGAAGAGGCTTATTCCCCAGGGTTGGGAGGGGCGTTCCAGGTACTGTTCCCAGGCACTGGGCTTTGTTTCTGGGAGCTATAGGAGTTAGGGGGTCCGGGAAGCCGTGATCGGCTGGCTAGGACAAGCCAGAATGAATGGGGGTTGGCTGAATGGCTCCTCTGCCCTCCTGACCCTGTGACCTCTTCATCACAAAAGCACAAAAGTACCCTAAATCCCACAGATCTGGCCCCAGGGAGAGAGGGGAACTTGGTGTTGGATACCCCAAGCTATCTGCTTGCAGGGCTGTGCCGAGTGGTGGCTAGCAGGCATCTGCACAGATGGACGCGAGACCCGATAGGGCCGTGGCCCACCCTGGCCAAACGCTCTTCCTGTCCCCTGCCCAACCGTCTTTGCCCCTGGTAGCTCCCCAAAGGATGAAGCGTGCACAGTACCAGCCCACTGGCCTGTCTCCCCCCAGACCCTTCCCTTCCAGCCTTCTGTTTTCTAGGGCCAACTCTGGCCCTCTTTGCTGCGCTGTGTAAGGGCTTGGGGTCTTAGAAGCCGCTCTTTAGCCCAGATACACATACTCTTTTTGTCTTTGTGCAATAATCAGTGTTCCTGGTGGAGCCTGGCTTGGCTAGGGCCTGGGGAGGAGGCAGAGGCTGCCACCTCCAAGAAGCCCTCAGCCCGGGCCCGCCACCGTGACTATCACACTCTGAGTGGCTGTACAGTTTCTACGGTGTGAATGAACTTCCCTCCTAGTTGCTGACGGCACTGGTCCCTGCTGGCCCAGATGGCCGAGGCATAGAGAAACCAAGTGGCAGCTGCCACCATGTTGTTTTGAATAAAAACACAGAAGCCTATTTCAGAAACTTTCCGTGTGCCTGTGCTCTTCTTTCTTTCGTGGGTTGGGTGCTGAGCTGGGGGTTTCCTGGGGTGGGGTGGTGAGAGGTTCTCCATCAGGCTCCAGCTGCCGGGCTTAGGGTGTCTAGGACCTAGAAAGGGTCCTCTCATGGCTGGGGTCTGCTGCGCTGGGGAGGAGGCGGAGCCTAGCTCTGAGCGTAGCCTAGCAGGAGCTCTGGTCCTGTGGCTAAGATGCTGGGCTTATGTGGGAGGGTCACACGGGAGTAATTCATAGTTGACTCACTCTTGGCACTGTTAATGAAATTCATATTCTAGGTATTATTAGGATTCTCTTGGCTGAAAGACAAAAGCCCAACTTGAATGAGCTTAACAATAAAAGAAAAAAGCCAGAGAGAGTGAGATAAGGAAAAGAGAGAAGAAAGAAAAAAAGAAAAAGAAGAAAATAACTTAGTGGTTTGAGAGAAGTTGGCTTCAGGTATAGTCAGATCAAGCGCTCCAACTATGTCACTAGGACACAGTCTCTCTTCGCCTCTTGGATCTGCTTCCCTTTACATTTACTGCTCTCCTCTTCTAGTGGCCACCGGCAACCCACACTTAGGGCCTGTCTATCCATCCCTCGATGGATGAAAGCTTCCCTCCCTGACAGTCCAGCCAAGTCCATGGGCTCTCATCGGTTTGCCTGGGTATGTGCCACGGAGTTGGCCAGGCCTGAGCACTGGGATCCAGGGATGGGGGTGACACACCTGCCTAAGAGCAGGAAAGGGACAAAGTGCCCGAGGAAGGTTGCTGTGCACTTGCTGGGAGGAGGGAATACACCGGGGCTGGAGTTTTGTCCCTGGAAAGGGCTGTTGTCATTGCTGCCCTCCTAGGTGAGGCAAGAGGCCCAGAGAGGTCTGGAGAGTGGGCATCAAAGGGCTGTGAGAGTAGAACATCTGAGCTGGTGGCCAGAGGGCCTACCCGTCCCCACCACCTCGTCTGGGCCTCTTGACCCCCATTCCCCCTTATGTGTCCTTTCTCTCCTTGGTGGCATGGCTGGGCAGGGACACAGGGACCTCGGGTTGGGGTATACCTCCAGTGCCACACCTCCATCTCTGGGGCCCCGCCCACTCTGGAGAATGGGGGGAGCTAAGGCTACCCTTTGACCTCTCGCCCCTGCTGTTGCTCTTGGAGCTAATTGAGAAATCACCGTCCAGGTTCCAGAGGGACCCAGATGCTCCGCTCCAGGTGACTGCCAGCCTGCTCAGAGCCTTGGGCTTTCCTGTCCCGGGCGTCTCAGGGGGAGGCCGAAGAGGCCTTTCTAGTGGGATAAGGGGGCGTCTGCCTCCCTGGAGACAAAGCGGCGGGACGCCGGGAGGGAGGCGGAGCGGGAACTCCTGAGTGTGGGATCACCTGTTGGGATGCCTGGGTCTGCGACAGCAGGCCTGGCCCGAGCTGCTGGGCTGCCTGCCCTTACCCAGACAGGGATCGTACCCCCATTTTCCCAGGAGGAAGCTGGACAGGGCAGGCCCTCTACAGAGCAGGCCAGGGCCCGAGTCCGAGTGTGGCCCAGGCCTGTCTGAACGACACGGCCCGGGGCAGCCTGCGGCCCACCCCGCACCTCATTCCTCAGCTGTGAGGCCTGGTTTCACTACCCAGCTGGCGATCTCGGGCCTAGAGGTCCCCGGGGAGCCCTGGCTCCTGGGGGAGCCCCCTGGTTCCAGACCCTCCTCTCCCAGACCCTTGAGACAGAGCTGCTGGCCTCCCCCGCCTGGTGCCTCAGACTCCACGTATCCCAAACGCCACCTGGCAGCCAGACCTGTCCTCGGCTGCCCTTCCCTGGGTCTTCGCCTCCCTCTGAGGGCCCCCTGTGTGCCGCCCAGCCCGCAGCTCTTCCCCAGCCCACGCCTCTCTCTCTGCCTGTCACCGCGCCCGGCTGCGAGCCACGGGGAGGGCCCAGGTCCGGGTCAGGAGAGGCAGGTGTGCGGGGTCCCGCTCAGCTGACGGACCAGAGGCCTCAGGCTCCCCCCTGCTTTGTCCCCTCCACCAGTCCCTGTGAGGACAACGAAGTGACTAGTGGCAGCTTGCGGGTCCTGAGCCAGCCGGGGGCTGGGACCACAGAGGAGATTCCGGTGTGGCCCTGCCTGCGGTTCCATCCACATGGGCCCCACTCACGGGGCCCGGGCCCCGCTGCTGGTGGGACCAGTACTGGGGGACACAGGTGGTCACCCTTTGGCTGAGTGGGCACCCATTTACTTTCTCTCTCCCAGCTCTGCCTAAACTCTGCCATAGCCCTTTAACACCTGAGCCTGTACCCGGGGTTCTGTAGGACCAGGCCACTAGCTATCCTCCCCCGTTCCCTTTCTCCCCTGGCCCTGGCTAACTCTTAATATCCCTTCGGGCCTCATCTCAAATGTCACTTCTTCCAGGAAGCCTCCCCTGCGGCTCCATGGCTTTCTCTGCCTCCTGACTGAGTCCCAGCCGCTCGGCAGCCCCCACAGCCCCTCCTCCCAGCCCAGAACTTGGTGCCAGGCCGAGACTCAGCAAATGTCAGCTGCGTGCTTGTGTTTTGAGAGCAGAAGAGACTTTGAAAACCATCTAAACCCGTCCCTCATTTCTCTACCTGAGGCAACTGAGGTGCAGAGAGACAGAATGGTGTGCTCTGGGTCACACGGGGAGGCGGTGCAGGGGTGACCGTCACCTATAGGGCCCCCGGGGGGCAGAGCGCTGCTTTGCTTTCCTCTCCCTTACCCATTAATAATGGGATTAAAAGCAAGTTGCTGCCAAGGAGAGAGAACAACCTAAAAAAACAACGACCCAAGAACTCTTGAAGGGAAGGACAAACTTCAGCCATCAGCACTTTTTACTTTGACCTGAATTCATGAATTTTAACCAAATAAGCACCGGCATGTTAGGCAGTAATGCACGTACCATTATGCAAAGCAACTATTATGGCTGTAATGAGAATCAGATTCTGACTCGGTGGTGGCCTTCCAGGAGGGAGGCCTCCTCCAGTTGCCTGCGCTGTGACCTCGGATTGCCGTTGCCATGGGAACGCGGCTGCCTCGGGACTGCATGGACGGGAGGCTGGTCCTGTGGGGAAGGGCGCAGCCGACAAGGCTGTTTCCTGGACAGAGGCAGCCCGAGGCGCAGAGGACGGTGGACAAGCCCCCAACTGGAGGCGGCAGGGTGGGCAGACTCGGCAAAGCCACAGTGCCCGCAGGCCCCCACATCCTCCGCTTCCCCTCCGCGACTGCCCCTCCAGGAGACATCCCTTCCAGAAGGCCTTGGTTGAGCGTCTACGTGCAAGGCTACGTGGGAGGCCTGTGTCAGGTGCTGGGATGTAGTGACAGGTCCCGGCCCCCCGTGAGCCGGCATCTCAGCATGGGGGGACGTTTAATAAAGAGCGAACAGACACAGGAGCGATTTCGCAGCCTGGGAGGGACTGGGGGAGGGGCAGGGTCCTTCTTCTCGGGAGGTCAGGGGTAGCCAAGGCCTGAAGGAGGAGACGGACACAGCCGTGCGGAGGCGTCAGCGAACCTTCAGACGGTAGAGAGGACAGAGAACGTAGGACTCACCGTTAAATTTGAATTTCACAGTTAAATTTTATTTTATTTTATTTTATCACTTTAAGAAAGATTTTTACTTATTTATTTGACAGACAGAGATCACAAGTAGGCAGAGAAGCAGGCAGAGAGAAAAAGGAGGAAGCAGGCTCCTTGCTGAGCAGAGAGCCCGATTCAGGGCTCTATCCCAGGACCCTGAGACCACGACCTGAGCCGAAGGCAGAGGATTAACCCACTGAGCCACCCAGGTGCCCCTTCACAGTTAAATTTTAAACGGCAAATAATTTTTTAATGGAAGTGTGCGGTACTGGGGACACATGGACACCGAAAAGTAATCTGTTGTTTATCTGAAATTTGAATTTTTGTTGGCTGAATCTGGCAAGCCCATCCGAGAGGGGAAGGGACCTGCCAGGGCTGCGGGTGCTAGAGGTGAGCTGCACCCCACCCACACGTCCGCCCTCATTGCCCTGGGAGGCTGCTCATGGTCTCTCTGCCAGTTTTGACCTTAGGTCCCCTTTGACTCTGTGCCTGGAAACGCCCTCTGACCCTGTCCTTGCCTGCCCGACCCAGGCGAGGCTCCCTCGTGGATGCTCTGAGCCTCCTCGCGCCCCCAACCATCAGTGCGGCTTCCTCTCCGTCCCCCTGAGTCCCGCCTCCTTCACCGGGCTCTGTGGTCCTCAGCCTGCAAGCCCCACCTTTGCCGCGTCGGGAAACATCCTGCCCCTCCAGGCTGTCCGCACGCTCTGCTGACTCTTGCTCAGCTCCTCACTGTGTTTTTGAATGAGCCCTGTATATTTTTGTATTGGGGTAAAATACACCTCAAACTTACCATCGTAACCATTTTTGAGTTCACACTCCAGAGGCATTCGTGCTCACACCCCTGTGCAACAGGCACCAGCATCCATCTCCAAAATTGTTCATTTCTCCCAGCAACTCCCCATCCCGTCCCCCACCCCATCCCGCTTTCTGTCTCCTTGACCTTGACTCCTGGAAGTGAAATCACCTGGGGTTCGTCCTTTTGCCACTGGCTTACTTCACTGAGCATCAGGTCCTCAAGGTTCACGCGCGTCGGACCGCGGACTGCACGTCGGTTTCCTTCCGTCTTTCGGCTGCATGATCACTGGCCGGCGGCCGGGCCAGGTTCTGGTTCTTTGTTGAGGGAAACACCTGGGGAGTTTCCACCTTCAGCTGCGAGGAGTCAGGCTGTCACAGCTGTGGGCTTGAGTCCAGTGGGTAGGGTTTTGTGTGCGCGGCCGTGAGTTGGATCGCTGTGCCACATGGTCAGTCCCTGTCCAGTACCTGTCCAGTCCCTGGTGGAGCTGCCCTGCTCTTTCTGCAGCTGCCGCACCATCTTCGAGCCCGTGCAGCCCCTCCCTTGGATGTGATTGTGGGCAAATACTAGGCAAGCTCGTGGGGAGCTCATCGATGGGATTTTTGGCCTCCTCCTCTTTCCATTCCCCTCCCTGGGTTTTTGACACTCTTGTGCCTCAGGGGCGGTGTGTGGCTTTCCCTGATGGTGCTCAACACCTCCTGGCTTTTATTTCCAAAAGCCCAAAGCGGAGCTTGCTGAGTTTCCGGGGAGGGAGGAAGGGTGAGGCATGCCCAGCCCCTCCAGCAGATGAGCCCAGAGCTCCATGCGGGTAGGGGACTGGGTTGTGGTCTGACCCCGCGGGGAGCATCCTCCTGGCCGAGAACCAGCAGTCTAGAAGGATTGAGTCATGGAGTTCCACAGGCTCAAGGGGCCAGTGATCCGCCCAAGGCAAAACCTGGGTGGTGGGAACAGCCCCAGGAGTGACGGCCTTGATTCTGGGAGAATAGAGAAGTGGTTCTTTATGTTCTGAGCTCCCGGGCTGAGACGCCTCCGTCCACACCTGTTGCGCGCACGCGGCCATCCTGAGGTGATCAGGTCTCCTTTCCCTCTGCACAGCTGCCGGGGGACCCAAGCCAGCTCCTGCTGCCTGGGGCAGGGCAGGGGGCCAGCTGGCGGCTTCTGGGGTCTCCTTATCTTCGGCCAAGGTGTAACCCCTGGAGGATGTGGCAGCAGGAGTCCGGTGCTGGAGGGGGGGTCCCCCCAGGTGCGGCTGATGACGTTCTCTGTTGGCTCCGTTTCAGTCTCTTCCTTCCCTTGTCCTTCGGGCTCTCTTGTGCTCACTCCTCCCTTCCTGTCTGTGTGTCTCTGTCCATCTGTCTCTCCGTCTGGTCCTCTGGTCCCCTCTGTTGCCTTCTGTGGCCATTTCCCTCCTATTTACAATAACAGAAAGCACAGCTCGGACCGAACCCCCAGTCCAGGCTCTCCGAGCTCGCAGTCCCCGGGAGGGAGCCTGCTCTCCTGCCCAGCGAGGCCGGGGGCAGGTCACAGACTGGATCTGGTTCTGTGCTCTGTTCTCACATGGTGATTTGTGTCCTGCCTCCTGTGTCTCTTGTGAAGGTACAGGCAGTCAGGACAAGAGTCATCAGCCCGTCAGCCCACTGCCATCAGGCCACTGAGTGAACAGGGCCCAGAAGAGTCACCCTCTTGGGGCCAGTGAGGGGACAGCCCGCTGTGCTGGTGCTGACAATGACAAGCAGTCTCCTGGATGAACAGAGCCACCAGGACTTTCCAGCTAATAGCAGGAGGAGGTGAGCGCCTCACCCCTGCCCCAGGGCACCCCACTGGGGTGTTCCCCATAAGCACTTCTTCCTGAGGAAGGCAGAGGCAAAGGTCAGCACATCAAGGCTCTGGTCAGCTTTGGGCGAGGGAGGAGCAACTTCCTGCATGGCCGGTGAGGGACACAGACCCAGGTCGGGCACTGTGGTCTTTTCCCAGAGCTGGATGTACGTTTAGAGAGAGCTGCCACCAGGGCTAATCTGGCTGGTGATGGGCAGGCCACGGTGTCCCACCTGAGAGTGCTGTAGGCAGCTTCTCGGCCAGTTCACAGCTACCGTGTCTCCTGGTCCCCAGGCCCCAGTGTCGTGCCCTCCCGTTGCGTGTGGGCTGGACCTGGTGACTTCTTCCCAACCAATAGCAAATGCAACGGGGGTCACTTCTTCCACCAAATGAGGGTCACTTCTCCCACCTGAGCTAGTTCAGCTCCGGGGATGTCATTCTGAGAATAGGCCACAAAATAGGCTTCTGGCTTTCACTAGACCGGTCCTCTATTGTCCGATGTCACTTTCTCTAATGAGAGCTGGCTGCCGTGTTGTGAGCAGCCTTATGGAGAGGCGACCTGCCCAGAGCCTACCAGGCCAACAGCCTGGGGGGAGAAGGCCCCCAACAAGCCTCCGTAAACTGAGCTTGCCAACAGCCACTAGAATGAGCTTGGAAGCGGGTCTCCCCCATCGAACCCGGAAGCCACCCTGTGGCCCCAGCCACAAGCCGGGTACAGCTGTAGGAACCCAAAGAGGACCAAGTCAAGCCTTCAGAAACAGTGAAATCAGAAATGTGTTGTTTTAAGCAGCTGAACTTTGCAGTGATTTGTCTTGTAGCCGTTGGTAACAGATCTAGGTACACACTGTACTGTGTTACGGGGTCACGTCTTCAAGTATGTGAAATGCTACCGCAGACAAATTAATGTGGGAAAAAATCAGAACAGTGGTGGCCTCCTGGGAGTAGAGGTGCGACTGATTGACAAGGGTCATGAGGAATCTTTCCGGGATGATGGTAACATCTTCTGTTCTGACGGGGGCTTCTGCGACACGGGTATATGCCTTTGTCAAAAATCAAATGACTTTCAAGATTTGTGCATTTCATTGTCTGTAAATTTCACATCCAAAACAGCAAATGCTAAAGGATTTAGGGGAAACTGGACTGATGTCTTCAGTTTGTTTTGAAGGGCATCAAAAAAAATAAGATGGCACAATGGGTAGATATTGATAAAGCAAGTTCACTAAAAATCCTTCCGACATTGCTGCGTGTGTGAAATTTTCATCGTAAAATGTTGGGAGAAAATAATTTATTTAACAAATACAGAGTGCTTCGTGGGAGAAAATTCAAATAGTAGCATTGTGGCTGGATAGGAATTGTAATCAAGGTCGGTTTTGTGCGAGACACCCAGTGGGGCTCTTTCATGGGCCTGACATCATTCTTACAGCTGGTGCACAGGAAAGCAATGATGCGTCTGAACTTACAGATGGGGAAACTGAGGCACTCCATCAGGGTCATGCAGTAAGCCAAGTGGCAGAGCTGGGATTTCCCCGGGTCTGAGTCCTCAGAAAGGTTGAGTTGTGTCAGCCTGGGGGTGTCCTTTCTCTCTGTGCCTCAGTTTCCCAGTCTCTGATATAGAGATACAAATGGCCGGGAGGCACTGTTTGGCTCCACCTGCCCTCCCTGAGAGGCTCAGACACCTGCCCAGAACTCCTGGGTGCCTCGCTCCCATGCAGTGGGGTCCCGCACGTGGAGGTGAAGTTGCCTCACCACCCACTGGGTTCCACAGGGCCTCACCTCCGTCTTCCCTTTCGCAAGGACGAGGCTGCTCAGGCCATTCGCAGCCCCGACTCCAGAGGAAACCCTTGGGGCGCCTCCTCCTGAAAGTATCAGGGAGGCCCTGGCAACACTTCCCGGCATGCACCAGTCCCCACAAATATGCATTTTCAGCCCATGTTTCCTCCAGTTCAGAGAAGCAGGAGAGGATAATAGCAGGACCCATGACTCTGATGTTTCCCTCCACCCCACCACGCCCCCAGAATAACATTTATTGTTATGTGTCCCATGTCCTCACAAGCATTTCCAGGCAGGGACAGAGGGACAAGAGGCCCACCTGCAGGGCTGACCCAGGGACCGGAAGCTGGTCATGCACTTCCCGTGTACCTGGGGCTTCTCGGCCCTTGACCCTCACGTCAGTCTGGAGAAGTGGGTGTCACTGTTCCCTCTTCTGTGGTCAAGGCAGTGGAAACGCAGAGAAGCAGAGCGACCTGCCCAGAGCCTACCGCCAGGACTCCAGCCCTGATGAGCCAGTGCGGAGGGCTCGGTTCCTTCTGGCTGGCTCTGCGGATCGTAAGTAGACTACGGGGGAAAATAAACTATCCTTCCCAGGTGTCTGTGGCCTTCTGAGTATTCTTAACAGTCAGTTCGTGGGCTAACCTGTGTTCACAGCTTTCCCACTGCTCTTTAATCCTGAAAACCCAGAGGCTCTACTCCAAACCTGGGTAACCAGAGGAGGAGGAGGGGGAGGAGAAGTTTCCTTTTGGAATGTAGGGTGGTGACCAGAGTAGGTCCCCACGAGGTCAGAGGCTGGTCCAGGCTGTAGGGAACTGGGAAATGGCAAGGACTCTGGGCGCTGATGGGCTGATGGGATCTCCACACCCTGCGCCCCAGGGCTCCATCAGGGGCCATGGATGGAGCTGGGTCCGTGATTCCCTCCCTCAGCTCAGGCTCCCTCCCCGCTCCGGGATTTACATCCTGCAGAGCGTGGGTCGAGGAGAGGCGGGGAGGAGAAGATGATGGGTTTTGAAGTGGCCCTTTGTTTCCCCAGAACCTGGCCTCCAGGGTGGGTAGCCTTGGAGTGAATGTGAAGTGGGGACAACAGCCCAGTGTCCTGAGGTCATGCACCACCTCTCCGCCCCTCTCAGTGGGGCTCTTCCCGGAGGGAGGTCAGGTGGGCTGCCTCTGCCTTCCATTACCTTTTATTCCTGCCATTCCCAGGGTTGCAGGGCCTGCTCGGATGTTTAATTTGGGGTTGGTGGGAGTCAAGCTGGGGGGCGGGTGCGACATTCTAGAACAATTCTCAGCCTCTTTCCTCAGCTCCACCCTCCCTTGCCCCCAACGCTGCCTGGCGGTCCTGTCCGGTCCTGTCCACTCCGCAGGCTCACTGGGGACTGTCCCAGCTCCCCGCTGTCCTCCCCGCCTGAGCAGGGTCTCCCTCCCTTCCTTTCTGTCCTCAAGGGTGCAAACTCCCGGACTCAGCCCCGCACATCACCTGCCCTGAACCTGTCCGTGGGATCAGACACACCCTCGGTCTGGCTCCCACGGCTTTCCTCCTGTTCCTCTTCTTTGGGATGCTCCGAGTTGCCATCTTATAGGTGAGTGACAATGAGCTGAAGGCCAGGGACAGCCCCTGCAATTCTTGAGACCGTGGTCTGGTCGAGGAGGACGGGCAGCAAGTGAGAGAGGACAGTGTGCCTGCCAGCTCCCAGCAGGGACCCTTCCTTGTCCCTGTGGGTTGTACCTCATAGAGGGTAGGGGTCCCGATGCCTGTCCTTTGGCCCGCCATGTCACTGTAGACTCTGACCTGGGAATGTCACCTGCTGCCAGGCAAAGACTCCAGAAGCTGCTGTGCAAGGTGCCGTGTGTGGAGGTGAGGTTTTCCAGCATAGGGCAGGCCTCGAGGCACTGCCAGCTGGGGTCTCCCTGACAGGTGGGCTGGGCTGCCCCGAGAGGCCTCCCTTGTTCTTTGCCTCCAGTTTGCTCGTCGGTATCGCTGGTCCAGCTGGACAGGCTCTAGAAGCTCAGCCTGAATGGGCTGCTGCCTGAGTGGCCACAGCCCCTGACCTCAGCCCCACTGTACCTGTCATCCCCTTGTCCTGGGATCCCCTGTGTCTGCCTCTGTGTCCTCAATACCTAGGGCTTCCTTGAAAGCCGGGCCACATCTAAGCGGTCTGGGGGCTCGGGGGCCAGACCCAGGGCCAGACCCCACGTGCTGACAAGACAGGGAAGGGAAGAAGGACCAGGCCATTATCCCCCCCGACGATGCCGGTGAGCCCCCCCTGCCTCTGTGACAGGCAGTCCTGCCTCCTGGGAGCCAGGCCAGATTAAACCCTCAAGTCCCTAAGCTCTGAGAAGATTATGTGTATAATGGCGAGAACTACGGAACAATTGTTAAGTGGGACTTGAATTCTGAGAACGTGGTGGCCTGGGGTGTTAGTGATTCCTGCTGACAGCTACGGTGCCTAAAGCCCCCAGTCCCGCTCATGTATTGTCTGCAGTGGTGGATGGTCCCTTCCGCAGGGACTCGGGATGCGGACGCATCCGTTGTGGGGCTCTGCTGTCCTCACCCTGAGCATCGTGTGGGCGGTTTTCCGGGGCTTGCCCTGATATGGCCACACTGGCCAGAACACAGTCATGTGACCAAGCGTAGCTGCAAGGTGGGGACCGGGGATAGGGTCTAGCTGTGAGCCCCAAAGGAAGAAGAAAGGGTCTGGTGAAGAGCTCTGCTCCAGTCAGACCTACTGGGGGCAAGGGGATGGGGAGACAGGACACTCTCTGGCTGGAAAACACTGAAAATGCAAGAATAGGTAACACAAACCTTATTCAATGCACAGCTAAGTTTGGAAGGAAGGAAGGAAGGGAAGTTCCTGAGAACCAGAAAGGACTGGGGAGCCGACCCCAGAATAGGAAGCAAATGCTGACCTCTGGGGACACCCCCCGACGCATTTGCCCTGAACAGGAGCCTAGAACCTTGGATTTTTACTGCAACGTAGGGAACCGAAGACCTTATTTGGTCTTGAGTTCATAAATGACTGATAGTAGGAAGTGAGCCCCTCCCCTCCAACTGAAGCTTAAAGTGATTTGCACAATGTAAGGGACACCTCTAAAAACCAAACTATCAGCAAAGAAAGACAAGGACACTCATTTGTCCTGTTCTGCAGTAAATAAAGATAGATTCCTTCCTAAGAGTGTGTCAACACAGGTTGACCTTCCCTGGGGACAGGGGTTTCAAACTCATCCACTGAGTGGTCCAGAAAACCCCAAGCCAATGAATGACTCTAAAGTGATGTTGGGTTGGCAGATTCCCCTGCACATGGCTGGGCCACCCTCTCCTCTTCTGGGTCCCCCGGGGTCCCCGAAGTGCAGCATCAGTCTTGCCGTCTCCAATTACGAAAACCCAGAGGCCAACCATCCGCGATGACTCATGGTCAGCGCACACCACACCTGCAAAACTAGATCAAAGACTAGATCATCGGAATGATCCGAACTAGAATAAAAATCAGTGGGTTAAAAATGTTTAAAGAAAGAAGGATTGAGACCACAGACAAGGGGGGATCAAAAGGATGTAAACGTTATCAGAGAGAGATGAGAAAGAGCCAAGTCGAAGTTCTAGAAAGAAAAATGGAAAAATGGAATAACTGAGACATAAAACCCACTGGATGGCTAGGTTGAATGGCAGCAAATAGACTCCGCTCAGGAGGGAATGAGGGACAAGATGGGGCGGAAGCGGTGACCAGAATGCGTAAAGCAGAACAGAAGAAAACAATACGGAAAAGAGGAATCGCAGGTCAGGAGGTGGGAAGTTCGAGCAAAAAGAAATGGGGCCCTGGGGCACCTGGGTGGCTCAGTGGGTTAAAGCCTCTGCCTTCGGCTCAGGTCATGATTCCAGAGTCCTGGGATCGAGCCCCGCATTGGGCTCTCTGCTCAGCAGAGACGAGCCTGCTTCCTCCTCTCTCTCTCTCTGCCTGCTTCTCTGCCTACTTATGGTTTCTGTCTGTCAAATAAATAAATAAAATCTTAAAAAAAAAAAAAAAGAAATGGGGCCCACCACCTGGAGTTCAGGAAGGAGAAGACAATGGACCAGAGTCACGATTCAAAGGGATCATAGCGGTGAATGTTCCAGGATTGATAAAAGATGTGAATTTCAAGCCAGGAAGCATAATAAATCCCAAGCGAGGGATGAAGAAAAAATTCTGCACTAGGAGCCAGGACAGCAGGACAGCAGAAGACTCATCAAGAAGCCGGAGGGAACAGACAAAATGAACCACACCTGAATGGCAGACAGAGGCCGGAACGTCATATCACCGAAGACGAAAACAGAACAGTTTCGAGTAAAACGGGAGGAAGACACCTTCAGACAAAGGCGAGTGAGTGCAGTTCTTCAGGGCCCTTGCCAAGATCCCCATCTAAAGCCCAGCGGCTCCTGGAGGAAGGGGGGGGCGCGTGTCCCAGAGGCAAGAACAGGAGCAAAGGGGCAGTGATTTTACAGAATAAGGTCCAAGCAAGGGGGATAGAATGGATAAAATGTCAGCGAGATTCTGGTATTTCCCATGATGATGATTTTTTTTTTTTAAAGATTTTATTTATTTGACAGACAGAGATCACAAGTAGGCAGAGAGGCAGGCAGAGAGAGAGAGAGAGGAGGAAGCAGGCTCTCCGCGGAGCAGACAGCCCGATGCGGGGCTCGATCCCAGGACCCTGGGATCATGACCTGAGCCGAAGGCAGAGGCTTTAACCCACTGAGCCACCCAGATGCCCACCATGATGATTATTTTGATGCTTTTTGAAGAAACACGAAATATCGAATTCGTTCACAAATGTTTGGGCTTCTCCTGCCCAATCTGTAGGATGACAGGGCACCTGGACAGTGGCCAAAGGAGAGAATTTCCAGGACATTGGCTCCCTCGGTGTGGGAATGTCCCCACACTGGGCGGTTCTCACCGAATCACCTGGAGGGCTTGTCACCGGCTCACGTGGCCAAGGCCCCACCCCCCGAGTGACTGATGTATTCTGAGAACCTCCATTTCCAAAAGATTCCAGGTGCTGCTTGTCTCAGACCAAAGTTTGAGGAACTGCCCAAGCCTAACGGTATCCAAGTCTCTCCAGTCTGTTGCAGGGTTAACATGCCTCCTCCGGGAAGCCTTCCGGCATGCATGCCTCATCAAGCAAGGACTGTGTTTTCATTGCTACCTGCTCAGAACAGAGCAGATGCTAAGTCAATTTTAGTTGAATACCTAAATGACTTTATGAACCTTAGAGTAATCCACTCAGGACGTCAGTCACACACACACACCCCCCACCAATTTTCTCTTCACCAGAGTTACTGGATCTCTACGTCTTAGTAGGCCTTCCCAAGGGCTGCCTGTGGAGGGTGCCAGGCCTGGCACTGGACTCCTATTGGTTCTGCTGCCTCTTGCGCCGGTTACATAGGGCTCCCCCGGGACTCCTGCCTAAGCGCTGTCTCTAAACATGGGGTTTCTGGTCCTGGGAGGCTTTTAACCACCCCACCCTGCTCCTGCCCCTGATGCACCTGTTCCAGTCTCCACGCTGAAGGCTATGCCCCGTGGGGGTTGGTCTACGGTCCTGCTGTCAGTTCTTCTCGCCCCTCCTCTCCACTAAGGCTGTCAGTTGCCTGGAGTGAGCAGAACGCCACGGACAATTGGTCCCAACGAGCTTAAGACATCCCCGTTCCAGGAGAAGGCCCTGCTGACAGGAGCTGCAGCTGACAGGTCCCGGCTGGCTGGGCTCCGGAGGAGCAGCTGGGAGCCCCTTGTCCCCCAAGGTGGAGGGAAGATGGTGCGGGGCACACGGGGGGGGGGGAGCGACCGCCCCCGCCCCACCCCTGGGAAGGGCTGGAGTTTCTGACCCTGCCCGGAGAAGCACCCAGAGGATTCAGGGGTTAGGGGGCAGGGTGGGGAGCCTGCGGGTGCCCAGGGGCTGATTTATGAGGCCAGATGAAGAAGACCCGTGGTCTGTCCTTCGTCGCCAAGAGATGAGTCCCTTTGCAGGGCTCTGAAGGGCACAACCCTGGAGGGGGAGCTCTGCGGAGTGCGGTTCAGGGGAGTCATGGGTTGAAGCAGCTGAGTTTCAGGAACGAAACCTTGGCTAGGAAATCTGTCGAGGCTGGAAGCCAGTTCTGGCAGGAAGCGATGGGCCTGCCTTCTTGGATGCAGGTGATTCGACCTGGTGTGGGAGGTGCGCGTGGGAGAGGCGCTTGGCCCCGGGTGGGGGGTGTCCTCATCAGAGTCAGCCCCAGACCGTCTCCCTGAAGTCTGAACCGGCGGTGTGATTGCCCGCCTCTCTCTGGGCCCCCCAATCCCCACCGGAGCCCGGAGGGCTGCCGGGGCTCCCACGAGGGACACTGGTCTGAGGCCGAATGGCAGTGCAGCGTGGGGCCCCTCTCCCCTGAAGGCAGGTGTTTGTTCTCCTGATGCACTTGGCCCATGGGCAGGCACTAGGGCAGGCATTCAAAAATGGGGCAAGTTGACTCCAGAGCCCAGCTGTTTGGGGTCCCTGACGGACTGACCCATGGGGTAAGCCCTGGGAGGTCGACCTTGCCAGATTTCCAGGAATCTCTGTGACGCACCCTGGAGCCCGGGGAGGCATGCTGCCCCTTGGGACTCCTAGGTCTCCTGGGTGAGCCGTGTGAGCTTCCCCAAACTATTCTCCGCCTTCACAGTCCCTCCCTCGCCTCCCTAGGCGGCAGCTGCTGTCCCCACGCAGGGTCACTTGCTGAGTAACTGGACTGCGTGTGCCAAGGAGCGCTTCCTCGCTGGAGGAAACAGCCCGTGACTCAGGCTCTGACTCAGTGCCCAGCCTGGGTGGGCACAGGCTGTGCTTGCTGGGGACGCCCGGGAGGTGGTGCGGGGGCCTGGGATGCACGGGCTGCAGGGCCCCACGCAGGGCCTGCTCCCACCTGCCAGCTCCCTCGGCAGCTTCCGGGCTTTTGCCATTTCCCTTGGTCTTCATGAAGCCCTGGGAGGCGGGGACCTGTTCTCCGCATTTTGCAGTGAGATCGCCTAGTGTCCAGGGAGCTAAGGTTATGTAAAACCCTGGTCCTGTTTAGTTCTTGGTAGGTGCCATATATGCCTTGCGCCTTCCAAGCCCCAGCACGGGCTCTCTGGGTAAAAAACACAAATTTCCCCCTGCAGGGGCTCTCCAGGGAAGGTCTCCACTGGCCCCTAGCACAGCTTGCTTTGATCGTCCTCTCCCTGAACAGTCTGATCCGGCCTCTGGTCCTGACCACCTCCAGGCTCCTCCCAGACCAGCCACCAGGGCCTGTGTCCCCTCCCCCTCCTGCCCTCCCCCTCCACCCCCTGCCCTCCGCCTCTCCCCCCACGCCCCACCCTCCCCTCGCTAAACAACCTTTGCAACTTTCTTGCCCGCTGACAGCAGCATTTGGAATGTGAACTCTTCATTGGTGGGAGTTTTATTCGCCCGTGAAAGTGAGTGGGGACAGGGAATGGACAAGGGACAGGGAATGGGCGAGAAGTACAAGCATGGACGCTGCCCCGGTTCCTGGGGTGAGCTTGGGCTCCCCGGAGTTCTAAGCGATCTGGGGTAAAGCACCCCGCAGTGCAGCTGATGGGCTCCTAAGCGGGGGGGCCCCCCCCCCCGCAGATTTGTATTCAGACAAGGCTTTGGGGTAAAGTAATGAAAGATGGTGGGGGGGGGCGGGGGAAGCCCAACACGTCCACGCAAGATTTCTCATTAGTTTGAAAGATGGACAAGAACCTCGGTCTGTAATGAAGAGAACGGATTGTGTCCTGATTAAGTTGTCTGGAACGTGGAAATAGCTCTGCAACTCCTGTCCTGACCTTCACAGAGGTCCCCAAATACGCCTAGCTCACACCCCAAGTGACTGTGCCCAGTTTGGGGTGACTCTAAGATGCCCCATTAGCCTCACCCAGTCAAGATCGGGCGCCTGGCCCTCCTGGCAGAGGGGGCGCCCGGTGGAGGGATCCAGTCTGCCAATGGGGCTGTAGCCAGGACTGGGCCCGGCTTTCCTCCTGAACTCAGGGAGCCCAGGGACCCCGCTGTTGGACAGCAACCATCATCAGATCGTCGCCCTGCCCTGGAGTGAGGCTCCTGCACTCAGCCAGCGCCCTTTCCCCTCCTGCCCTCCCCTTCCCTCCTGGGGAGCTGCTGGCTGCGAGCTGAGCCCCTGAGCGAGTTGGGGGGCCCAGCGCCATCACCCCAGCCAGGCCCAGGGCCCCAGTGCTCAGACTTGCCCTGCCGTTTGGATCGGAGTGGAGAGCATCTCTGCCTGGGTCCCGTGGGATCGGACCACGTTAAACAAGGAGTCATTTCTCAGACCAGTTTCGTCTTCTTCCTGGAGAAAGGTCTTGAAGTGCCTAATAAACAGGACAGAAGCGGCTCTGGTGGTTCCAAGTGCGGCTTTGTCGGTGACACCAGCTCCATAAAAATGATAAGGGCCATTTATCTTCTGTCTTTGGAACATGAAAGCAGATTCTGAGGACAGCGGCTCTGTGTTAATGGCATTTCTGTTACCTGGAGCTCACTGGCGGCACCCAGAAGCAAGGCCTCTGGGGACAGCCTGTGGCCATCATTAGAGAAGTTTCTACATGCTCTGCAATCAGTAACCAGGTTTAATAGCTGTGGGGGCCGCTCCCTCCCCCGGGCTCTGAGCCCAGTGGCCTGCCTGGCTGCCTGCTTTCCCCAGGCCTCCTGCCCTTCGCTTTCAGTGCGGCTCTGCCGGCAGGCTGAAGCCTTCGTCTGCTCTGGGACTTGCCCTGGCCTCTACTTCTCTGCGCTCAGACCCTGAGCCCAAGGGAACTGAGCGTCAAGTCCTGAGAATTTCATCTCCTGCCCCCTGATGGTCTCTGATGTCCTTCCTCCCTGACATCAGTTGCCTTCTGCCCGTTCTTCCGTCCTACTCTCTGCTCCCTGTTTCAAAACCTCATGCTAGCCACCGTACCGTACCCCACACGACTCACGTGATTCCTCCTCCCACCTTTGCTTATGCTGGGCCCTCCGCCTGGATGCCTTCCCCTCCCCAGCTCCTTGGGCTTTCCTGGATGAGTGCCAACTAGTTTTACAAAAGTGTCTGCAGAGCTTCCTCCTCCAGGAAGCCCTCCCGAAGCTACAAAATCTACCGGCTGTCAGCACACTACGTTTTGTAATTGCTTGTTTTGTAATTGCCGGTCCCCCGTGTCGCATCTCTCCAAGAATGCTGGCTTTACCCAAATACCAGCCCATGAAGCTCCCTGACCCTGACCCTGCCACTCCCGGGGCTCCTGCTGCTGGATAGACCCTGATCTCCATCCAGATGGAGCCTCCAACCCAGCATGAGAGGTTTGTCCAGCACTAGCTGGGACCCTGAAGGAAGGCGGCCAGCCCACAGGGTTCCCAGGAACCTGCTCTGCTGGCTTCCTTCCTTGGAGACCAGCTGTCCCGAGGGAATGAAGGGGTGGTGCTGGGCACTGCAGTCAAGGGAAAGGGGACTGAAGCCCACGCTGGCTAGCAGCCCTTCCTCCCAGAGCCCACTTGGATATGCTGCTCTCAGCCGGCATCTTCTGACCCACTGGAGAGGACCATTCAGCTCCGAGAGTCCCTGTCCCCCAGCGCCTGAGTCACACCATCTTAGTTTTCATCACATGTTCCCAACAGGGGGCCTGGGAGAAGCCCCCGGGGGTACCAGGATACAGGTCCATCTGGAACTCCCACACACACACACACACACACCGGGCAAGTAGCCCCAGATTCTGAGCCCATGAGTGGTGAAGATATGCATCCAGATTGGGTCTCTGAGCACAAGGGTCACATATGGACCTTGAATGCTCCCGTCTTCCCTCGAGGTATCTCTGCTCTTGTCGCGGTGATGGGCGGGGACGAGGCTGCAAAATACCTCTGGAGAAAACCTATTTCTTTTCTAACTGAGGAAAGCCTCAGCCACAGTGTGCCCCTCTAAGACACACTGTTCCCTGTTCCCACCCTGCAGAGCCGAGAAAGGATAATAACCCACCGGCACTTCCCAGGGCAACTGGGCAGCCGCCCCTTCTTCACTACCCCATGGCCTCCAGGTCCCAGCAGGGGACAGCAGCGTGGTCCTGCCTGTGTTCCTCCCACTTCTCGGAAACGCTTCTGGTGCCTCCCCTAACCCCTGCCACTGCTAGGACCCAGAGGGACCCAGGGTGCACACCTTACCCGAGGGCTTGGCCTGGGGCTTCGGGACAGCCGGATATAAGTGGAGGGGACGTGGGAATGAGTCAGTAACATTGGCCACAATGGACTCTGAGTCAACACCCAAGGTGAAACCCCATCCTGTCATTCTTGGCCAACACTGGACCCTCTTGGCCTCAGTGTCCTGATTTCCAGGGGACAATGGGCTTGGCGCTTCCTCACAGGGTCCAGGTGACAGCTGTGTGGGCAGGTGTCAGCACTAGAGGGGGGAGCAGAGGGGGACCGCCCCGTCTCTGCCCCAGGAGCCCACAGCTGGGCGAGGGAAGCGTCAGGGTCAAGGTGTTAGATCAGAAGGATCAAACCTCTCTTGGCCCAGGTTAAATACACAGAGTTTGTTGTCTGGGGCCTGTCAGAGGTGGATATCCCGGGAATTAATTGCAAGGAGAGAGGGCGTCTTTCCTGGCCTTTCTCCGGGACATCTGCCCTCAGTCCCTGACCCTCTCTGCATGCCAGGCCCAGGCCCACGTGACAGACAACGCTGTTTCTGCTCTCCTGTGACTTTGCCTTGCATGTGGCTCTGATTCTCAGCTCCCCCGCGAGACCCCCAGGCTGGCACCATCTGCCTGCCATCTCACTGTCTCCAGATTCCCGGGACTCGAGTCCCTGTAGCCCCGGTGTGATCGGGGTGGACAGGGCCTCGTCTCTTGCAATGGAGGGAGGACCCCCTTTGCCACAAGGGACAAAACAAGATCTGTTTGGAGGGTGTGTACATGTGTCTCCGGTACAAAGAGACTCGCAGACAGTTCATCGTCCACAGCGGGCACCCAGGAGCGGCAGAGGCCCCGTGAGTGAGTGAGTGTGTGTGTGTGTGTGGGGGTGTGTGTGTCCCAGGGGATTTCACAGAAGACGTTTTAACTGAAGACTGCAACTCCTGAAGGCTTCTATGAATCCCTAGCACCGACATGGAGGAGGAGGTCACAAATGAATGAATGAATGAATGACCATCAGCTCATGGGTGGGCTTGGTGGTGAGGCCCCCTCAGGGGAATTTCTGGGGACAAGAGAGTGGACAGGCCGGGCGGGGTGACTCTGTGGAGAGCCCATATGACCTCTGACAGAGTAATTCCCCTTCTGGGACTTTATTCCAAGGAATTCCTTGCGCAAAGGCACAGAGCCATTTACTACAGCGTGGAAGTCACCTAAATTTCAATCACAATGGGACTGAAACACCACGCACGGGGCGCCTCCCACAATGGAGTGGGAGCGGGCACCGTTGGAGAGGATGGAGTGGGTGCCTGGGCGGGAGAGGGCCGCCAGCTGCTTTGGGAAATGACAAACAGCTTGTGTAGGGGAAAGCGGGGGCGGGTGGAGCGGGGGTGACCTCACTCGGGTGCAGAGAGGTTTGTGGGGAAGAGGCTGGGAAGCTGGAAGGAATTCTTGTGACCGCAAACCCTCTTGCTTTTCCTCTTTTTTTTTTTTTTTTTAAAGATTTTATTTATTTATTTGACAGAGAGAGATCACAAGTAGGCAGAGAGGCAGGCAGAGAGAGAGAGAGAGGAAGAAGCAGGAGCCCGATGCGGGACTCGATCCCAGGACCCTGAGATCATGACCTGAGCCGAAGGCAGCGGCTTAACCCACTAA